>NW_015150484.1:2251678-2264347 GCF_000732505.1 Cyprinodon variegatus | reverse complement strand
TGTTAAATTTGCAACCAACCACCAAGCTGGGATTGAGAGAAAAATTGCAATTGCAGAACTTCTGGATAAATTACAGGAGCACCAAAGATACATTTAAGAAGTGGATTGCATCTGCAAACTTCACTACAGCTGCTAGTTTTGTTGCAAGCATAATCGAACAGGTAGGGCTCTTATGCAGGTGTGTGAACTTTCTTCCATTTTTTCCCCCAAATCTTCAAAATAAAAATAACACCAAAAATCTGATTTCTTTATTGTGTTTCTATGATATCATGAATGCAAAAAGAAAACTAATATATAAATATTGCAATGGAATTTAAACAAAAATCACTAGATATCATACAGCACAGTACTCCCATGATGTGACATTTGCTCCAGGATAAACATTTAATCATGAATGCTTATTATATATTTAAGCTTACATAATCTTTTTTTTTTAAATAGTGGGCTAATAGAGCCAGTGTTGCCATATGGGGATTATATAAGACTTACATTTTTGCATCTCCAGAAAGATTTCTTTTTTTGGTCAAATATGACTCTTTGAACAGTTTAGGTTCCCAACCCCTGATCTAACTGGATCAGTTATGTTAATCCAGACTGCACATCAAAAGCAGAGATGCATCTGATCGGACTGTAATAAACCTGCAGGTGATTTTTTTCACCAGGTCTGGACAGTTTGTCTCACCCGTTTCTGCACCGCTAACATTCATGGTGTAGATTAATTCTTCTGGGACTCAGAATGATTGAAAGATTGGTGCGATTACAAGACCTTCTCTGGGTCAGCTCACCTTGGATGACAGAACATGGAGCTGAGCAGCAGTGATTATTGATCAGTTGGAAGCAAATGCTTCCTGCTGCAGAAAATGCAGCAGAGGCACTAACTGCTGAGCCAGCACTAAGCATGATGGACAGCACCAACAGCACGCAGAAAACAACAGAACTTACTCTGGAAGCTAGCAATGGACAGATCTCCTGACAGGCATGCAGAGAAGACATGGATGGAGGTCAGAGAGCATGCATGAAAACAAGAGACAGATTCCTTCAAACAGAACATAAAATGAACAGAAGGGGGAGGTCCAAGGATTCTGGGTAGGGGAGCAGAAACAGAACCTGAACCTATGATTCTGCCAAAAAAATAAAATCTAAGATGTGAGAAATCCAGAATAAAATTTTTACTGGAGGAACCTGATGTTTCTCTGGTTCTGTTCTGCCTCCGGAAATAAACTATTTCATCTCTACAACACAGAGACTCTGAAACACACACACACACACACACACCCACACACACACACGCGCACACACACACACACAGGGAATGAGTGAAGCTGTAAATCGGAGCTGCAGTAAAAATAAACCTGCCGGAGACGGATGGACAGTTTTATTTATGGAAATCCATCAAAGGAGCAGAAACTGGATCAAACTTCAAAAACCATAAAAATGCCCCAACATGCCGAGAGAAGAAGTTAATGCTGTGGAGAATGAGTGATTTCTGCCTTTCCTTTGATGTTTATCTCCTCGGACAGACTGATGAGGCCTCCTGTTTTATCGCATCTTCAGCTGATTATTATTTCATTGGTTAAACTCTGCTTCTGCAATCTCAGGCTCCAAATGAAGTTCCAGGGGAGACAGATTTAGGGCAAACGGGAGGAAAAATTGACCATGTTTATCTCTTTATTTTCGTCTAGTTCTGGTTCCTACTCACAGACATTGCTTCTGGATTAGTTAACCACAAATAGCGCAGACACAGTCACACCAGAACCTACTCTGCAGGCTGGGCAGGTTGGCGTCCTCAGGTTTGGTCTTCAGCAGGTGAGGCAGACGGGTGTACCTGTAGCCAAACCCACAACCCTGACAGGAGAGGAGGAAGAGCAGCTGTTTAGAGACATCAGCAGAGGAGGAACACCTGAGGAGAACCTGACACTGAGTTCTAGTTCTTCCATAAAAACACCAGTTCAGATCTGGGCTTGGTAATACAAAAGCAGACAGATGCTCCTATCTACCTAGTTAGATAAGAATTTGCTTGTGTTTTGGTACTCACCCTCCAAAGTCTGACCAAGATCCAATTGGTCTGAGCCCAGGGCCTCTGCTCATATGGAGCCAGAAGGTTCCTCATCATGGCCACTCGCCTGAAACCAGAAAGAAAAAACCTTCTGCACACCTGTACCTTTATATTTTCATTAGAAGTGTTTTCATAATGTCGTGGTTTTACATGAGGGGAGGAGGATTCCCTCATTAAATGCCATCTTGGTCCTCCTCAGCTAAACTATTAAGGATTTTGCCTTTTGGATCAACATCAGCGCATCAGGTTCTGATCCTGGTCCCAGATTAACTAAGATAAATCTCAAGACTCACTGCTCCTCTGGGATCCGCTCCACCGCCCTGAGGGATTGTGGGTAACAGACGTAGCTGGCCAACGCCTGCATCAGGGAATCTTTGATATCTGAGGGAACAGGGACACTTTAGTGAAGGAGATCTACCATTAAGTAGTCGGATAAACATCACAATCCCCCCACAGTAACAATCTATCCCTGCAGCGCCCCCTGATGTGTGGATAACAGCTTAGCTTTAGTGAACATCTGAGTGGCAGCTACAGCAAGAATGAAACCTTCTTCTTCTTCCTTTTAAGAATAAAATATTATTTTTTTTCCTCATAAATAAGTCAGGTAAAAGGAGAATATTTTTATTTTAGTCTGATGATTAAAACAGGCTAAGAACTAAGTGTTTCCAGGATTTTACAGAGGAGCCTAAACGCATCGCCCATTTTAATTGTCCCAATAAGAAGCTGCTGGACGGCTGCAGGCAGATCGATGGATTTCCTGAGAAACAACAATCAGCGTGTTGCTACAGCTGATAAACATCTAGTTTTGGTCACAGAGAATCCTCTGAAGAAGCGAACAAACCGAGTCACAACAAAACCTGTAGCCTCCCAACTGATCTGAACAAAACCTCAAGAAAACTGACTGTAAACAATTCTAACTGGTCTAATGTTGCTATCATTATTATTTTTTTTTGAAAGTGCTCACTTAGATCTAAGTGATCTTAATTCAATTCAGTTGAGTTCATTTATACAGCCCCAATTCACAACACGTCATCTCAAGGCACTTTCCAGTTCACCAGATCATCCAGTCAAATTGATTCAAAGTTTTCTATCCAAGGAAAACCAGTTGATTGCATCGACTCAATGATTCGAAGCCAAACCCTCACACTAAGCATGCTTGTGGTTATTTATTCTATAGCACCTTTGTTTTGAAATCAATTATTGTGAGGGCTTCATGTTGCTATAAAGTCTGCAGGGAGCAGGGGTGTTTAGATGAATCCACCTCCAACTTTATTCAGTGTATGAATAACTTTGACCTTTACCCATTCAGGGGTTCTTGGATCAGAATCAATGGGTTGAAAACCTGAGGACTTTGGTGATGATTGCAAATCATAAAAAACCTCCTGAGGTTACGGGGTTAAAAAGCAGCAAATCCATTTGTTGATTTAATTTCAGGGAACTTTATTCTCTAACTATACCTGGTCGTCATCAATCTCTCTCTCTAAGCTGGGCAACCCTGTTGGGTGTGTCCTGTTACCTGTTCCAACGATGCGCGGGTCCGCAAAGTGCTTGGCGAGGATGGCGGCGAGCTGAGTCAGCGTTTCTTCATAGCCTGATGGAGAAAATTAAACGTTGTGTGACAGAGAGAGAGATGGTACAGTTGTCTGGGAAATGAAGTAAACTCTACAATGTTTGTGAGCACTTTGTAACTATATCTCCCTCCAAACATCGGATGAAAGTCAAAATTTAACTTTCAAAGCATTTGCTCATCCATCCAGTAGCTCAAATTTGGAAAAGAGAGGAAGCAATTTTATATCTTAATCAACAATTAATCAAAAAATAATCAACCGGCTAATCTAAATTAAATAATGGTTTGTTGCAGCCCCAACTGTGATTAAAGTGATGGTTTCACTCAGCTTCTGAGAATCTTCAGTCGACAGGATCTCACGCAGCTGAGCATGAATGTTTGACCCTCTGAGCCCAGATGTCCTCTATTTCCTCTTTTTCTACGCCTTATAAGCCTAAAGTCAACTAAGGTGAGATATATGATTAAATATTGCCTTTGACAGTACAGGGAATTTGTTATCAAATAGGAGCAGACACCGTTCATGACGTCAACGTATCAATTTATTTCTGATCTTTTTTCTTTTTTTTTGGAAAGCTGAAAAAAAGTGAAAGATGCATTCCCATGAAAAAAAACCTAAAAGAGTAATTTTTGTTAACATAAATGCATTGTTTTTCTTTAATTTAGGAGGGATGTGAGACCCTTTGCCAATAGAACCATTTAAATATAATTCACATTTAAAATAAGAACAACTGCATTGTCTATTTCAATTGCATACTATCTAATTATCTTATTTTAAGAGTAAAAATACTCATTCCATTGGCAAAAAATCCTACTTACCTTCTCAAGTTAAGGGTAAAAACACTTAATTTAGGATATTTTTACTTGTTTCTAGATCTTTTTGTAGTCCATTAGTTACCTGGCAGCTCCTCCATGCCGTTAGCAGGGCTGAAGTAGTTCTTGAGGGCGCTGTATGCGTTCATGGCCACGTTGAGGTAGAACTCTGGAGTGAAGGCGAACAACGAACCGGTGGCGTCGGCGTGCTCGATGGTCCGGATGCAAACACAAAGCAGCCAATAGACGTCCAGCATCTTCTCCTGAACACAGGCAGGAGTTAGAATCTCAAAGGGGTCAGATACATACCAGCATGTTCTGCAGACGGTGAAGCACCTTGGAGTAGATGGTGGCGTTGATCCAGGCCAATCTGCGGCTCAGGTGGTTCAGCTTCTCTGCAAAAACATTTTGACTCTTCTGGAGCTCGTCCAGGATGTCAGCACGCTGAAATAAACACAACCCAGAGTCACCGGCTGGATTCAAACACAACCATCAGAACTGAACCTACAGAATACTTCAAACAAAACCAATGTTAATGTTCTACTGAAAAAAGGGAGGGTTCTGTTAAAAAAAACATTTGCTTGGATCTTTCAGCGCCTGAAACAAAAAAATTATCTCCAAAGAAAACATATTTAATTTAAAAGGAGGAAATTTGACATCAGAACCTGAAGAGAACCTGAACTGCACCTCGTTAGGCAGAAGAAGGTGATGATGTCAGATTATTTAACGAGTTTCTACAATTTTGCTGTGATTAAGCTGAAGAGGGGGGAAAAATTCTGCACTAAAAGAAAAAACATTATTTTATCATTTAATTTAACTTAGATTTGTTGGTTCAGATGTCTAAAGTTTTAATTATTGGCTCTATCCAGTCAGAGAAGTGTTCTGGTGGGCTGTCACTGTGGTTCTGACCCAGCTCAGAGTTCCTCCCCATCAACACTGGAAGATCTAATGTTTGACTCCGCTCTGCGTCTGTTGCTCTCTGCTGCCCCCTGTAGGAGCAGGACAGCAGGCAAAACTACAAAAAACTGCAGCATCAGCAGGCAGAAAAGCTCCGATTCTGTCCTCACCCGAGCAGGACAGCGAGCGATCTTCTCCTCCGTGTCCTTCAGAGCCACGGCGTATTCATGGACTTCGTCTGCCACCACCACCATCTGCCAGGAACAGGAACACGTTTAATCCTGACAGATCTGGAGCAGCAGGTTCTGATGCTGTTTGAGAGCACATTCCTTCTGGCTGACCCAACATCCCGCACCGGGAGCCTCTAATGGAGCTGCAGCTGATCAGTGTTTGTAAATGTAAACCAATCATAGACTTATTCTAGATCATTTCTGGACTCTGTGGTAGTAAGTAGAGCTCTGCTCTTTACATTTGAGAAAAGCACCCATTGATTAATTTTTATCTTACTTTTCAATATTTGAGGCAGTCAATTGCAGGATGTTGCATTAACGTGTGGACAGAAGGTAAAAAATGTGGCGGCAAAGTCCCACAATTATTAGGACCGGTCACAGGTGGATGACATCACTGCACTGCGAGTTAAGGATCATTTTCTTCTATTTGTGATTCAATCAGGCTGCAGTTATCCTGTGCAAATGCACAAGATAAGAAGCAGACATAGGGGGATAATCTATTTATTGAATAGGCTCTGCAGATAATGCTGTAATACAACCCAGGATGATTAAATGAATACTACATCATTGAAGAGAAATATGGAGGATATTTCCTTTTAACAGCCTCATTAGATCCATTTCATCTCAAATCTTTATTTCTGTGTAAAACTCCTGCCCTCTATAATAGATTAGTAATGCAACAAGATGGCTGCTGCTGCATGGTGGCACGGCTTCAGTAACAGCAGCAGTCACATGACTGACCTTCCCCAGCTGTTGGTGAACGCTCAGGTTGTACATCATCACGATACCGTCGATGATCTCAAGCAGAGACTTGTCTGTGATTGGCTGATCTGGCTCCTCCTGCGGTCGCCCCAGCAACAGGCCGTCGTTTCCGTGGCTCCCTTCGACTGCATGGCAGAGAGGAGACAGGAAGAAGGAAGTTAAACCTAGACAACAGCAGAACCCCAGGGGTCCAGAGACCAGGCATCACTCACTGTCCTCCTCGGTACGCTGCTCCACAGCCAAGGTCCGGACCTTGACCTTCTCTGGTTGAGACAGCGGCCGTCTGGGGGTCATCAGGCTGACCGCGGCCGTGCTCAGGAACCGGTTGGCCCGGCCCAGAGTGGGAGAACTCAACCAGCTGGGCCTGGCTAAAGCTCCGCCCATCGCTGCTGCTCCGAAAGGCCTCTGAGAGGAGAACAGAGGAGAAGTGGTCAGGAGAGGACAGAGCAGGACAGGTTGGGTCCTTCTCCTCCCTATCTGCTGCTTGCTGGTATATCTAATAGTTCTAAACCAGCCTCTATTGTTCTGTTGGGTCAATTGGTTTCAAGCCACACCCCTGAATCAGAGCTAATCCTCCAGACCTGAGCAGCACCGCTCTCCTCATCTTCATCCAGGTCGTCCATGGAAGCGGCTTGGATCTCTGCAGGATCGATGACGATGTTGGCCTTACTGGAAAGGTCATCTGGAAAACATAAAACACATTCATCAGGGAAAATGGAAGAGGAGGCGGCAGCACCCTGAATGGGGTCGGATCTCCATCTAAATCTGATCATCAGTGTGAGCAGCGAAGAAAGATGTCCAGGCCTCCTGATGAAGACCATCATAGCAACTATGAAGGTTGACAACATCAAAAGCCGATGGTCCAAAAAATACCATCATCCTCTTCTACACATTTTCATGGTGGAGACCCTCTGTATGGTAAACTATAACTGAGCTCAGCAGAACCTTCTAACAGGGGTTGTTCTGCTGAAAAGAAACCAGTCTAACCAGTTTAAAAAGTCCCTGTTTTTATCTCCTAACTGCAATGATGAGGATGAGAGCACCATCGCTCCTTATATGAGGAGGGAGTCCAAGGAGGGTGTTGTCCAAGCTTACGAGGGGCGTTCAATAAGTAATGCCCCTGACCCACTTCCAGATGTTTGATCCAGCTGAAATTTTGAATGTGAGGTTATTTAAATCTCTATAGATTAAGTAGCAAATTACACCTCTGAACTATTTGTGGTTTCTGACTTACAGGTGTCTGAACTGAGTAAAGTCTGAAATGCAGCCTGTTGAGTGTTGAGCAGTGATCCGCTTATTCTATTTGAAAGGACTCACACCAAGGGAGACTTTTGATTAAATTAAAGTAACTTATGGTGATGATGCCCGTTATATGACCTTGCAAAATGTTTTACAAGGTTATATTATGGGACATTATCACTATAAGTTACTTTCATTTGATGAAAAGTCTCCCGTTGTGTGCGCCTCTCATATGCAAAAACACAGACCTGACTCAGTTGGAACACCTGTAAATCAGAAACCACAATTAGCTCAGAGCTGTGATTTGCTATTTAATCTATAGAGATTTAAATAATTTCATATGCAAAATTTCAGGTCGATCGAACATCTGGAAGTGGGTCAGGGGCATTACTTATTGAACGCCCCTTGTACATCCATCATGGACAACACCTTTCACCCCCTGCACCAGACTGTAGAGGAGCTGTTCAGCTCATATAGTAACAGAATTATACACCCGCGTGTGTAAAAAGAAGCGCTACCACAGGTCATTCATCCCTGCTGCCATCAGACTCAACAATGCCACTACGCTATAACCTGGTGTAATAACACTGCAATAACTTATACTATTCTCTATTTAACAAACCAGAAACCGTACTTTACCTGCCATCATCTTAAATATCTTTTATTTTTTACCATTCACTGTATATATCTGGATGCACTCTATGTACTTCAAGCACCTTTTCCTCCTTTGTGAACCTCTTCTTTGTTTATAAGAGCCAATGTCATAAGGGAATTTCTCCAATGTGAGATCAATAAAGTTCTATTCTAATTTATTCTATGAACGATTGTCTCACCTTTAAGGGTTTTCTTCAGGTGAGAAAGGAGCCCCCCCAGTCTTTGCAGGTCAAAGTAGTCGACCTTCCCATTGTAGAAGAGCTGCGGGGGGACGTAGGCATCTGCAGAGATAGAAGAGAGACAGACTGATAAGATAGGAAACAGAGACATCAGAGATGGAACAGAAAGCTAATGATAAATACTGACTGGAAGAAACTGCAACTACACATCTAATCGTTGTAGCTCTGACTTCAAAACAGTACTAAAAGACTCAAAACGCCACCGGACACTATTGCATTAACGTTGCTAATAAGAAGGCCTCATCCAGCCTTAATCACAGTGTTTGATCTCTACTGATTCAGTGGATGAAGCTTTCTGGATCAGCTTAGCTTTATAATCCGTATGCATGAACATTTAGCACAAAGGTCTTTGGATCAGTGCAACAGCCTGACATCCAAAGACAGAGAATCTCCAAAGGAGACGTTGCATTCCTTCCTGTTTTTCTACCCTTCACTGCTCTATTACTGGAACCGCTCAGACCAGTAAGGCTGAAATCCAGTCGGTTCCTGACCCAGAAACAAAATAAAATGGTCTAATTTAGCATTTCTCCAATGTCTGGCAGGAAGCTATTTTAGCTGTAGCCTTGTGCAGGTTTAAAGTTTAAAGCTCTTGCTTTGAACTTTCTGCTAAATGTTGCTGTGATTGTTTAAAGTGTGTTAATCAGAAAACTTTCAGCAGACCCCAGGCTAGCTAAGTCAGACCAACTCCTTTGTTCTTCTTTGCTTCCCTGCTGTGGCCAGTAGGGATGTTTCTACAGCATTTTTGTATATATTAGATGACAATACTGCAGATTTTTATTTTTTTCTTGTTTTTTTTAAAGCTTTCTCTCTGCTATTGGGGCTGCAGCATGTTCAACCTCCTCGGTGAGCGGTGTGTCGGTTGGAGTTCATGTTCCGACAGCGCTTTCCTTATGTATATATGCAAATAAATGTGTTTAAAAACACATTTACCACGGATGTTACGCTCATTTAAAGGTCAATTTTGATTCTAAAAGTCTCAGCGACTTATTTAGCATCTGTGCTGATGAGCTGAGGAGGAAGCCCAGATGACAAAGATCCATTATGCTTATAAAGATGAGCGCATCGGCCTGATTTTCAGCGTAACGGTGACTTTTTTTAGAGCATAACGGTCCGTCGAGACTGATCTCCTGTCTCTAAAAGTAAGCACTCAAACACGCCTTTTAAGTCTATGGTTTGGTAATACAGTGATAGTTATTGCCATCTTTATTAATATTTATTAGCTGCCAATTGCAGAAATAAACTGTGATTATCAACATTTGCTAGTGGTAAACAAACAAGACCACAACAGAACTTAACTGTTGAAAGTTTTGCTGCTGGTGCAATAATTAAAAATGCCTTTTTTAAACCCTAAATATCTACAAATTGTGGGGGATTTTGGTCATTATGATTTTCCATTATAATTGCTAAAAAATATTCAAAACCAAATTACAAAACATGTAGATAAAGACCTAAAGAAAGACAACCCAGGTAGAGCCCTAATTAATAAAGAGCCAGGCACTGCACATATAATGAAAACCTGGGTAAGGACCTAAATAATGAAGATCAAGGTACAGAGCAATTAATAATGACTCAAGTAAGGAGATAATCAATTAGAATTCCAGGTACGGGTAAATTAAAGAGAAACACAGGTAAGGGTCTAATTACCGACCACTCCGGCACAGACTAATCACCGACAGCCAGCGTACAGAAATAATTAACAACCAAGTGATGGTCAAGTTAACTGTTAACATGGCTCTAATGAACTTCATCTGCAAATCACTCAAAGTTATTAGTGTTTAAAGGACGGATCACAGGCAGCAGCTCTTCAGGATCCTCAGATTTTCTCAAACTGTAGAGATGCTAAAGTTCATGAGGACACAGCACCACCATGTGGTCCGAGAGGAGAGGAAGTTAATCAGATTTTAGCTCATTCTTACTTACTGCAGGCTAGGGCTGAAAAATAATTAATTGGATTAATCATGATTAATCGATTATTAAAATAAACGTCAAATACTTTAGTAAGCGATTAACCGTTACCTGGAATATAGAGATTATAAAACATGCCTGTAGGTGACAGAGTGACCCATTTAGCGCAGCCATTATACCAAGATGGTAAAAAAATATTTAAACATTTTCCTTTTAAGATAAAAAAAAACTCTCAACAGATCTCCTCAAATTAAAAAAACTCTTCTTTCGCTATTCGACTATTTATTGATTAATCTAAAAATAATCAACAAGTTAATCGTTTTGCAAAATAATTGGTAGTTGAAGCCCTACTGCAGGCATCAATACTCTCGATGCAATCAAAGAAACTCCTGACAATTAGACGATCCAGATGCTCGATCTTTAGAAAACATGAATTTCAAGGTCAGTACACCCCAGGAACAATTAAACTCAGAGGAACAGCCTCCATCCATCGCTGCAGCCTTTAAACCTCAGCAGAGAAACTTCTATTATCAGCTGTTCCAGGTGTTTCATATCTAGCAGACAGAGTGATTATGTTTGAAACCTCCTTCATCACTAAGGATGCAGCAGATGATGATGATGATGATGATATGATCCCACCTTCACTGCTGAGGCTGCTGGGGCTCTTCCTGTTGCCTTCATCCCAGCAGCTCCTCACGGCGGTGATGAGGCGGTGCAGGAAACACACCATGTACTCCGGAGGGCACAGAGCTGTGGGATGCTGCTCAGACACAAATTGGGTCATCATGATGGTTACTGTTCTGCCAAAAGCCCATCAGTAAACACCTTAAAAGCTGAAACACATCCTCAATCCACACTGACCAACTTCATCAGATAGGACTCAGTTAAATAAACAGTATGATTGATGTTATGCTGATGCTTCTCTGGTGGTTCTTACCCCTCGGTTGCTGGCGTTTTCCTGCAGGAACTTCCTGAACTTGTTGAGGAAAATGTAACGAGAAGCTTCACCCTGGAGGAGATGGAGAAAGATGTTTCAGTTAGAGCTGAGAGGGTGGAGCAGAACATCAACCTGCTCTGATCATTCCTCGGCGTCCTACAAAGCCTCCGCATCAAAGATCATCACTTTAAACTTAAATGGTTTCCATTCAAATACCACCAAAGGTGGGTCTAACACAGCTATTGTTTCAGTAGCATTGCTCCATGATAAAGAACTAGCAGATGATAAACCTCAACCAGTGAAAAACTTTGACAAAATTAAACCATTATCACTCTTTTTTATCATTACATTAGGCTTCCTAACTCAGACCTACCGTCGTTTTATCTTTATTGTTGAGCAGCAGCTTGAGGATCTGGACCTGCAGGTCCTCCACCACTGAAGAATAACATAGGAGAAGTTCATCCAAAGGAATAAGAGGGAGAATCTGCAGGAGCAGACAGCATCTTCCAAAAGTTAAACCACCAGAAAACAAGCAGACCTTCGATCCTCTTCTTCAGCCTCTGGCAGCCTCTCTCGTATGCTCGGCGCCTCAGACGCTCGTCTGAACTCTCGTCTGTGGGCTCTCGTTCATCTTTACCCTGCAGGAGGGAAATTCAGCTCAGTCTGTGTTTGCAGAACATTTCCTTGAATTTCGTTAAAGGAAATCGACACTTTCTGAGGAGGATTAGTTCTTATTCAGTTCAGATTGGCATCCGAGTAGCCCCACAATCAAACAGACCATCAGCCCATTTCTAGACTGGACCTGCACAGCTGAACCTTATGTACACTCTAAATACTACGTTTCTATGTCCAGGTCTGTCTTATATCTTCAAGTGTTTTGAATCTCTGCTTGTGTGTTTAAAAAAATGGTTTTAGTCTCATATTTCACCCATTTTCACTCAATTGAACAGTGAACTCATAACATAAAAACCTCTAGAAGTTCTTAAGCTTTAAGCAGATTCTCCCACTGGTTATCAGACTGGTTCTGGTAAGGTTCTGCAGATGTTCAGGGGTTCTGTTTACCTCTTTATCGAAGTGTGTGGGCCACCAGGTGGTCGGGATGAGCTCCTCCAGCCCCGCCTCCTTGACCCTCAGAGGAGTCTTAATGTAGAAGAAGACCACAGAACGTAGAACATCAAACGTAAGCTTTGTTGAGGAAACCAGGAGTGTGACCCAAACTCTGTGGACCAATCAGCTGCTGGTCCTGAACACAACCTAAGATCAGACAGCGATTACAGCGAAAGGATATAGGACATTGTTGAGCAGGTACTTCCTGGACTTCTCATGACGCAAGATGGCCGTGGTCAGGCGCAGATAGTGGATCTGGAACAGAG
>NW_015150484.1:2247957-2250609 GCF_000732505.1 Cyprinodon variegatus | reverse complement strand
TCGGATTGAGGACCACTTATTCAAGTGGCCTGGGTCGCATTTGAAAAAATCCAATCTGTGTCGTTCAGACAGTCATAAAAAGATCAGATACAGGTCACATATGGGGGAAAAAATCGGAATTGGGTCACTTCAGGCTGCAGTGTGAACGTAGCCTTAGATGCGACTATAGCTCAGTTCAGTTGTCGATGAGCCATCAATGGAATAATGGAGGACAGGATCAACTTTGGACAACCCTCATCTAGAAGTTTGTTCTTTCTGCAATATTTCCATAATAAAAACACTAACCTCCAGTAGGAGCTTCACACATGCTCCTGTCTCTGGAATTTCTAAGATTCTGCTTCATTGAAACTGAATTTAATCTTAGTTTGATGTAAACCAAGGCCACACAGATAAAACACATCTATAGTGATAAACCAGCTTTAACTGTATTATGATCTCAGTGATGGTCTGATCACATTTCAAACGGTTTGGTAGAGGTGCTCACTATTTCATTGACAGAACAACCCATCAGGACTGGTAAAGGTTTAGAATGGTGCTCCATTCAGACAGCTTCATACTCGCCTCCATTAGCAGCCAAAAGAGGTCCAGCAGCTGCTGGATGAGCGGATGTTCATCCACAGATCCTCCTCCTTCCAGGATCCCCAGCAAGAAGTTCATCAGAACATCCTCCACCAGGTAGACCTTACACTGTGGAGAAAACACACTGTTTACATCAGAGGGAAACCTCTGCAGCGCCGCCTGCAGGTCGCTGTTGACTACGATGCAGCAGCATCTGCATCTTCCACTGCTGACAATTAGAAATGTGACTTTGGCAGGGGTTCCTGCTGCTGCTTCCTCTGAGGAGGAATTTCTATATTTTAGCATAAAAAAATAAAAGCTACCACACCTTTGAAACACAATTGTTTGTATGTTTTTCAGGACAGACAGACATTCTCACTGAATACTAGGTAGGCTAAACGTCCACTGTAAATTTTAGAAAATAATTGGTCAAATAAGTATTGTTTGACTTAAAAAAATGTGGTCATTAAACTGAATTAAATGTGCGCTAAAATGCGCTCCATTTCAAGAGTATGTTGGGTCCTCTCAGCCGCCGTCAGACTAGAGAGGAGACAAACTCTGGTCTGTTTCCCCATCAAAAAAAGACTTCTAAAGTCCTTGCCTTCCCACATGAGCAAAGCTTCCACTGACCTCTCCCTGGGTTACAAAGTCAGATGTAAATATAATAGAAATAAAAATTTCAACGTAATGGTTTTTTGTTCTTATTTTGGAAACTGTTACACTTGAATAAATCTCTTCCTGCTTACGATTCAGTTACTTGTTAATGCCTGTGCCTCTACCGTCTTTTGCTTACATTAGACAACATGATTTGATGTATGTAGTTTAGGATCAGGTAAAGTATTAATAAAAACTTGAAACTAATTAATTAATCAATCTAAAGTTTCAACTTATTGAGAGTTTTTTTTTATTACTTTCTGTCAAGCCAATGTTGACATTTCTCTCTTCTAGGAGCAAGGTATTACCAAACATGCAAATGAGTCAACGATGTCATCTAAAACAGCCAATAGCAGCTTTCCTTGCTAAAGAGTTGGTATCAGAGAGGTCTGACGTAGAGAGAGAGAGAGAGAGAGAAAAGGTACCTAAGGAAGGTTAAGTTGAGTGCATTTTTAGCTCCGGTGTGTAAAACTAACTTAATGTTGCCGCATGCTGCTTTTGAACAACAATATGTAGTTAATCAACATAGTTTGGCCCTCGTTTGTAATATTTCCAATACATGTTTAGTTGAGACTCATTTCGGGCTATATTTTTAGATGAGTATATTAGGACATTTTCAGAAGAAGAGGAAGGAAACTGAGGAAAGGTTTCAGCTAACGTTAGATGGGGATGGATATAGAATATAGAAATGATCACGCAGCTGTTTGTCTCACCATGAGAGGAGCAAAATAGTTGAAGATGTGAGCCAGAGTGATGAGAATGGTTGGTTCTCCATGAAGCCTCCAGGCTGCAGAGTCTTTCTCCAACAGCTTCTCCTCCTGCAAACACAGAGGATTTTAAAGGCTTCAGAGACCGAGACAAGTTCCTGAACTATACATCCATGACCTGAAGCAGGTCACCATTCATCAGATCACCATGGAGATAAGCCAGTCAGAGGTTTAGTCACCTGGGCATCGATGGTGACGGACAGAACATTTTTGATGTAACCCAGCAGTCTGTGGGCCTTCAGCAGGTCTGCAGTGGGGGGGTCCTGAAGGGGCAGGTAGCCTTCCACTGGGTATGTAGGGCTGCATGGGTTAAAGACTTACACCCGATTCAATGAGAAGAACCACATCCCTGCATGTCCAGAGGTTCAAGTGAGTTTAGATTCTACAGAGTTCTTTCTCAGCAGAGTCCTGTGCATCATGCATAAGGATGCATTCACTGGAGCTCAGAACTTTCACCCGTTTGGTTTTGCTACCTGCATTCACCCTTTTAATCCGTTTAACTACCGAGTGCTGAGAATTTCAGGAAGTTACTCCTACTTAAGAATAAAAACTATGAACTTTCTCAAGTCTAAAAATCACTACAAATATTTAGAGACCTCCAGAGGCCTCTTAAAGGACTAGTACACCCAAAACATGATTAGCCTTCATTTTCTACTCACCCCCATGCTGAACA
>NW_015150484.1:2238203-2247069 GCF_000732505.1 Cyprinodon variegatus | reverse complement strand
TGTTCAGCATGGGGGTGAGTAGAAAATGAAGGCTAATCATGTTTTGGGTGTACTATTCCTTTAAGAGGGAAGGAGTTGACAGTAGAGGTTGGTACTGAGGACAGAAAGATGCTCACAGACTAAAGCATCATAATTGCCTGCCACTAAAGATCTGCTTGCATCTCAAACCAACCAGTTTGTATTTTAGGCTTTTAAAATTAGGAAAAACTAAACAATTCATAAAGATGAAGCATGGATTCTCTTCTATATGGTATCCTTTGACATATAAAAACATGAAAATAAAACATTATTTGTAAGCTGATGAAAAAAAAGCTCTAAAAATGTATTTCTGCTTCTTTTAATGTCTTTCTGTTGTGAAAATTGTATTTAAATATTCTTTATATAAACGAATAAAGCTTCTAAGACAGCTTTTTTATTGCTACAGTATATTAGTTAGTTCTTTATATCATTTTTGAGCATTTAGGAGCCATTGTAGAGGGTCCAAATATCAACATGTGGCTTCGGATGAGCAGGATGCAGACCGCCTGGTTAGACTGATGTCAAACTTATAGGTATAGGTATCACATTTTAAAAAAAAAATAAAATTCAGTCTTTTTCTAATCATTATCCCAGAAAAGATGATGAAGAAGAAACCCTTTCTGATGCTGAAAGGATATCTGAGCGGTCTGCTGCCAAAGTTAAAAGCCACCGATTCTTTGAAGGACAGGCTGATAGCGGGGAAGTACGCGACGCCGGGGCCCGTCTTAATGTTGTTGAAGGCCGTACCCAGAGACTGACCGTTCCTGAGGACACAGAGAGGAAACGGTTCTGATACAGAGGCTCTGATCAGCAGCTGGTTACCTCAGATTCATGTCTAAACTCTGATTAGCTTAGCATAAAGACTGGAAACAAATGGAAACTGTTAGCATGCGCGCAGACTCACAGGCAGAAAGTGATGGTTCCCTCATCCAGGTCGATCAGACAGCTCACAATGTCTCCAGCTGCCCAAGACTGCAAAGAAAAAACACCCAACATGAACACCTAACCCACTCCTGACCCCCCACAGACACTCTCACAGGTTCCACGCCTCACCTTTCCGTAGTTGGTGGTTGTCACGTTCCACTTCCTCACCCGGTTCCCATCATAGGCGTAGGAGTCTGGAGTGTCCCCTACGCCTTCCTGAGGAGAAAATAGAGACCCTGGTGAACACTGAAACCCATGTCATCATCGTCATCATCACCATCATCACCATCATCACCTCTTGGTTGAAGCGACAGCTCAGTGTGCACCAGCCGATCTGCATCAGCCCCTGGGAGGAGATCAGAACCTCGTAGGCCCATTTCCCTGCAGAAACAGAACCAATTCAGTCCAGATGTTCTGTAGAGCCCGGTTCAGAGCGCCCAGACAGAGAGATGCTTTACCTTTAAACACACAGGTGGTGGCTCTGATGGAGCTGAAGTTACTGTGGCCGATCACCTGCAGGAAGTAAACATGATGTGAGACATTCTAGTACCGCCTGGAGCTTCCTTATATCCATTGGAGCCCGGCTCACCCCCAGCAGGTCATCATCCACAAACAGAAGACCTTCGAAGCCGCTGGTGTGATCCAGTACCACGGGCTGAGGACCCAGGCGGCCTTCTGCAGACTGATCTGAACACAGAGACGTCATCAGAATGTTCCTCTTCAGCTTTTCACACAAACTCAAACGGTCCATGATTTCTTCAGATTCTAACTACAGACATGGAAGGAAGGACTTGACCTTTACCTCTGCTTTCCTCAGAAGGTTCTTCCTCAGACAGAAGTTTCTCCAAGTGAGATCCCAGGTCCTGGAAACCAAGAGGCTTCCTGCACACCAACAGAGAACAGATAATCAGACATTAAGGAAACCCATGTCAGCACCAGAACCTCCTGCTAAAGGGCTGGTTATTCCCCCGCAGTGTGTCGCAGTGAGCTTTTCGCAAATATTTTTGATTTATGCCTAATATTGAAGTGTGGTCTCACAGGGTTAGGGTTAACCCTAACCCTGCAAGAGGGACAATAAGGAACTAGCTGTGGGTCTAGATACGGCCGAGGTGGTGAGTAAGTGGGGCAAGTTTGTGTGAAAACGAAGGAACATGAGGGCAAAAAAGGGCGGGGATCCAGGTGGGAAAAGGGTCCCAGCGTTCTCGCACACCTCGCTCTTCTAGCTGGTCCAACTTCATGATTTGTTTTCCACAATGGCGGTCATACAAACAAAACAAGCCAGCAAGGTACCAAACAGGAAATACGCATAGTGTTGAGCGGATGTAGATATGACCAATCAGAGGCCTACTGTCTGCGGTCACCTACAGTTTTGGAGAGGTGCAGCAGAGTGTCTGCGGCAGGGGCCCATTTGTATTCACTGTGACGCACACAGACGACCTGCTTTTTGAGTATAAACCAGCCTTAAGGCTTCGTTCACACTGCAGACAAATGTGCCCAAATTCAATTTTTTCTTGTCCTGCAGTGACTCTGAGATTCTTTCCCGACGGTGTGAACAGGCCAAGTAAAATGGAATCTGACTTTTTCTAATCCGAACTGGGCCACATTTGTATGTGGTTTTAATCCGACACCAGGTTGGATCTTTTTAGAATCTGTCTGAACTTCCTAGTGACCCGTATCAGATTTCACTCTGTACTGACATCGCAAGAAAAAAACCACAATTAAAATAAATATGGAGGAAAGTGAAGATTGGGGTGTACAGTGGAGGGACAACGAAATAATGGAGGTAATAAGTGGGCGGATACAAACACCAAAAAGAGTTGACTAGGATGCTGCAACCACACACTTCTCCTCAGAGATGTTACTGCCACTGCAGTATTTTTATTATACTTTTATGCGAGATAATCCACCTCAAAACATTTTTCAGTCCGTTTATCAAGACTACGATCCTGCCTTAAAATATTTCACGTTAGGAGGTGCACAGATCCCCGTATACCAACTGTGTGCTGTCACTGAGAATTCCCAGCAGCAGCAGTCTCAGGCCAGATTGTCACTTGTTTTTTTCCCCTTGTGTTCATGGCGGCTGTTCATATACGTAAAAACTAAGGGTGGAACGGTTCACAAAATCCACGGTTTTTTGTTTTTGGTTTGGTATATGTTGATTGTTAGGAAAATCTACTATGTCTTGTATAGTACTACGCGTGTTGCACAATTCTTGCACACTGTTGCACTTTTATCCACAACTTTCTTTCCGCCGTCATCGTAGGTCACTCTAAATGCAAAGGGCTCCCATACAGCAGACCTATAAAGTGCTGCTGGCGCGTCTTCCAACTCCTGTTCTTTCCTACTCACCATACCCACACAATTCTCCACAACTGATTTTTTTCTGCTACACCCGGCTACGCTGCTTCGCTTCTTCTTCTTCTTGTTTACTACTGGTGGTTGGCTTTGGTCGCAGTACCGCCACCTTCTGCTCTGGAGTGTAAATGCTTCGCCTATGAGAAAAAGGAGCAGCGCATGAACCGAACGCAACACACGCGAATCGAACCGAGACATTTGAACCGAACGGTTCGGACGGTTTTTATAAATCATCATTCCACTCCTAATAAAAACTGCATGCATCAGAATAATAAAAGCTAACATATTTTGCCGGCAGGTTTAAAGACCTCATGCACGCGCTGTTTTAAAGTTTCTGTTTGCATCGCTCATACAAGCTTCGTTTCAACAAGAAGATTTGCAATTTTTCCACTAGACTCACCCGGTAAGTGAAAATGGGGATGACCACATAGAACAGCGGTAAACATATCACCAGAATGATCGACAATTAGGAGGACCAATTATTTTGATGATCCACCCGGTAAAAAAAACATCCTCCTCCATACCTTCTGATTTATGCATTAATACACAGTTTCAGGGGATGATCAGAGCGCTCTGTATCAGCAGCGCTCTGTCTCCCTGCCAGCTTGCAGATCAGCTTCTCTGATTGGTTGCTTTGAGGAGCAAAACTTTAATTTTTCCAACTTATGAAATTTTGAACATTTGGGAAAAGTTTCCAGGGAAAAAAACAGGCCGTACAATTTTTTAAGTAGAGGCCATACAACGTACACATTGCTAGCTAAAAGCCTGCGGGCCGACTTCGTCGTCAACACAGGATGAATTTTACATTTGAAAAAAATGGCAACCTACAAAGGTTAAAAAATATAACTAAGGAGTTAAAACTTTTTTAGTAATTATGAGGTTTGATGAGATTTTCTCTATCAGACACTATTTTTAAGTTTCGACATTTTCAGGCAAATATGTTTAACTGGTAATGGATTCCTTTAGGTTTTTTAAAAGTGTATTTAATTCTACAGTAAAATTACTTCATAAAAAACCTAATGTTGGTTCAGGACAGGTCAGGAGTCTTTTGGAATTTTAGCAATTTGGGTTTAAAGTCACTCAGTGACACAAAGTGGACTCATTTCAATGTTGGACATAACTTGGATGACGGAGATGACGTGGCTCCAAACCACTGACGACTAAAAATAACCTGATAATATGTTAAAGATTTAAACTCCAAGGCTTAAATAAGACAGCGATACATTTATTAATATTGATAATGAATAAAAGAAGAGACTGGTGGCTAAAGCCAGAGGGCAAATTCAGACATAAGAAAAACAAATAGTTCTCTTCCTTTCTCTAAGCTCTCAGATGTTCCTGCTGGATATCAGAGCAGCTGACAGAATGGGTCTATCATTAGAACCGGGTCTGAAACATGAAGCTGGGCCTCAGAGATGAACGACATTCTGAGACACACTCTCTGAGAAACACACAGAGACACAAAGCCACAAAGACTACAGAGGAGCCTCTAGTTTTTAAATAATGACGGTTACGTACGTTGTTACTATCCAACACCATGACTACCTAAGCTCCTACTGATGCTGTTACTATGTGAAAGCATTACTATCTAAATTATTATTTTAAACCCATTACAATCCAAAATAGTTACTCCCAACACTGGCAAGATGTCAGACTAAACTTCATGTTATTATCCGCTGAAGCAGATAACTAAGGTTTTAACGGCACACAGGTTTAAACAGACCAATATTCTGAGGTTTGCTGTTTTCTAATTTGGAGTTCTGGCTCTGCTGGACTGAAAAAACAACAGAACTTTAGATCGGCAGGTTTTGTTCAGTACCTGAGAGAGGCGACAGTCTGTCCCTGTTTGGTGGAAGGAAACACATGATGCAGGTAGTCGCTCAGCAGCTTCTCATTCACGATACCTGAGAGACAAAGAGGAGAGAAGCTTCTTGAGACCTTCAACACCAAGTGAAACATCAATACCAAGCACCTGGAAGAACTCCCTAAAAACTTCAAATGATCCCACCTAAGGTGCCTACTTCCACTCCCTGCAGGAAGTGGCCATTCTAAGATAAAGAGCTCCATGACCAGGAAATGAGATGTCACCATGGATACCAGACTAAAACCGGTCAAACTTTTGTGCTTTGAAAACGGATGATTTTCACATGATCGGGTACGATCAGCGACCAGCTATTTTAAGCTGTTGGTGAAATTTTCTCTGAGCGGATGAGCATCTTTCTCCCACGCTTGTTTCTCCCATGTTTGTTTTTGTCAGAGTACCCAAAACAAGGGGATAAATGACCCAGACAACAGGAGGAAGAGGAGGCAGAATTCTGACCTCAGACAGTAGTGGCGGGGAATCAGTGCGAGAACAATAGAAGAGACCATCATAAACAGCGACCAGCCGTCTCCCCCACAGCAATAGATGGGAGGACAGCAAACCGGAGCAGGAAGATGAGGCAGCTCTAGAGGAGGGTGGAGGATCACAGCGCAGGTTTCGATAAGCGCGCTAAGGAAACGGCTAGCTAGGCTAATTGCGGAGGATCTAAGGAGCACGGTGAAGAACCTGTAACTAGTGCACAAGGAAACAAAACGCTGAGGTCGGTGGAGAGGTTACTGCTGACCGGGAGCAGGAGAGCAGTATTTTTGAGAAGCCCACCAGGGAGAATGAGTAGGGAGAGGCTACGGCTGGCCGAGGCTAGCCCATAAAAGCTAACTACTACAGGCGGAGGAATGACAGTGGGGGAATCAGAGGAGCCTGTGGGCAGACAGCGCAGCAGAGCGGGGAGAGAAGGCGACTGCTGGTCAGTGTCTCTGCTGGAGGTAGGATAATGAAACAGTCCCTAGCGCTAAAATAAAAAGTCATTTTTAAAAGCCACCTACACCCCCTGAAGAGCATTCCAGCTTCATCCTTTGTGAACATTATTTTCTCCAGCTTTCATTTTGATTAAAAAAAGCTCCTTTTCGCAGCCTCCTTCACCAAGACAGTGATCAGTTCATGATAGTTTCTCATCTCCTAGAATTCTGATACCTAATAATACAATGTATATGTGCATGAGACGGCAGTATTAAAGAATTAATGGATTTTATGCTGTGATTGGCCTCACAGCATCACAGCAATTTGATTCAGACCTGTAAGAAAAGGGACATCTAAAAATTAGACGGATGGTTAAACCATGAGGATGTCATTTTGTAACAGCACCATAAAAGGAGAACATGCTGCTTCGGGTTATAACTACATGACTTTATGCTGATGAACAATACTGTCTTTCTGCTCATTATCTGGACGCACAGAAAATAAGCTTTTATTAAGCTACTAGGAATAATGTCAAAATAGATTTACATGAAATGAGAGACTTAAAGATCCATAAATCACCAGCTCATGTTTCCTACAGTCCAGACATTCCTATACTCTATTTTACATAGTGATATTGCTATAATGAAACATTCCCTATGTATGATGCAGCCCTGCTTCAATGGTTCCCGGACCCTCGTCGTTCTTACCTGTGGATCTGGGTTTGTCCGTGTCCGAGGCCAGTCTGTAGTTCCTGCGGGTCAGAGCCGTAACACCTCCCTTTGTGCTCATCCTGACGGGAACTGGATTCACCGATCCATACACTGCTGATAGAAGAGAACCTCCATAATGAGCCTTCACTCAGTTCCTCAAAGAGCAGAACATCAATAGGAGTTAAGGTGGACCCAAAACTGATATCAAATTCAGCGATCTAAAGCCTCTTTCCCACTGAAATTAGCAGGTTAACGCAAGTTTTTCGGTATTTGGCTCTCTTCCCATTGGCAAAAAAAAGCAGGTCTGACCCATTCTGGTAAAAGAGCACAGGAGGCTCCAGCTGTGGATCTGGGTCAGGTATCCCTGCTATTAATCTGGTTCTGACCAGACCTGGATGAACCCTAACCTTTGCTTTAACAGATATCACTCAGCTCTAGAGAAAGCTGAATGAAGTGAAGGGAAAAGGGATTAATTGCTCCCTTTCAGCAATTAATGATCAGCACCAGGAGTCACAGACACAAACCAAGCAGACACTGTAAACCTGGAGGTCATTTTGACCTAAAGTGTTTCACACGCCACAGGCTTTTTCATGTCCCTTAACCCAAGACATCTATATATGTCTGGAGAAGCTTTGCTGATAAACAGAATAACCCAGATTATCATTTATTGTTTGTTTTCCATCATTCTTACAAGTGATTCAGCCAAAATTGATAAGTTTTTACCTGATTTTATAGCAAACTTGCTTCTTCTTTATTTATTTATCTTAACTGTAAGAAAACCAATTATGGGCAAACATAGCATATAAATAGATAGGGTTCTGTAGTCATCATTGACTCAGCAGAATTATTCATGATGCTGAATTTGATTATGTGAACATTATTATTATTACCATTGTTGTTATTATAGGTTATTACAGGAACAGTACTTGCAGTCATTTCAGTTAATGTGCCAGGGTTGGAAAAATGACCTGTTTAAATAAACTGACATGAGCTAAGCGACACAATATTAGTGAAATGTAATCTCTTCTGTTTTAATCTACTGAATGTAAAATTCTGAATAATGTCAAATGTTAGTTGTTGTTGTTAGCTGTAGCTGCAGTTCTAAACTGCTGAAATGATGCTAACTTGCTTCCTTAGCTCACCGCAGTGGTCGGTTTAACACCAGCTAACCGGTTCGGTTCTGGTTCTGGGTGTCAGTGAGATGAACGCGGGTTGGTGCCTCCGTCTCTCGGGTCGGTTTGGTTTCCTAGCAGTCTTTGAAGCTAACGGCAGGCTAAAAGCTAAAGCTAACAACCTAGCTATAGCAAACACTAACCCGCAGCTTCTCACCGTCCCGGGACTCTCCTCCTGTTGTGACCGGTTGCTGTAACCTAAACCCCGGCCAGCTGAAGATCTGTTAGCCGCTATTTGCAGCTGGAGCCTAATTTTCACAACAAACGTCAGACTACGGAGCGCTGCTAGGTTCAAAATAGAGTACTCAAATCCCGTTCCAGGAAACAACGCGAGAGCGCTCTTGAGTCAGAGATCACAGGTTGTTTTGTTTTGTTTTCTTAACCAGTGACTCCAATTGGGTAACCATCTCCTTTCAGAGGAAGAACTAAATTAGAAGTTACAAGCTAAAGCTGTAGTTTATGTTCATTTACTGTCTGAAACGCTCTATTAAACGAAATATCATACAGTCTGTGTATACAAAATGACAATACAAGTTGGGAAAGTCTAAGTCTGTAGAGATTTAATTAATAAAAAAATGTCAGAGGGATCAAAATGTAGCTACGAGGTCCACATGAAGACCAAGCATTGCACTCTCCAGCTTTCTGGACCTCTGAATGTATTAATAGACAAAGTGCAAGTGACTTCACTGTAACTGTATGCTCATCCAGAGGGAGGGAATTCTGCAGTCTGACTGGATGTAATCTGATGCTTTTCCTTTGATAGAAAAACTTTAACCAATCTCTCTTAAGGATTTGATTAATTGTCTTTGTAAAATGCTTAAGATGGCATTTGCTGTGAATTGAAGATATGAAAAAAAACTTCAATGATCACGAACATAATGACAAACCCAAATACCGACCAAATATCC
>NW_015150484.1:2204776-2237915 GCF_000732505.1 Cyprinodon variegatus | reverse complement strand
AATTATTACAATGGCGATAAATAAAGAAGCTATTTAAAAAGATATATACATTTATGTCTCACTGCATAATTAAATGTCTACCTACATTTATTTGTTTATTGTATTTTTGGTCGCAATTAATTGTATGCTTATTTATTGAGCATTTATTTAGTTCTATATTTATTTTTAAATATGGTAGAGCTGGTTTGCAGACCATCATGTTGTTTTAGAAAAATAGTCACACGGGTGTCTGTCTCCCTCTTCTGGTCATTTATTGTCATTACAGGCTGAAACTCTCTAAAGACCACACCCTCAAAAGGGCATGTTCTCCTTGTACATTCACTGGTTTTCCCTGGGGACTTTCACGCATCAACATCAACAACTCAGTTTTACTGAAGAACATACTAGGAAGTTATGGATACACAAGATCAATCTAACATAGACGGATGGTCCATAAAGCATAGGCATTGTTTATAAAGACAACCTGAAGCCTAGCTCCTTCCAGGCATGGACGTAATTTCTGGGGGAGAAGGGGGGACATGTCCCCTGAACTTTTTTAACGTCTATTATTGTCCCCTGCACGTTTTACTATCCAAAAACAATGTTATGCTGATAATTGTTGAGCACTAAGAACAAGTGGGAAACCACAGCTCCTGACTGGCCCTCTGTCTTCTCTTGTGTGATTAGTTGTCACTGCTGTCATTCATGAGCTCACTTTACAAACAAGGCCAAATACGCTGAAGTTAGTTATATTAAAAAATAGTTGTTTCCCTGCCATTTCTGAAATAAAAATTTCATCCATACTTCCAGGAATGTTATAGTGGATAGTCTGACTGTTCGAGATATTAAATTCTGTTGAAGTTTTGTCTGCTAATTATTAAGTGTCACTTGGAGGTTGTGCATTTACTGCAGCCTGTCTGTAAATTGACCTCACAGTTCAACTCAAAATGACCTCAAATATAACAGCTCAAAACCTGGGATTCGGTTTTATTTCCTGGTATATTTATGTTTAGAGCAAAATATGGAAGGCCTAAAAAAAAAAGCTGTCATATGCGGATACAGTATATCTTGTATAACTTGCTCTGATTCACGTATAACGTCGCTTTTGTTCAAATTAATTCACTGTAGTAGCTGAAAGTTAAACTGTTATTTTGCTCTGAACTCCTACTGTGAATTACCTTTCAAAATAAAACACACCCTGTTCAAGGAAACGGAAACACGGATCTACTTCTTACCAGTCAGCCGGAGGGAGGGGTGTGCATTTCATCGTTGGAGGAGAGCACAAGAAATGATGAACAATAAAATGTGTCTACCTGAGATAAACTGCTCGTTGATAAACAACTAATGTTTATTCTACTTTATTGTTTAATGTTGCTCCCTAAAATACAATTGGCACACAGAGTAAAATATGTCGAATTTAACAGAGCCACTATGATATTATCATTAGTTTTTTCGAAATAAAATTTCTTGTGCTTGTTTTAGCCACATTGTTTCCAAACTCCTTCCCCGGCGCACCAGTAGTTCTGCCGTCGTGTAAATGGAGCAGAGCCACTCAGATAGAACGGCCAGGCCTATCGGTTACGCCATACACACCCTGCTGTTCAGGTAACGAGCTTTGATTGGCTGATAAAATTATGCTGTCCTGTGATTGGTCAGTGCGCTACCCGCCTCTGGAAGCCCCTATCTTTCTGGAGGGGGCTTTAGAGATTAAGTGGATAAATACTTTATAGTTCTGGGGAGTTATTATTCTCACTGTTGGGTTAAAGTGATCAATAATTCAATCATATTTCCTACAGTTTCATATGTCTGTGTGGGTGCGCTGATAATGAGGTGAATTTAGCGAACTGTCAGTAGCGTCTCCCCCCTGCAGCAGGTGACGGAGTCCGGCTAGCCTCCTGTCACCTCGCTGTTACCTTCGGATCGGTGATTGATCAGTTATTGGGGCTTCCATAGGATCGTCGAACCATTCCCTTCCTTCTCTCAGTGTCTCTTCGGTTCCAGGCAGGAAGATGCTCCGTGCCCGGGTGCTCCTGGGTCCGTCCTGGAGGGGGTAAGTCCCGCCGCTGAACTTCACATGAGCGGACACGGGACTCCGCAGAAACTTCCAGAAGGTGTTCAGATCATTGCCTGATCAATAACTTGTCAGCTGCTTAAATTTGTCGGGGTAACGAGCTGTTGATCCGGTGGTGGTGAGCTTCAGGTGTGGCAGCGGGTTATGTAACAACACCTGATCACCTGCACCTTCAGGCTGGGTCTGGTCCTGCAGAATCACTGAACTTCAGGGTGTGAAAATACCTCAACATTTCATCTTGGCCTCATAATATATTATACAGACTATTGATTCTGCTCTGCAGCAGATCTGCTGCTCTCTGTACCAAACACGTGTGCATGAAAATAACCTGAAATGCAAAACACATGTAAAAAAAAAAAAAAAAAAAAACTGTTTTATCACCTTCCCACAGCACAGGTGGTTCTAGACAGGGGCCAACAGAGGACCTGGACCCTGTTATGGCCCCTGAAATAAGTGTCGATTTTTTTTTTAGAAAAGTTATATTTTACCCTGTTTTGAGTAAGAAGTAAGTAGGTAAGATTATTTACTAATTAAATAAGATTATGTACGGAAGAGGATTAGGGCCACTGAAAAAAAAAGTTAACTGATTTTTAAATTGTATCTCAGTTTAATATGGGAGAAAAGTCAGAATTCCGAGATTGAAATCAGAAATGAGGATATTAAAGTCAGAAATTCTGGGATAAATGTCAGAATTGTAAGATAAAAGTCAGAATTCCGAGAATAAAGTCAGAAATTCCGAGATAAAAGTCAGAATTCTTACTTTTTTCCCATATTAAACTGAAATAAAATGTGAAAATCAGTTAACTATTTTTTTTTTTTTCAGTGGCCCTAATCCTCTTCCGTAATTATGTGCATTAAAAATAAGAAAAAGAAACATTCCCATTATCTTATCTAATGTGGATGATATGTAATTTGCTTATTCTAAAGGGCAAACATACAGATAATCTTGGTTACCCTTTCAATTTAAGAGCAAATATGCTTATTTTAAGAAATCTTTACTTAAGATCGGTTTTTGCTCTTTAATAATAACATCAGTTGTTTTCATGATATACGCTGACAAAATGTTATTTTGAGAATATTAGACTTTATACAACTTTTATTGTCATTTTTTATACACAGAATGTATACAAAAACAGCTTTCCAGTAAATGAACATTCCCGTTCCATAAAGTGCAGCAATGATCAAATGTAAACAGTGAAGGAGGGAAAAAACAACATGTTAAAAAAAACAGATTTGGTTCAGAGCATTAATATATATGGTGCAAAGACCCTTACAAAGGTTCTGCTGATTATTGCATTTATTTTGAGGAGAATCCTCTCAAAAGAAGATTAATAATTTATAAAAATCTGCTTTTGTTAAGTATGACATTCACAAAACAGGATAAATATATTTTTGTGGTTAGATGTTGTTAGATGCTGAATGTTTGCACTGGTAATTGATTCATATCTTGGACCAGTTAACTTAATAATCTTTACCATTTATTTTTTAACAATTATTTTGTAAATTTCTTTAAGCTTCATCATTATAAGATGCAACCACAGTTTTCATCTGTTAGATCAGAAGTCTGCAGCTATGGCTCTGTGGCTCGCTTCATGTACTTTAATACTTTTTTAAATTTATTGCGTTTATTACTTCTGCCAAGAAGGTCATTTTTTTGGGAGAGTTTGTGTCTGTCTGTGTTCAGAATAACTCGAATGGACGGATTTTATTACAATTCTTATCAGAGGTGTCCCTCATGCCAAGAAACATCCATTTAAATTTGATAACGATCTAGATCATGCAGGATTTTTAGCTATAGCTCTATGCTGTGTTTTTCTATTTGCAGGAATTAAAGGAGCAGTTTGTATTCAATACTGCCATCTAGTGGCCACAGTGGAACAAACAACCTTATTAAATTTCTTCTCCCAACAAATTTACAAATAACAAGAGCGTTTAGTAGAAATGGATAAAGGCGATTTAAAAAGAGCAATAATCAATCATTCCGGTTCCACCTAAAGAATTTAAAAACAGACAATAAAAGCCTCTGCTGTTCAGGTCTACATATGATTTCCTTACATATGCATTCAACACTGATACGATCACTTTAATTAATATGGACGTCTGTGGGCATAAAATACTATAGAAAATGAGTTGGTACTTAATAGAACAATCAAATCCTCTCTGCGTCTTGCATAATAACCAAAGTTACAGCAAATAACAGAACACCAGCTGGTCTGCAGAGGACAGCTGCTCAGTCAGCGCCAAGCTTCCATGTTTTGTGCCTCATATAGCTGCTCATGTTTCCAGACAGCAGCTTTTACCCTCTTAATGGCTCCCATCTGCTTGGTATCCTGGCTGTATGTCACCACCAGGCCATATTGCTGCCATATTCACTGCTGGGCTCCCCTCTGCTGCCCCCTTGTGGTGAACCTTGGGTTGTATTCAAGGTCTGATTTTTGAAACGAGTTTGGATTATTCAGAGCGCTCCAGATTAAATGCAATAAAATGAATGTTTATGAGCTCAGAGGCTGATGATGTTCAGGATCTCAGCTGAGCTCCTTCCAACTATCCAGTTCCACTGGGGGGAATCGGATCAGGGAACATCTGGGTCTGAACAACAGAACCATCAACGGAATGTTGTCAAATCCAGAAGTGTGAGACTCTGGAACCAAGCAGAAAACGTTGCTTTTGTCATTTGATCCAACAAAACAAATGTACCTAAACTTCCATTTCCATCAGAAA
Source organism: Cyprinodon variegatus (assembly GCF_000732505.1). NCBI lineage: Eukaryota > Metazoa > Chordata > Actinopteri > Cyprinodontiformes > Cyprinodontidae > Cyprinodon > Cyprinodon variegatus. The sequence continues at coordinate 2,233,144 of NW_015150484.1, read as the reverse complement.
AATTTTAGAAGGATGTTTCTTTGAGGGTCAGAACCTGTGGGGGCCTCAGGGGCCCCAGTGGCCTTGGGGTTAAAGTCCTACAGAGTGTGTTTGCTTTACTTGGAGCAGCTGTAGCAGCAGCTCATAGTGGAGACGGACTGGTTGGTGCAGGAAAACCCCAGCTGGCTCTGGTCCTCCTCCTCTTCCTCCTCCTCCTCTTCCTCCTCCTCCCTCAGACCAGAGTTCAGGTTCTTGTTCAGTTCTAGACCTGCGTGGGAAACGGTCCTGCTGCGCTGCTCTGATCCGGGTCGGCAGGTGTTCTGATCAGGAAAATGACTGAAGCAAAGGGGTGAGTCTGACTGAGCAACCTTAATCTGATTAAAACCTGCAGATCAGAACCGAGTCCACATCTTATTCCGGACGATTAAATAAGAAACCGGATTCCGCTAAAAAGCCCTCAAACTGCAAACTTTCTAACAGCCATTTGCAAAGGGCATCAGATCTTAAACAGAACCAGCAGATAGATGATAGATGCTACAATGTGGGGGTTCTGACCCAAACACAGAGACAGCCTCCCAATTCAGATTTAGTGTCTGAAAACATAAAGTTCTGGTTCTGGAACATCTGAAACAAATAAACGGGCCCAGGGTCCGATTAGGAAAAGCTCTGATGTCAAGAGAAGAACTAAAAAAAACAATCCAGGACTGATCCAAGTACAGAACCAACAGCAGAACTGACCCGGTGCAGATTATTCTCATGCACTAACTGGACTCCACCGGTACCGGTTAAGATGCCGCTCGGTTCTCTCATATCGGACCAACAAGATAGTGTAGAGATTAATTTAGACCATGAAGAAGCTTTAATAGTCTGGTTCTGGTTCTGAAAGTGTCACATATAAAATGAGGTGGGCTAATAATCCAGACCTACGGCAGATGTTTAATAAAACTCCATTGTGTTCTGGTTCTGGACTGTTATTCAAGAATCCCCCTGGATCAGAACCAAACTACAGAACCTTTGATCCAAGTCCAGTTCACGGAGGAAACCTGACCCAGAGGGAGTTGACACGGAAGTGGACCAGATTCAGGCGATGGATAGCTGCAGTTCTGGAACCGGATGTTTGGGTTTGGACCTGCAGAGATTCTGCCTCAGGGTTCAGATCTGTGCTGGAGAAGAAGCACTAAGAAGGATTCTGGGCGACCAGACAGGCTGGTAAAGAAAGCTGGTTCTGTAGTGGCGACTGAACTGGATCACATCTTTTCCCTATCAAACAAAAATACCCTGAACTGATCAGCATCTTGGTCAATGAGCGCCATCCACCCCACAGCATCATCATAAAGCAGAAGCTTGATCAGATGGAAACTTTGCTCACAGTCAGGCTCAACTGATTGACAGGAAGTCAGTCAGATGAGATCTCATTCCATAGGCAAACTAACTCATTTACCTTCTCAAATGAAGAGTAAATACACCTAATTTCAGAAATTTTTACTTATTTCTAGGTCATATTTCTAGTGCAAAGGGTAGAGTAGCGATAGACTCCTCTGCAAAGTCTATCTGTTTATCCACCTTTCTGCTGAAAGTGCTTGTGTGTGTTTGATGTCTATAAGCTGCTGAGACTTTAAATTCCCCTTAGGAATGAATAAAGTTTGCATCTATGTGGGTCAGAGCCGGTCCTGAAGTCCAGATCCGCCTCCTGTTACTGATTAGCTGCCAGCAGAGCTTCTGTTTACTCATTAAACCTCCAGTAGCTTTGTCCAGTTTGATCCGGTTCGGTCCAACAGCAGCTGACCCGTTCAGGCCCGGTGGGTCAGAATAGCTGAAGTTCTGTGTGTTTCCAGGTTTAAAACGTTTCCTCGGGCGGCGGTGGAGGTGAAGAATGAACCCATTCTTGGCTTTCAGAAGGGGAGTCCAGAACGGGCCGAGCTGCAGAAGGTCTGAAGGTTCTGATGGTCCACATATGCTCCACATCTGCTGTCAGTTGGGTGTTTTAACCCTGCTCTGTGTCTGCAGGCTCTGGACAGCCTGAAGGGGAAGACGGAGGAGATCCCCTGTGTGGTCGGAGATGAACACGTTTGGACCAGAGACATCAGATACCAGCTGTCTGTGAGTAGAACTCTGAGGTTCTGATAGAGCTGGAAGTGGTGCTCCTCACTGAAACCTGTTTGTTTCTCTTTTCAAGCCCTTCAACCACTCACAAAAGGTGGCAAAGTTCTGTTATGCTGACAAGGTGAGCTCCTCTGACCCAGATCCAGAACAGCACATCTGGAAGTTCAGTAGAACCCAGTCCTTCTAGTTCTGCTAGTCACAGCCAAAAAAACTGATCCGAACCGAGTCAGGTTCTGTGGACTGATCACACAATCTAGATCCACCAAACCCTCATCGTGATTCTGGTTATAAACTTGGTTAACAGTTTCAGAACCAGGTCCTTATCTGAGGCCCGGGCTGGTCCAGCTCCTCCTGGTGATGTTCTCCATGTCTGAATCCTCCCCAGGATCTGATCAACAAGGCCATCCAGGCCTCAGTGGCAGCGCGGAAGGAGTGGGACCTGAAGCCCGTCCAGGACCGGGCGCAGATTCTGTTCAAGGCCGCCGATGTCATCAGTGGACCCAAGAGGGCAGAGATCGTGGCCAAGACCATGATTGGACAGGTACACATCACACCTGGAGGTCAGGGGACCTCTGGAGTTTACCTCGTAGATCCGGACAGATGCCTCAGAGTTCTAGACCAAACATGGTAGAGAGAACGGGAATCAGTCAGCATAGAAAAGATCCACAGAAGCTGTAGAAATGTAGATTCAGACATAGATGCTAACTCAGACGAAGCGTCACCAGAGGAACGTAGAGAGCCGCCGACCTCCCGCTGACGCTGCCTCCTTCTCCCTCTGTGTGGTGTTCAGGGTAAAACGGTGGTTCAGGCAGAGATCGACGCCGCCGCTGAGCTCATCGACTTCTTCAGGTTCAACGCCAAACACGCCATCGAGTTGGAGTCCCAGCAGCCAATCAGCACGAAGGAGAGCACGAACACGGCTCTCTACCGAGGGCTGGAGGTATGAACACCAGCCGGGTGTTTGGTGGTTTCTGGTGTGTCAGCACCTAGAGCACCTGGTTTTCCTTCTAACGAGGTCCAGATGTGTTCCAGGTGTGGTTCTGTGTTTGCTGATCCGGTCTGGATCTTTCTGCGTTTCCCTTTCAGGGCTTCATAGCAGCCGTGGCCCCGTTTAACTTCACGGCCATCGGCGGGAACCTGGCGGGGACTCCTGCTATCATGGTGAGTCATGGAGGTCGTTCACGCTTCATGAAGCAGCTGCTGGTTTCTGGTCTAAACCTGAGCTGTTTCCTCGGGGACAGAGAAAGAGAAACAAGTCGAAACTTCACACTCTGCTTAGACTTGTACCCTAAAAACTGAGACTAGAATAAAATGGTTTAAAAAAAAAGCTGACTTGCAGCATTTCTTCCTCAGGGTAACGTGGTTCTGTGGAAGCCCAGTGACACGGCCGTGTCTGCGAGCTACGCGGTCTACAGAGTCCTGCGGGAGTGCGGTCTGCCCCCCAACATCATCCAGTTCCTGCCCGCCGACGGCCCCGTGTTTGGAGACACAGTCACCTCCTCCGAGCACCTGGCGGGGATCAACTTCACCGGCAGCGTGCCGTAAGGACCCCCTCCTACAGCTGACGCTTGCTCTTTTGGTGTTACCTTGGCAACCATCTGTTTTCATTGCAGGACCTTCAAGCGTCTGTGGAAACAAGTGGCCCAGAACCTGGACGTCTACAGGACGTTTCCCCGCCTGGCTGGAGGTGAGCGGTTTCTGAGGACCAAATGGATCTTAACTTCAGAGACCCATCTCCCAGCTTCTGTCAAAGCTTCTTAAACAATAATGGCATCAATTGAATTAGTAACTTATTTAATTAATTGAATAACATGAGCTCTTTGTCAAACTTCTTCTGTTTGTTTATGATAGTATTTTAATAACAGAACTCGGCGTACGATACAACGAGTACGAGGCTTTGAGATGTAGTGGGTCTATAAGGTGTAGGGATGCATATCACTCACATTTAAACCGATGCAGTAGTGACACTTGGGTATTGTGTCACATGTATTTCAAAATGGCCGCGAGCAAAATAAACATCCTCGCATGTATGTTAAACTACTTCTGAGCATGGTTTATCTACCACCATAAAACAAAACTACATCCGCGAGAAACTGCCGCTTCGTGAGGAGAAAATTGCAATAAGCATGTGAGGATGTTTATTTATAAATGTGATGCCATACCTGGGAATTTGTATCGTTAATTAACGGTACCTATTTTAGCTACCATGCTAACATCATCTTAAACACTAGACTGAAACACTAGACATTGTTGCTCAAGGCACGTAATTTATTCATTGCCATAAATCTGAGGCTGTCGAACATTTTGCACTCTTTAGCCATAAGAAATTAATGTGCATAACCAGAAGCTTCGTCAGATTAAAAGTGTTCAAGCTGCTGGCCTTGCTTTTCACCTCGCACATATAACAGCAAGTGTAAGCTGCAAACTTTGACAAGTGGAGCCATACCCTCGAGTGCTTTCTTTGTTTATTCTATCGGGGGTTATGAAGTTGTGCGTGCCATCCTGTGTTCATGCCTGACGTTGAAAATCACCCATTACTGTTTCTTTGTTAAAGCGTGGCAGTACTTTATTGTAGTTAAATGCATTTATGCAGACCACATCATGCTGGGAAACCACAGGTCTCAGTCTTCTTTCATTTGTAATATTCCCCCTAGAGCAGCTAATAGTCAGGGATTTTTCTCTTCTATGCTGATAATCTCTTGTCTGTGAAGCCAGTATTTGAAGTTGTCGCCTTTGTTAAACTTACGGTAGAATCAAACTGTCTGGCCGTTTCTCAATTTACAAAAACGCAAGTACGGATTCATATCCTCGCCAAGTATGTTCTTGGTAACTATGGATTCTTGGGAAAACGGGAGCACACAGTATAATTATGGATCAATTGGTACAGAACGCTCAGCTCGTCTAGAGCTGCATTTCACCTCCTGTTATTAAATGTTATTAATAGTCTCTAGATAATAATACATTCTTACTTTTTTTTATTCATTGGGGAATAAAAATTTACATGGCCAGATAAACACAAATCAAATTAACATTTTGCCAAATAAAACAAAAAAAATCACCATCAGAGCCAGCGGTTCTTCAGTGGTCCTATGCAGAGAGAGGGCTGCTGCAGACGGGCTAACGTTAGCCCTGGCTGCCGTTAGCCTCGGAGGTCCACTGGTTGCAGCGGTCCTTTCAACATAGGAACTTTTGTTTTTTATTACACACTAAATCAGTAATTGGACTATATATTGAAGCTTAAAAATATTATGTTATCATCTCAAATGATCTTAAAACGTACTTTTATAGAACAACGGCAACAGATAAGAGAACTTTTAACTTAATACTCTGAGTTCTGTGAACGCTAAACTGGAAGCTGCTCCTGCCGCAGTGCATGCTGGGACAGGAGATTCATTTATTTGCTGTTTTTAAACAAGCTTTATGTCGTCTAATGTTTCATCTTTTCTTTATTTTGTTTGACCTATGGCTTTTTATTTGTTAATAAAACTGAAACCCTTGTGTTGGCAGAGTGCGGGGGGAAGAACTTCCACTTCGTGCACTCGTCTGCAGACATCCAAAGCGTGGTGATGGGGACCATCCGCTCGGCCTTTGAGTACGGAGGCCAGAAGTGCTCGGCGTGCTCCAGGCTGTACGTTCCTGACAGCACGTGGCCGCAGATCAGAGACCAGCTGCTGGATGTGCAAAAGAAGATCCGAGTGGGAGATGTGAGTCAAACCCTGCTGGTCCTTCTGTGAAACCTTTAAATCTAAGCAAATCCCACCCAGGTTCTGTTCTGGTGACTAACCTCATCTGCTGTACCCCTTTAGCCGGTGGAGGACTTCAGCACCTATTTCTCTGCTGTCATAGATGATAAGGTAGAGTGCCCCCCCGTCTTTAACTGTGTTCTCATTAAGCTCTGAGCCTAACCAGGAACTGTGGCTCCTCTCCCTGCAGTCCTTCGCTCGCATCAAGAGGTGGTTGGACCACGCCAAGTCCTCCCCGAACCTCAGCATCATCGCAGGAGGAAACTGTGATGACAGCAAAGGTTACTTTGTGGAGCCGACCATCATCGTGACCAAAGACCCTCAGGACCCCATCATGAATGAGGTAAGACGCCGAGTCAGAAAGTTTCCTGTGAGCGTCTGCATCTCTGATCCTCCTGTAGCTCACACGGCTTCATGTTTGTGATGTTTTCAGGAGATCTTTGGGCCTGTCCTCACTGTCTACGTCTATCCAGAGAAGAACTACCAAGAGGTTCTGAGGCTGGTTGACAGCACGTCACCCTACGCCCTTACCGGATCGGTGTTCGCCAAGGATCAGTAAGATTTAAAGCTGATTTATTCTCAGAAACCAGGTTGTCTGCATTTCTATCGCAGTGAATCCAAATGTGCCTCCGCCCCTGCCTCAGACACTCTGCTGCATAAGGGTGTAAATCAAACCCATCATGTCGATTCAATTCAGTATAAATTTCCTGACCCAACGATTCGATTATTTTTGATACTCAGGAATCTGCCTTGTCTGTCTTACCTACTGTTTACAAGAGTGTGTGTGTGCAAGCAGAAAGAGGGTAATGGCTAAAGGAAGTGAGGTAAGAGGAGAAAATAGGTTTAGCGCCACCGCAGCATAGGAGTCAGAATAACGTCCAGGAGCAAATGGATAAAAATAGACCGGAGGGAAAAAAACATGAATCGATACTGTTGCGGACGTGTTGATTCATCGGATCGTTGGCTGTTGGATCAAAGCATCGATACAAAACAATTATTATTTACACCCCTACTGCTGCACCTCTCCAAAATTGTAGGTGACTGCAGCAAATGCAGCAGACAGGAGGCCTCTGATTGGTCAAATCTACACTATTTTCTGTTTCTACCTTACCAACTTGTTTTGTTTGTATGAGCGCCACTGTGACACACTGCTGCGGGAGGAGAACCAGCCTTTTATTCATACGTGTTGCTTTCTATTGTCCACTGAGACGGACTCGCTCATCCAGAACCCTGGATCAGCCTAACAGTTTCTCAAGTTCAGATGGTTCAGAGTCAGAACTACATGGATCTCCTCAGGTTCTCCTGGGCTGATTGGAGGACTCTTCTTCACAGCTCTCCTCAGCTCCTGGTTCTGTCTGGTTCTGGTACAGATAAAATCTTCCTGCAGCTATGACTGTTTGTTTGAAGCTCGGTCCTGTTTCTGCTTTTTAATCTGAAATATAAAAGCTCTAATTGACCTGTAAAGATCTGGAGCAGATCTGAGTCCAAGTTTATAAATGTATTATTCTGAGACTTGGTTCTGGGTCATGTTCCTTTTTTCCTTGCTTGTGCTGCCTGAGAGGGGACGGAGCTTTAGCAGAACCTGAAAGAACAGCCTGCTGTTCCTCCAAAGCCTTTCAACCAGTCAGCTTCAGAATACTGGGTTTTCAGGAAAAGTTGCAGTTTTAAAAGACCGTGTGATGAACCTGTTTCTGATCCAGACTGATTCTGACCTCTTTGTTCTGCAGGAAGGTGATCGATGAGGCCGCCAGAGTCCTGAGGAACGCTGCAGGGAATTATTACGTGAACGATAAATCTACGGGATCCGTTGTGGCTCAGCAGCCGTTTGGAGGAGCCAGAGCTTCAGGTGAGGCATGAAGCTTCAGTCTTCTCCGGTTCAGACATTGTCCAGGTCTCTGTAGGACGTTCAGGACAGCATGAAGATATGCAGGAACTGAGGGTGAGAGAGTTTAGATCATCAAAACTTTGTTTATTCTGTCAGAGACACATATTTGAAGAGGTTCAGCAGTCAGTGTGTTAGTCAGACGGTTGAATGATTGAATAAATAGATGGATGGTTGGATAAAGGGTTAGTCACCTTGAAGATCACTGACCTGTCCTTCTTCCTTTGAAGGTACCAATGACAAACCTGGAGGTCCTCACTACGTCCTGAGATGGACATCTCCTCGGGTGGTGAAGCAGACTCATGTCCCCCTCACAGAGTGGAAGTATCCATACATGGGCTGAGGTCCCACTTGTCCGTCCACTGGTCTACATCTCTCCTCTTCATCCATCCTTCTGTCTACATGTCCATCATATCTGTCTGTCTCCCAGGTGACTCCTTCCGTCACCTGAAACAGACCTCCGTTGTCCTTTGTTTCCTTCTGTCGCACTGAAGCTGGGCGAGTCTGTCCATCAGACGGAGCAGGAAGATGTCCTCTGAGAAACCGTCTCTGTGTCCCACTCAGATTTTCTAAAGCATTTGATCCGTCCGGAGAAAAGTGTTAGTTTCTGAACTAAGCGAGTGGCTGATACCTGGATCAGGTCAGAACCACTGATGGACTTTTTTTATTTCAATTATTCAACCTGATGCTTAGTAGAAACTAACAAGACTTTGATCAGTCAGCAATAACGGAAGCAGAGACCCGTCTGAGCAGAACCGGATCCTGCTGGAGAACGTTCTGCATCAATAAGTGATAAGGAACTAAATGTTATGAGGCTGTAAATGTTTGAGCAGATGGTGAATGAGGTGTGCGTGTGTGTCTGGATGAGGCGTTCATTAGTTAGTAAGCAGAAGGTCTCTCTGCTCCGTATTTCTTCCCATTTATGGAGGCGTTTCCTCAGAGATCTGGATGTGAGCACCTGAACCTGTGTGCCTCAGTAACTCTGTACATTTAGGTCAATCACATTGGATAATAAATACTTTCTCAACATCTTGTGTCTCTGATCATTAGTTAATATCCCTGATCTCCACTAATATATGTTCCTGTCCCAAACAGAGGACTGTCCTATTGTCCATCTTTCTGACCTTCTTCCAGTGGGACTGTTGGGCGCTCCAGTAACTGTCAGTTTAACACAGATGGGCTCCAACAAGTCATTTTTAGCAAAGATTGGTTGGAGGAAAAAAAGCACTTCCTTTATCAAGCCCCATGACTTTGAAGATATTCACACTGGTGACGACCAAATGAAGATCATGAGGCTCGGAGGCCTTCCAACCACTTCCTTCCACTTAAAAAGAAAATGCACATGCACAACCCTGTACCCCTACCGAGAGGGAACGCCCATATGCACAAGCCTATTTCACTTTAAAAGTTGCTGTATGCATCCCTCATACAAGCTTACTTTCCAAAAGAAGATCTGCAGTTTTAAGTGAAAATAGGAACCAGCTCGTAGGATGGCCTCCGTAAATATAACATTAGAATGATTAACAATTAGGAAGACCACTATACCTTTAATGAAACAATTTAAACAAGAATTAGACTTTTTCTTCAGATTATGGTGATTCCTTAACATCCTGTGAATTTCTGTGCTTAAAACTAAAAGCCCATCTTTGTTTCTGCTGAAATGGCTGTTGGTGTGTTGATATACAAAGCTTTTCTTAAAAGAAAAACATACAATACATCATTTTTTTATCATTTTTTTTAATAATAGGCCCTATGGTCTTAGGACTTTATTTGTCTTCCTCTGGTCAGCATGAAAACGGGAAGAAAGCTTTTCTTTTTCTAAATCCAAGGACCAGTTTGCAATCAGGCTAAGAGCTCCCCTTAGCAAAAAGTAGAATACTCGAAGTAAATTCTATTAAGAATACTTAAGTATAATTTTAGAAAGTATACCGAACAATGTTATTTTAGTGTACTTGAAGTATTACTAAAGTAATACTTCTTCGAACTAAATTAGGAAATTTTTAAGTTTACTAAAGTATACTTAAAGTATACTTTAGTAAACAAAAAAGTAAACAATAGTATAGTCAAGTGTACTTGACTATACTATTGTTTAGTATATGAAATATAGTTGAAAATAAGTAAACTCTAAGTACACTGACTGATTTTAAGTATGACAAAAAGTGCACTTTTAGTATACTTGAATAAACTACTTTTTGCTAAGAGCCACAGTTTATCTTAACTTAATGTAAAGACCATCAAAGATCCCATCATATCCAAGTTACATAAAAAAGGTGTTTAAATTTAAATTGCTTTATTTTATTTTCTAATAAATATATTATGTGACTATTTTTTTATGTGTTGACGTTATTTGCTTTTTAGCCATATGTTGTCACATCTGGTCCAGTCTGATCCCAGTAATAAAAACCTGGTTAAAAAAATGCCTTTTTATTTTTTATTATTTTCTATTTTTTTTATTTATCTATTTTATGTTATTATGAGAACTCAACAGCTGAGGAACATTTTTTTACTAATTATTAACTAATATGTGTAGAAGGCAAATAATAATGATCTATGATATGGAGCAGTGTACAAAAAATAATGAATAAAGAGGAAAATATTACTTAGCTGTCTGTTATAGTGCTTTCATACTGGAGAGAAGTGCGACAAGTAGAGTGTGCGATCAAAGTTTTCTGGGATGCAATTAACAGTCGGCAATGTAAACAATGCGTTTCCATCCATGCTAATTAGGTGCAATAACCAATCAGGGACTGGATGAGGCTGTGATGTAGGGTAATGGATGCAGAGGAGACAAGGTTGGACACACAAGGGTCAGCAAACGGATAAACGCACCTATTTGATGAAGCCATGAAACCATTTGAGTGGAAATTCACCATTTGTTTGCACGAATGGTCACGCTTATTTTATTAGCATAATAAAATGACCATTATTAACATAAAAAAATCTAAATAAGGTCTGAAATTAAAGGTATGCAGAGCTTTGACAGGATGGTGAGGCTTATTTAAATATTAGTATTATTATACATGTTCTCTGTAGCAGAAAGCTGTAAATAATATGTAAAGTGTTCTCAGACTATTGGAGATTTAGTAAATCAGTCTTCATTATTATTTAAACCCCAACATTGATGAATTTTATGTATTAAATTTGCAGAATAATGCCAAAAAAGAGGATAAAAAAGGATAAATATGTGTTTTTATCTAAAACTAATTTGGTTTACTGTTTCTAGCTTGAGCATCTACCCCATTCACATTTCTACTAGATCCGGCCCTGCTTCAACCTCCTATTTCTGTTCCTGTTCCGCCACACAGGGTGGGAGCAACATCCCCAACAGAAATGTTGGAGAACATGAAGTAAAGAATCTGTGACTGAGAGACATTCTAGAAGTTCTGGATGATTTTAGAAGATCTGTTGTTGACAAGATGCTCCGATCAAAGTCATGTCATTACATGTGTAGCTGCTGCAGCTTTCATGTTCACACACAGCGGCTCAGTGGGAGTTCACAAACTCTCTTTAATTTCAACCTTTCTTTTTTGTTGCAGTGTTAATGCATAGAGTATTTATTTACTAATTTTTGACTCGGTTCTGCACTAGTAAAGTGAGCGGAACGCAAAAGTTCTGCAAACACAGCGAACAGTGTTGAAATCTGCTTTGAGAAAACAAACTTCCTGAAGCAGGCCTGGGCTTGGTTTAAGGTCCAAATGAGGACTACGGGTAAATTCAGCCAGAGGCATGTTTCTTCAACATATTTCTAATGCTGGAAAAAATAAAAAATAACTAGTTTTACTGGTCAGAATACAGGCATGATGATCAGCTGTGTTGATGGACGACCTGCTGCAGAACTCTGATATGCAGAGAAGTTATGGTCATTATAAATCTGCCAGGCATCAGGACTTCTAGCTGTATGGGTTCTGCTATCCGAAAACTCTCAGTGGGTTTCTCCCTGCACTGGAAAAAAAATCAAAATCTAGATAAGTCATTTTTTCTTAAAATTTGTGTATTTGTTCTTGGATTGAGGAGGTAAAAGAGACATTTTGCCAATGGAACAAGAAAATTTACACTTAAAATAAGAAAACACAATTGCAATGTCTTATTTTAAGTGCAAATTATCTAATAATCTTATTTTATAAGTAAAAATACTAATTCCATTGACAAATAATTTCATTTACCTACTCAAATTAAGGGTAACTACACTTAATTTAAAAAACTGTTACTTATTTCTAGATTGTTTTTTCAGCGTGGTGACAGGAGCTGTGCAGACAAGCATCTTGTTAATCTGCAGGAAAATCAGAACACTTTAAGTTCTGGAGATCTACCATCCTGCAACTTTGGGCTACAACCCTGAACCCAACGACCCAATCAAAGCAAACAGAATCAATGGATAAGGTTTCATGAAGTTTTTTGTAAAGAAAGCAGCTGGTTGGAGAAGCTCAATCAGCTGCTGGTTGAGCTTCTCCAACATGTCTTCACCTTTAACAAGTGATCCGTTTGCCACTTCAGATCCTGTGGAACAGAACAAACATCAGCAACACTGGGGGTTCTACCGATGGGTCGGGGTTAACAGTGGTCCGATACCACATATGAGAACTCTGACGGACCTGCTGCTCCAGCCCATTTAGAAAAATCTATGTGTAAGTGTGGAGGAGCTGTGGATCCAGGAGAGGTCCACAGAGATGGTTTCCTGCCATCAGAACAGCCCTCGGATCAGAAGGATCTCTGAACACCTTAATGAGAGCTTCTGTCCTCACCTGCAGACTGGGATCATCGCAGGTGAGTGTCGGGTTGCAGGTGTGTGTGTAAACAGTCATCAGGGTGTGCGGTGCCAGCAGACGTGTGATGACAGGAAGGGTGTATGCCGCTGATGCCTTTCATCTGGAGGAGAAGGATTTAGGGAGAGGAAACTGCAAACATTCATTCTAGGCTTCAGGCTGCTTTGATGTGAACGCCACTCCAGAGAGTTCCTTCAAGGACTGGGGGACCCTGGAAAGACTGTGTGACCCTGGAATGACTAGGAGGCCGTTGGGTGACTGTGAGACCCCAGAGACCCGAAGGGGACCGGTCAGAGGAAGGTCTCACACAGAAACATGAAATCAGAGGAAATTTTCATGTTCCTCAGTAAAAAACCTGCAGAATTTGATGTTCTGTCTTTAACCTGATTCTCTTGTTCCCTCTCCCCCCCACCACACACACACACACACACCCACACACACCTATGAGGGCGGAGCTTCAGCAGCTAAGGTCTGAGCTTTTCATCCTGCAGTCAGAGATCCAGAGAAGCTGAAGGACGATCTGCTGCAGCTGCATCTGAAGGTGAGATGTCCTCTTTGGGTCGTTCTTTGCAGGTCCACCTTCCTCCATAAAAAACTGTCTAACTTTTCATTTCTGAGGAAACGTTTCCAAAACTCAACGCTCCGTGAATCTCAGAAGATTCAATCTTGCCTGTGACCAGGGACCCTGTGAAGATGAAAGAATTGAGATCTCTGCAGCTTTTGTGTCATGGTTCTGATTCTGCGTCCTGTTGAAGCCTGCTGGTTATTTTCTTCCTGCTTGTTAAATTCATCCAGCGTGGAGAGGCTGCTCAGTTAAGGAATGTAAAAAAAAAAATGTCTTAAAATAATAATACAACATTCCTCAGAACCATGTCCAGTAATAAATGTTTACAGCGGCTCCCTACGCTGACTTTCATCGACTGGACGGCTCTGAGTTGGCTTTTCCAAGCGACCAAATAGAGACCCTTTTTCTGGTCCAACAGGAGGTCAGGGGACTGAGATGCTCCTGATGTTTCTGTCATGGAGGGATTTAGATCATAATCAGGACCCATTTCCAGCCTCCTGAATCAGATACGTATCTTAAATGTTCCTCATGAGTCTGTGCACTCCAGGAAAGGTTACCAAGTAAAGTCCTCGGCATTATGCATCCTCTACTGTGTTGGATAGTGGTCATCCTTATCTACACATCCAGCCTTTACTGGTTCTTTTAAATTTCAGTCTGGGGCTCCTCTGACCAATGGCACCCAGGCCCAGATAAGGTCCCAGTAGAGTCGATCCTGGTCATGGTAAGACAGCATGCAGCTAGGAGCTTCCTGAGCAACAAAATTCCAACCTTTGATGTCGTTCTCTAACCTTGAGCTGTGGAGATGTCCCACATCTCTCGTGGACAGACTTAAGTCCAACGTTGCTTCTCACCCGTCCAGCTTCCTTAAGCTCTTTCATTCTTGCTCAGACTGGAGATCGGATCAGGCTGGGCCAGAGGTGTGCCAAAGATGGGCCCCTCCAGAAGGGACAGATGGACAACTTGATGTCTCTGTAGAAAATACATGAGGACAGTCTGGCCATTCTTTAGATGACAAACAGACTGATGTCTCTGTTACAGACAGAGGGACAATCTGATGTCTCCTATCAGGGCAAATTAGAAGTGTTATTTCTAATAAAATATTCAGATTTCTCTAAATAGTAGACAATGAGATGTGTCTTTTAAGGACAGATTAAACGAACGTTAGACCATGGCTTTCCATGCAGCGACCCTACCAGATTTAGCTTCTGAGCCGAGGATGCTACAAAATTTTTATTAATTATATTGCTGTACAATTATTATGCTTTTTTTAGCAGAGGGATTATTAACTAGCATGTTTCAATTTTGTTTTTATTATTATTTCAACAAATTATAAACTGTTGTAAATATAAATATTTCTATTCATTAAGGAAATGTAAAAAAATAATTGACTTTTAAATCAATTTCTTTTTATATTTTTCTTAATTTCCTATGGTCCCTTTGCTCTCCTCATGTTGAAAACCACTCAGTTAGAAAAGTTTGATGTCTCTGTTTCTGACAGATTGAAGGTCTGTCTTCTCTAGAAAGAGCAGATGGACGTTCCACTGTCTTCATTAAAGACATATGGAAAATATACTGTCTCTCTAGAAAGGACAGTGAGTCAGTCTGCTCTCTGTAGGAAGGATCGATCAGATCAGACATGGTTCCTCAGCAGGTTTGCATTCAGCTTTCTTTGTCAAATCCATTTCCTGTCCTCAAAGTGTCTGATGATTTTCCTTTGTATCCTGCTCATGGGCTCATGGGCAGGATACAGGGGCAATAACAGGGGCCGTCTATGTACTAAGAACATACACTGCAAAAAATGTAATCTAAGTTAGTAAATTTTTCTTGAATTAAATATATTTTACTTTGTTTAAGAAGAAAAATAAAACAATTCGGCAATTAAATACATTGATTTACATCAAAAAAAAAAAAAAAAAAAAAACCTCAATTAACAAATTTTAAGCGCATCATACTATATCTTATTGTAAGAGGAAAAATACCCATCCCTTTGGCAGATTATTTTACTTAGCCGTTCTAATTAAGGGCAAATACACTTATTTCAAAAATAGTTTTACTTATTTTTTTGATCAGCTTTTGCAGTGTACTACTAAATACATTTCTCATGATGACATAAGCTAACAGAGGAGACTATCAAAGGTCTGCAACCTTGGCTTTGTGGCTCACCTAAAATACTAAACAATGTGCTCATGCCCTGTTTCTGTTTTTACTAAATTATTTAATTTTTTGTTGTTTGCATTTTTTATTTTTTCTGTTCTCCCCTGAAAAAACACCCACTGGCCCCCTTTTTATATATTTCGTCTTGGAACGCCACTGCTCTTGCTTTTTGTGGCCTTCAGAAATGACCAAAGCATGTGCTCGACCAGTCGGTTAGCCAGAACGGACCCAATATTCAACATCCTACTCTTTAGGAGTCTATAGAAGTCTTAATGTTGTCATAATCCTAACATTAGTTGGTAAGTTTTCCTTTATTTGCTCTCTCTGAAGCTCAGTTCTGCCCCCTGATGGAAATGTTTGTAAGTCGATAAACTGAAGCATATCTCCGTCTCTTCACAGGAGACCGGCATGATCCTTCTCTGATCCAGCCAGCTGTCTTCTCCCCTCATTGGTCGCTCCCGATGACATGATGAGCTCCGCCTTCTCTCAGTCACTCTTTGATTGCTTCGGTATGTCTCCCCCTGTTGGACTGGAGGAGCGGAGCAGGTCCCAGCACTCAGAGTCTCTGTCCACCTCTGTCCCCATCCTCTTCTATCCCCCCAATATGGACCCATCTACCCTAAGCCTGTATAAGGGCCCTCTGAGGGGCCCCGGAGGGATCCTGCCATACCTGTCCCCATTCCACCATCATGGACACTTCAGTGTCTACGAGTGTCCGTTTGAGCCAGCGTTTATCCAGAAACGAAACGAACGCGAACGTCAGCGCGTTAAGTGTGTGAACCAGGGCTACGCCAAGCTAAGGGACCACCTGCCGGGGCAGAGCGCCGAAAAAAGGCTTAGCAAGGTGGAGACGCTTCGAGCCGCCATCAGGTATATCAAGTACTTGCAGAGGCTGGTAAAGATGGAGGAAGAAGATCAAGAGGAGGCGGAGTCATCCAGGGGCAGCCCGTCTGTACCGGACAACGGAGGAGGGACGCAGGCTGTTGAGCTCTAAACAAAACCTTCTGCTTCCCATGGAGGACCAATCAGATCCCACCATCAAAAGGGAGGAGCCAATGATGGCGGAGTCTATAGACTGCCTGAGCTCCAGAGGACGCTGGCTCAATCTGAATACCTCAAACTGTAGCTCCAACTTTCCGCTCCTATCCCTTCACCTTTCGCAGTGCCAACTGTAAGAAGACTATCCAGGGCAGCAAAGGAGCTTAAGCAGTTATGCTTGCTGCTCCTAGCTCCTTCTTGTCAGCACTATTAACATTGCACTTATTGTGGCAACTTCCATGGTGGTTAACTGTCCTTACTGATTTGAGGTATTCGGAGGAGGAGTCTATAGACTGCTTGAGCTGCAGTGGATGGTGGCGCAATCTGAATACGTCAAACTGTAGCTCCTACTTGCTGCTCCTATCCCTTCACCATGTCAACTGTAAGAAGACTATCCAGGGCAGCAAAGGAGCTTCACACTTCTGTGCATCATCTGGAAAACCTTCAGCCTTACGGATCTCATTACGCGGCGGACATGCATATAAATGACGCTGGTTAAATTGTGATAATAGTCTTAAGGAAAAGAGCTACAGAAAAAACAGGTGACATAAATGTAGCGAATGGCTAAGGCCCTCCATTATAATACCCAACACATATGAAAGTGAGGACATTTAATGTTTTTGTTCAACTCAGTGAGGTGGGCTTGCCTATAAGGTTTGTGACACAAAGGGTGATCAACTGCATAGTTCTTAGCAGCAGCTAGGGACATCATCAGGTCCTTACATTTAATCAAGCAGTTCTACTCCCTGGTTGTAACTCCTTCCTAACTGACAACACTATTCAGATAGCACTTATTGGGGCAGCTTATGCAGTGGTTTATCTGTCCTAACTGATTTGAGGTATTCAGATTGAGCCAAATGTCTATAGAAGTTCTGCATGTAAAAAAAAAATCAGATCCTACTAGAACAATTGTGTGAAAACTATAACAGAACCACCTTTAATCTGGGCCCCATCAAACCAACATAGCATAGAAATTCTAGAGGGACAACCCATAGACTTCTTGGGGACCTTTCAGCCCCTATAGTTTAGAAATCTGCAGTCATGTAGTTTTAATTTTGCTATTAAGCCTCTAGATGTCACTGCTAATAAGGACAACGTTCAAAACAAAAAGCAAAGAAATTAGTTACTTACAAATGTTATAAAATGCAAATTTGGATTCTCAAATCAAAGTAGAAACTAAAAAATACAGTATTTACAGTTATGTAGACGTGCACACAATCAGGAAATACAGTATGTTGTTGTCGTATCATTGCTGAATATGGAAATCAGAATATTATGAATACTTGGCATTTTAATCTTGTCCATTAACAATAACCCACATGGCCAAAGAACACAGCCAAGGTGTGGTTCCACGTCAGGAACTAGAACCCAATCCAGACCTATGCCAGGGCTTTTAAAGATATGGATCCGATCCAGTGAGCCTCATGGACGTATTGAATTAAAGAAAGCAGGGTTTCACAGTCTCCATAGATATGATCAGGGACCCCACAATGGAACCTTGCTAAAAAAAATCATATCCAACCCAATCTAAGTGGTCCTAGATATTACTGGAATGAGACACACAAAAAATAAATAAATAAATGAAAAAAATAACGAAATCCAAAGTAAACTAAAAAGCACTCTAAGAGCGCAAATCTCTGCCAAGCAGCACTTTGCCACACATTGTGATTTACACCTATAGCTGAAACTTGCACGATGTTGATCAATACCAAATTTAAAGGAATTGTTCCTTGGCACGAGGCGCACCTTTGGTAACAAGATCCTTAAAATCCTTTCATAATTTTATAAATAAGGCACAGTGTGTCTGCAGCCTCTAGTGTTTGTTCTGCTCTCACCTTCTTCATTCACTCTGCGAGGCATGGCTCACCTTTCCAGTTTTTTTGGTCTTCAGTATACTTCCAGACAACCCATGCTGAAGCTGTCAATAGACACTGCTGCCACTCTCTGGTTTCGGGGGGAACTGCATGTTCTGCCAACTAACGTTAAAGAATACTTTTTAAAAATATACTGCATCAAATTATGATGTGGAAAATCACCAAAAGTTCATGGACTGTTCCTTGGTCTGAGGTCAAAACTTCTTTATAATCCATTCACAGCTTTTCAAATTATCCTGTAGACAGACAGACTGACAGAACCTAACACAATCTCCTTTGCAGAGGTAACCAGCATCCAGGCAGTCCTGCTTTGCTACAATCATCTTGTGGTGATTCATTCCATTTATTGGAGTGGAATTTGTTTTAATTTAATATCTGAATAATCTATTAATGCTGCATTTATTTAAACTATGATTTTCTATCTAGTATAGATTTTTCTCCAGACTATTTTACGTTCTTCCATTTTATTTTAATGTTTGGTGCCATCTAGCTGCCATTGATGCTACTGCAGGTAAAACAGGTGAAATGAACCAGTAGTAACTTCAGGTTGGGAAACTGAACCTTTAATCTGGTTTAACTGAAGGAAATGAGCCAGAATCCTCTTCAGGCTCAAACTCAAACCTACTTTCTGTTCAAGCAGCTCTCACACCTGTATTTCCTTTCTGTGGGACAATTTTTATTTCTACTCATAAGTGTCCATTAAATAAATTGTATTGTTTTTGCATTTGTACTTGTGATTTTGTTTTGAGGACTTATTTCTTTTACTTATTACTTTTGAACACAAATATCCCTACGGTGGCCCTGAAGTGCAAACTGCAACTACAAATCTAAAATCGCAACTACATTAAGAAAAACAAAACTACATAAAGCAAAGCTCAACTACATTAAGGAAAACACAATTCATTAACCTACCGGAAAAGGTAGGTATCAGTGGGAAACATGAGACATCGCTGATTGGACGACGGCGCCGTTTGACCCTTGAACCGGAAGTCATTCTTTAATGCTGTAATGGATACCAGAACTCTAATACTTTTCAGCTGCTACTGCAGGTTCAATTTAGTTCAATCAATATTATGCTGCATTGTAATGAAGAACAGAACTAGACCAAGTTATCCTTTGTTCTACAAACACATGAGCAAAACAGGGAAATCAATCTACAAAATAGTGCTTCTTGTGTTAAGTATAACGTAGAACCTGTACGTTAGTACTTTTACTTAAGTAAAGGAGATCATTTGGTACTTTTCCTAATCCTTCCTAACACAGGTATCTGTAGTTTTAACACCCGTTTCCAACACAAATAAATCATAATAAAACTGTAATTTAATGAAAAAAGTTCTCAGAACTTTAACGTCCAACTTAAAATGTTTTAAACTGAATAAGCTTTTTTATTATATTATTTGATAAAAGTGATATTTGGTTATTTTTACAATTAAAACCAGTCAGAAAATGTTGTCTTTACAATCATCCCAGTCTATCAGTGGGTCTGGGTGACCAGGTGACCTTGATGCAGGGCAGCATCCAGACAGTGTCCCTGAGGAAATGACAGACAGGAGTCAGCTTTGATCAACACAGGTTTATTAGCTCATCATTGGTCTGCGAGGAGACCAAGAGGCACGGATTGAACCATGAGTTAGAAAAATAAAAACCATCCTCTGATTAAAAGTAAACACCAAAGATTCGGATCAAACTGGCACTGTCACTCTGATTATTTTAAGTCCTAAACTCAGTCAAACACTCGTCTTCCTGCAAACGTCACACGATCCAGCATCGCTTCAGCTTCCTGTTCTCTGAACTGTTGACCTGAACGTCCCATTTTACCCAAACGATCCACGAAGGCCCAACAAAGCCCTCTGCAGAGGAATCTACCTGTCCGGGTTCCCCCCACTGACGTCCATTATTATCTCCATCCATCCTGTCAAACATTTCCTGCAGTTCTTCATTCCAGCAGATAACATCTGATCCATTTACTGCTTCAATAAAGATGATTCAACAAATATCCTGAGTTAATCTGTGGAGTTTAATCACAGGAATAATCTGACAAGCCCCAAGGCCCCATGGCAGCAGTTATTTTAAGATTTAGGTCAGCCTGAAGTTTAACTCTGTATTTAAGATTGAAAAACATTGTGAAATTAAGAATTTCAACAGGAAGAAAATATTCCTCGTTCTGTAGTTTAAATAGTTCTTATTAAGATCAGCTCTGCTATTAGACAAGAAATCAAAGGAGAAAGTTGTAATTCCCACACTTTATTAATACCTGAAGGCAGCAAAGAGTTGACCGGACAAAAACACCATCCATATTAGGCCTGTTTCCTGAATATTAAACTGAAGATGTAGAAGAGTTCATTCAAGGTTGTTATGGAAACTAAAATTCATCAGACTGTTTGTGGGTTGTGTTCAGTGCTGCCTTTAGGGTCTCTGATAGTGTGGGAACTCTGAGTTTCTCCAGGTTATCAGTTTTTTTAATCAGTGGGTGCACCTTTATCATTTTGTTTCCATATTCTTCATAAAAACATTTCTGTGATTTATTTGACCAGAACTTCATCCATCGATCCAGGAGGATCTGAGGCCAAAGGGGATCAGTCTGAGCAAAGACCATCTGGTTGGATTCTGCTTGATTTTCTTCTTTAGCTTAAAACTTTCAGGAGATGTTCTGCTGAATGCTCTGCACAGCGCCTCCTGCTGGACGTTCAGATCAACAGCGGAGCACTTTAATACCACAGGGATTCTGACACTCAGCGTCCAAGTTTTCCTCCCGTTGTCTTTGGCTTTAATGGGCCACAGCTAAGCCCGGGACAAACACTGGCTCCAGCCCGTTAGGCAGCTCGCTACCACACCTGCTGCAGGTTATAATTAGAGAAACACTGAAAGTTTGAAATTTGAATCCTTAAAATAAAAAATTTAATTGGCAATAATCTAGATTTTAATTAACACAAAGCACAAACACTCCTTCATGTCTCTGAAGCAGATTTCCTGCATCCTGGTTTGACCCGCTGGTTAGAGCAGGCGCTGTGTGAACCTGAACATCTTAGACAAAGCCTCCGTTCGGCTCTGTTGTGAAAATGATGAAAGCAGCAGCTTGATTAAAATTTATTCAAACTCCGACCTCTTCACGCAGAAAGTCAGTTACCGTGACAGAACCGGCACTGGGTTCGTCCACCTGTGGTTCCTGTCAGGTGTCGGAAAGAGCGTTGAGTCTCTGGAACATCTGCTGCCGGTGCTGTGGCTGCAAACAGAACCCGATGCTTTGCTCAACCTCCTGACAGCGCCGCAGGAACCGGCAGCGATCCCGGGCCAGCTCCTCCCACGGACCTCGCCGGTCCTCCTCAGAGTTAATCAAGTGCTCCTCCACAGTGTCACTAAAATGGACCTGACAGAGGAGAGACAGGTGGTCAGAACACAGATGAAAATCACAGAACAGAACCAGAACTAGCTGAGCAGCAGCAACACGACCACTGCAGGAAAAATCCTGATCTCTATACCGCATTTATGACACGTTTTGGGCCTTATAAACCATGGTATTAATTTGAGGCATTAAGCTGGACATACACTGTACTATTTTTTGGCCCTTTTCAGGCCGATTCTCCGGTTGTGTGAGAATTTTTTCAATCGGGCCGAGTTTTAGCCTCATGGTGCGTCCTGCATCGTGAAGCATACGAGGGACGATTAGCCTCTCGCGACCACCTCCCAATCAGGAATTTCAAGGTCAGGAGAAAATCAAACGTTTGAAATTCAGTCGACCGTCGTAAGCAAATCCTGCTGTTGAAGCAGAGCTACGAGCTGATTTAACAGAACGTCGAGCATTGTGCATGTGCAAACAAGGGAGTTCTTCTTATTCCAGATCGAAGAGTCTGACCAGTGCCATCGCTCGGTGACCAGTCCAACATGTGGTTTTTGGACGGGCAGTGTGAGCAGTAAGATACATCAGAGCGTCGGGCTGTACAGTGTAAAAACAAACATAGTGAGCTGTGAACCTTTAAACCCTGTGGTCTCGTCGTACAGTTTGAGCTGCAATGGGTGCAACGGTTGGAAATATCGTACAGTGTATGCCCGGCTTTAGGGACAAACGTCCATGCTGATATTAACTCTGATCATTGAGCAGCTGTGGCTCTCCTCTCCATTTTCAACCCCTTCCTCTCCCACAGGATAGGCAATCCTGCCTCTCATGGTTCTTTGAGGAAAAAGCAACAACTTCATGCTTCTTTTTGCTGCGAGGCTCTGAGGATCACATCGGTAGAGATGCCAACATGGAAGGTCACATGCTAAAGACCAGGATCTGCAGACTGATCAAAGCCTAAGTAGACCTGGTGGTTAATACTAGCACCAAATGGCTGCGAAACAATTTTGCAGCAAAAATTCTGAGTTTCAGGAACTGTGGAGTGGAGCTCCGGAGAACAAAGAACACCCCTGATGTGGGTGTGCTATGCTAAGCTGCTAAATGCTGGAGAAAACTCTACCCTCTCCAAAACGCAGATCAGCAGATGCTGCAGATCTGGCACAAAATTTTAAGTTTCCAGCTAACAGTTTTTTTTTTCTTCATGCATTTAATGTTGTGTAAGACCAGCAAAGAACATGTTTCGAGCTGTTCATAAAGATAAATAGCATATCATGCGTTTCATCACATTTGATTAGCATAATATTATCAAAGAGGATATTAAAATGAATTCCCTTATGTCTGCTTATTATGTAAAGGTTATGAGGATTTTTATTAAGCAAATTGTTCAATGATCCATATATTTACATGTTTTATTAATATCATGGGTTTGCACTCCACTTGCTCTAAATAGTAAAAAGCCAACTTGACTTGATTCCAAATTCTTCTAGATAAACTTTGGTTGTCCAAGAAAAAAACATGGAAAACTCTGATAACATTGAATCATTTTATTGATAATGGTTTTCAAACCTTCTGCATTCCTCCTTCTTTGTGTACAAAGTGAAGTACATGTGAAATATGTTTAACTTGGAGATGAACAATTTTTGTCCATAAACTCTTACATTTTGAAAGGACATGCTGGTGAATTCATTCCAATTATGTGCGGGTTTATCTGTTTGTAGTTCTAACACAAAGCCAGGTGGGTGTGTGGACAGAAGAAGATATGACCATCTGAATATTATTTGATTGAATATAATATTTGCCATATCTTCTGGGGTGGACAATGAATATATCAAGATTGCATAACACCCATCTTCTGTTAGCTCTGCTAGCCTCTTAACATCCACCTCATTTTGAAGTAATCCTTGCCTATTTTGCATATCCAAATAGAAAAGTAAATAACTGATGAACTGTAAGCCCAAATTATGTGTTAAGTGTTTCAAAATGTAAATGAAAATTGGGGGAGTAAAAACAGCCCAAGCTGCACATGGCAAATTTCTCATGGTGGAATATTTTTATTATGAATATTCTGGATTACTTTTAATCTGTGGACCCTTATGGACGAATGGAGATTAAAAAATTGAAGATTGGATTTTTAAGACGGCTTTTGGATGCTTTCAAAGGTATGCTGTTGTGGCTGCTTTGTCATGTTTAAATTTTGACATGCTGCTATGTGTTAATTTGTTCCTCGCTATGTCGATAAAAATCAACTTGGCGTTTAAATTGTGGACAGTCTAAGCTTTCCAACAATATCTAACATGTTTATATTGGTAAACATTTTACCGGTGTAATTTTCATTTGTTCTGAGTTTTTCGTTGCTTTAAAACCCAGTCACCAGCAACCCAGTGGATTTTGAGAAGCTAGACCTTGAGTGGATCGGGTTCTGGGTTCTTTCATCAGCACCAGGTTTCTGTAGGTCCAAACAACCATAAGCTTCACTGGGATTGAGCAGAATATCAGCAGTAAGAGTTCTGGTAACTGATCCAAGGATCGTTCAGCTGCAGGCTGCTGTTTTCTCACACAGACAGACTCTGGATCAGCTGGAGCGAGGCTTCATGCTGCAGAAACATGAGATCCTGACACATGAAACTGAATCCTGCAGAGGCCTGAACACCCTGTGACTTCATGCTCACAGTAAACAACCTGAACAGAACCTACCATGTAAGGTTTCTGTCTGTTGAACTTGTGTTGATGTTGTTAGAGGGGGTGTTTTTTTCCTCCACAATCAATAAAAGATTCCAACAATGAATTCCTTCCAGCTCTATTTACTTTAAACATTTCCTCTCTAGCCAACAGATATAAAGATAGCTGAGTTGGTTCTGGTTCTAAAATGATGAAATCTCAGGTCCTGCTGACTGAAGCAACAGGAGGAGATCATGGTGGACCGACACAATGAGCATCATTTAAGGTCAGACAGCTCTGACACCGGTCTCAGATCTCTCCTGGTACCACTATGCATTCATGTCTCCTTCTGAGGAAGAATACGGGGACAGTGGAAAGGAATGACTCCCTTTAAACGGCAGAACCAGGATCTGGATCAGCGTACCCAGCCATCTCCTTCACTGCGCAACCAATTTGAAAATGGCCCAAACTTAAAAAGACCCACGCATTGAATAAAATTATGGAATTCAGGATGCCATAGACTGAGAAGCTACCCTGTCCTGCCTTAATTACCTGGAGAAACGGTCATCTACACAATCAGACACCAGTCTGTCTACCAGGAGATTTAACTGTAGACCTGCACAAGGCTGGGATGGACTACAGGTCAGCAGTTTGCAGAGAAAGTAACAACTACTGGTGTTATCCTTCGAAATATGAGAAACTTAAGATGACGCCTGATCTTCCTCAGATTGGAGCTCCAGGTAATGTCTGACCATGAGAAAGCTGTTGCCAACACGCTACAGCATCATAGAATCAAATCCTGCAGCGCATACATGCCTCCCCCCATGACAGCCCATCTAGATGATCCAGAGTACCACGTGGTTTTCAGTAACATCCCTCAGTAAAATGAAAATGGTTAGATCTTCGAGGATGACAGTGACCCCCAAAACAGACAGTGCAACCAGGAAGTGGCTGTGGTCCAAACGACAAACCTGAATCTTGAAAGATCTGGAGATCTTTAGGCGTATTTCTGCAGTATGCAAACAGGAGCAGCTGAGCTCAGTCACTGATACTTTCTGTAATAAATATTTGGTTATATTTATTGTTGTCAAAAATAGTTAAAGTAATAAAATGCTGATTATTTAATCATATAATGTGTTGTTTATGGACCTTATTTTAGATCACGTCTAATAGTTAAAGTGCTTCTAAAATGTTCCTAAAACGAACATGACATGTTTTGTTGGTGGGACAGCTAATCAAATACTTTTTTGCACTCTGTTAGACTCCGTAAGCAAGCGGCTCTGTACCTGATCACAGATTGAAGTGTTAGAGGACAGGAAGTGAGCTGGACTGACCTTTTTGGGGATCTTGCAGCTTTGCTGCGTGGTGGAGGCCTCTGAGAAGCCGCTGTCCAGCCTCTCCTCAGCTCCCTCCTTCCTGTACTCAGGTGGGGATGCAGTATTATGATGGAGAGCCTGAGGGGGAGTCTGAGGCATTGCACTGGTTCTGTTCCTGGTTTTAGGAGGCGGCTCAGTGGGGCCTTGAGTCCTGAGTGGAGCCTTAAAGTTTAAAGGGCTGTATGGGTCTGCAGAACAACTGAAAGAGCTCAGCAGGCGGAGACTCTCCGCTTCATCCACCTCACTGGCCGACGTTGAATCGTCCCAAGTGTCTTGGCTGGATGGAGGGGAGGCAGAGATGGGGGTAGGAGAAGACGCCGGGGGGGAATGAGGGGTGGAGGCAGGTGAGGGAGCTGGAACACTGACGGGCAGGGTGGGGGCGGTCCTGGCGGGCGGGCCTGTGTGCAGGCGGGCGGTAAAATTTCGGGGGTTGTAGGGGTCCTGACTTTGGCACAGGGAGGTCCAGAGACGCTCCGATTCTGAGTCGGGTTCACTGTCAGAGTCTGAAGCCTCATCATCCTCATCTTCGTTTGAGGAGTCGGACAGATCAGAGGAGCCCTCGCTGTCAAAGCCGTCATCATCGTCATCATCATCAGACTCAGAGTCAGATTCTGATTGGCTGCTCTCGTCGTCGCTGCAGGGGCAGCCCATGATGAAGGCGATGCTTTTGTTTTGACACTGGGGAACGGAGACCACCTCTTCAGGTTCAGGCTGTTCTGGGATCTCCTCCATCTGAGGGACGCTGGGCTCCAGCTGGTTCCCTTCTTCACTGGGGGCCCTCAGCTGGGAAAGGAGGCCCATCTGGGAATGCTCCTCCTCTAGGCTGGAATACCCGTTATCATGCTCAGGTAAAGGAAGTCCTGCCCCTCTGCAGCCCCGCTCACCTTCCGTGAAGCCAGCTTTGTTCTGGACTCTGTGAGGGGCTTTGCTGTCATCCAGGCAGGGAGGTCCAGCGTTTTCTGGCAGCACCGACTCTAACACAGGGGTGGTGTCAGTAGGGGGGGCTTTTATCTGGGCTACAGAGGGAGAACAAAGCCGGCCCGTTTCCGTCACCTCAGACAGAAGACATGTCTCTGAGCTTTCCTCTATTTGTATAAAGCTGCCCCACCAAGGCCCAATTTTACCTGCAGAGCTGCTCCTCATTGGGGGGCTCACCGGAACCAAGGGCCTCCCTCCAGCGCCTTGTACTTCCTGAGGATTCTTCAGATTTTTGTTTATATGAGCCCTGATGGAGGAGAAATAGCTTATCTGAGGCTGCAGGCTGTGATCCATCCCAGCAGACATCCAGGACACAGGGCCGCCTGTCCCTGGATCCAGGAGGCCAACACCGGGTACTCCGTCGTGTTTACATCGCGTAAATTGATGTCCCACAGGAGGCGTAAACGGCATTATTCCATTTAACTGTCGTAAAATGTCGTTCTCCTCACCGATGAAGCTGTTGCTGATCTCTGCGGGCGCTGCGCCCCACAGGCGGAGTCTCCGCAGCAGAGACAGCGCGGGCCTGGACAGCAGGCCGATCCACGAGCTTTCCTGGCCGTCAAAGGTGACCGAAGCGAGCTGCGGGGAGGAAGGAGAGCCTGGGCCGCTAGGAAAACGTGCTTCACCGTTAGCGTTTCTGAACATGTTGCTGTGTTAAAGTGCAGAGTTTAAAATCTCCAGCAGCGACGCCTGCTGCTGGTCTGACAGCTGTCAAACACTTGGGCTTACAGAGCACCGGAGCAGCGCGGAAACCAGGAAATATCCTCCATAAAACCGGCGTCAGGCTTAGAGCGGTGGTCGGACTTCCTCCGTGTAGAGCCAGAGCTGAGGTAGACAATGAGGCCTGACGAGTTGGATCCGTGACATGAGGACTGGTACCGGTCTGAAAAGCGGGAAGAATCCATTCTGTCCGAATTCAGACTGCGAGGATCGGTGGCTATTCTGCTAGTTAGCACGTTAGCTTAGCCCCCGGCAGCGTACTGGCGGGTTGGTTCCCAACGGTTTAAGATTTCAAAAACAGCCTCAACAACCGCTCTGATAAACTCCTTCACCGGTTGTGTTTTTAGACTCCTCGCTGGGGTCGGTAATACTTCTCGGTGTCCGCCTGCTGTTGAGGTTGAGCCGCCGAGGTTCTCCCTGTGTCCGTCTGCCGCTCCAGATGGAGATTTCATCAGAAATTTTTACTCACCGTCCTTCCTCTTCCGGTGAGCGAGGCACGCGCGCAAGAGACAGCCTCGCCGCTCTCTTACATAAACAGCTGGAAGATGTGAGTGCCACGTGTGGATGAGTAAGACAGGTTACAGAGATGTAACGAAAAAGAAATAAAAATACAAAATAAAATTTTTTGGGACAATTATTTATTTAAAAAAAGCATGGGCACAGAGAAAATATTTTATAGCACTTATTTATGATTATAAAGCGTCATAAATCTATAAAGAGCTATATCCAGCCATTCAGCAAAGTACATCTTATTTAACCATTTGACCAATTAGATGAGCCCTTGAATGATAAATTACTACGGAAGAGGATTAGGGCCACTGGGGGAAAAAAAGTTAACTGATTTTTAAATATTATTTCAGCTTAATATGGGAAAAAAGTCAGAATTCTGACTTTTTTTCTCAGAAATCGGACTTTGTTCTCAAAATTCTGATTTTATATTTAAGAATTCTGGATCTTAATGTAGATGGGCACCATGAAGGAAGAGATGTGGAACACTCAGCTTCACTGACAAAGATGTGAGTTGTTTGAGAGGACCAGTGACACATTGTTCAGTTCAGTTCAGTTCAGTAGCTTTTATTTGTCCCAGTATGGGCAATTTTTGTGCAGTAGTAGTACACCTTTCACACACATGTTCACATTTCACAAATCACAGATAAAAAATAAAAGAAGAAACACAACAAACACATAAATATTTAAAAAG
>NW_015150484.1:2202575-2204352 GCF_000732505.1 Cyprinodon variegatus | reverse complement strand
AAAAAAAGGCAGAATTCTAAGATTAAATTTAGAATCCTGAGATTAAAGTCAGAATTGTGAGAAAAAATACTTTTTTCTCATACTGAAATAAAATGTAAAAATAAGTGAACTTTTTCATTTTTTTCAGAGGCTCTTATCCTTCTGTACATTACCTACTGTAAATTAAGTTGGGGAAAAAGGTTACTAAGTCAAGAAAAAATGTAAAAAGCTTAAAGTTGAAAAATGAAGTTAAAAAGTTTATAAGCCTAATTAACAAGTGGCAGTATCAGCATGAATGATTCTAAGGTTATGTTGGACCAAAAAATGTGTTTCTTTTACTCTGAGTGTTTTTCATGAATTTGATATAGAAGCACTTTTGTGATTTTATCTTAATACATTTGGGCAAGTTCAGAATCAGAAATACTTTAATAATCCCAGAGGGAAATTATTACACACTCTAGTTACAGTTCTACATGACATATACACACATCCAACTATACAATATAATAAAGATAAAAAATAAGAATAAAAAGAGATAAAATATATATATATATATACACATATAGCTAGTTCAAGTTGACATTTGTTATTACATTGACATTGATTTTTGCAGTCAAAATATCCATATTTTTTAAATGTACAAAACTAATAAGGTCTTCTACTGGATTCTCATAACACTATTGTATTTCACTGAGTGTGCTATAAAGGGTTAACTGTATATCTCTAATCCACTACTGATGAAGGCACAACTTATCTTCATTAAATATCTGTCAGCAAACATGAACTTGAAAACGGAAAACTTGAAACGTGCAACTGTGAAAAGAAAAACAAAAAACTAAAAACACCTCTATATACATGTCTGTGTTTATCATTTCTATTTCGGCCCATCCATGATGGTGATGATCCTATGAGGTGTGTATATCATGGCCAGATAGATGGGAGAGCTGGATGTTCATTTTTTTTTTAACAGTAAATGGTAGCGTCTCGGCTTCATTTTTGCGGAGCTGTCGATCAATTGTGACCGGCCTAATTTGGACAGTTCTCCTCTCTCAATTCCACTGTGAGGGTGGACTGGTGTGTGCGGAGCTTTGAGAGAGGAAAATTAATGAATTAAAAATTCAGTGCCCCAGGTATACCCAGGCACTGCAGATCCACAACAGGGCACGTGCCTCTGTGAAAAGGGTCTGCTGACGCCCCTAATGGAACCAAACATACAGGTCCCAGTTCACCACCAGTTCTACCAAATTATGGTGTTAAATTGCTGCCAAAAATTAGAATTAAGAAATTAGAATAATTGCACTATTGTGATTCCTTAATTCGCTCTCCTAATTGTTGGGAGCAATTTAACACCATACTAATCCAGCTCAGGTTATCTGACATTATGGGCAGGTCTAGCAGGTGCCAGGGTCCCTGTAGAACTGATCCCACTACTGTTATGGCCTCTGTACCATAAACATAATAAACAAATTTATGAGGAAGATATTATAATATGCACTAGAATTGAACTGAATCCCTTGGACAATATTTTTTTTGTATTTTAAAAATTTTTAATTGATAATTTAAAACTTAAGTTGTTTTTACTTTTAAGTTTAACTTAACTGATGATTTTTTTTTGGGTGGGGGGGTGTCGCAGTACTCTAAGTGCCGATGTATGAGGGTGTAAATGTGGATTTCGGCCTGATGCGTTAGTGTAGGTATGTATATGTTCATTTACATGTATGTATGTATATGTATATATGTATATGTATACATATAAATATATACATATACATACATATATATGTATATGTATACATAT
>NW_015150484.1:2193441-2201271 GCF_000732505.1 Cyprinodon variegatus | reverse complement strand
TATATATATATATATATATATATATATATTTATTACTGGGTATGTATATTTGTGTGTAAATGTTGGATCAAAAACAGAAGTTTAACAGGAAAGTTACTCTACTTTAAGAAGATTTAAGTGCAATTAGAGGAAGAGAAGGTAACTTTACTTCTGCATACCTGTTTTTAGACTATTGCCATTAATCAAATGTCATTTCTCTGGCTTTCTATACCAACAGGTTTATTTGGTGGAGGGTTTTTTTTCTGTTTACGTTCCGGTGAATTTTGTTAGTTTGGAAATCGGTGTTTGGTTGATGTTAACTGGTCTCTTTTGTGTGTATATGGTTGAATTGTCTAAAATAAATTCCAGGCAGGCTCCCAATCTAGGTTTCTGAAGGTCTGATGGAGCTTCTGGTTCACAGCAGATCTTAAATGTTCTTGAGGATGAGGTGGAGTCTCCATGGATCAGTTCTTCCATAATCTCTGAAACTTCCTCTTCCAGATGTGGGAAAACCCAGTTCCTGCAGCATTTCTGCCAGAACCAACCAGAACCATGATACTGGTCCTTGAAGGGCTGCCTGCTCAGGGCACACAAGATGGATTTAGAAGTCTGAAAAACTAAGTTCTGGTCATCTAATCAATTAATGTAAAGACCCTGCTTCCTCAAAGAGCTTAGCTGCTGCTGGAATATTAAATGAGAGTCAATTATATGAAATCCTGTGCTTTGTCAGACCTCTGCAGTAAAAATCTGGTGGTTCTAAAACATTGCTTGTGTTCACCAAAGTGAGGATGCTGGAGATCCATCACTGGGCTGTGTCTAAAGTAAATAATTAGAAGATCTTATTGTTAATATTTATAATTTATTGTTCTACTGTCTCACACAGACTTCCCCAGTGAGACACTAAAAGTTTTGTATTCTATTCTGATTTATTTTTTCTTTATAAAGCTATAGTGGAGAATGTTCTTTTTCCAGGTGGATCATCGAAATAAGCGGACCTCCTAATTGTCAATCATTCTTGTGATATGTTTATGTAAGGCCGTCCTACGTGCCCGTCCTCATTCTCACTAACCGGCGGTGAGTCTGACTTATTGGAAAAATTGCCAATCTTCTTTTGGAAAGTTAGCTTGTATGAGCGATGCAAACAGCAACTTTTACACAGAGCGTGCACGAGGTGAAATAGGCTCGTGCACGCTCTTGCGCACGTTTAATAGGCGTTCCCTCTTAGGAGCGGGTACAGAGATGTGCATTTTTTTTTTTTAATCCTCTACTATACCTTTAAAGGAAATTTTACCAAAGTTAATTTATTTCTAGAAATTCAAAGTGAATTGTGATATCTATAAAGAGAAAACAAAAAAGGAAAAACAAAGACCTTTTTCACTTCAAGTTTATTGTTTTTAGTGCAAATAATAAAAAAAATTCCAGTTAAAGAAACTCGTCACATTTTCTCTTCAAGGTTTATTCTGATCGGGCAGCAGCTGCAGGCTCAAAACTGCTTACTGAGCTGGGACCTCGGGTGGGCCTAATTTATTTTAGCAGGGTGGTGTGCGGGGCCACGCTGGTCTAACTTTGAACACAGCGTTTGGCTCAGTGTTGCTGCTTCTATAAGCTCGTCTTGGTGCTTGGGGTCTCCTGCACCTTTATCCAACCTGCAGGTTTCTGGGGTCCAGCTTTTCTCCTGGTTCTTGTGCAAACAGAACTCTTCTAACACCAGAGCAGGTGTTCTGACCCTAGATCAGTCAGATGGAGTTTGGACCAGAGAACCAATCACAGCCATGGATCTGGGCGTGTTCATTAACAGTCAGCCAGTGGATCTCCAGGGGGAGAAGTGATGTAGTGGGGGGAGTTTCCTGGATTTGGACCAGTCATAGTTATCCTCAATTGTGACATCATCAACCACTGAGTTTGTAAATGTGTAACAGTAAAATATAAACAACCAAAATCACCTGCTTCCTTATTTAAAAGTTGTTGTTTTTTTTATTTAATTTATGTTTATGTAAGTCCCATGTTCAAAGGGGCGCCACTGCTGCGGCTGACTGATTATTCACTGCACGGTCCACCAAAACATTGGTGGAAATAGTGAGGAGACCCCGCCAATCTGCTGCCCAGAGGGCGTAGCTGGGTGGAAAATGGTGTCGCCCACTCTTTCCTGCAGCCGTCCTGTGAGTAGGTCTGTCTGTTTGACCAGTTTGTTTGCTTTAAGCTGGGAAAACAACAGCTGCAAACAGAACCCTGACCCTCTGCACTATTTGTCAACAAAGGTGGGGACAAATGGAGGTTTAGCCAATCAGAGCCCACAGCTGAGAGAGGACCAATAGTCTGTCAGCCAGAGTACAGCACGGATAGTCAAGCTGCTGAAGATACTGAGAGAATGGAGGGTCTGTTAAGTTATTGGTTCAGACCAATCTGTCTACAGGACTCTAATAATCCAAGTCCTGCAGCCGGGGCAGCCTGAGTCCTGCAGCCGGGGCAGCCTGAGTCCTGCAGCCGGGGCAGCCTGAGTCCTGCAGCCGGGGCAGTCCGAGTCCTGCAGCCGGGGCAGCCTGAGTCCTGCAGCCGGGGCAGCCTGAGTCCTGCAGCCGGGGCAGTCTGAGTCCTGCATCCAGGGCAGCCTGAGTCCTGCAGCCAGCAGTCAGAGTCCTGCAGCCGGGGCAGTCAGAGTCCTGCAGCCGGGGCAGTCTGAGTCCTACAACCAGGGCAGTCAGAGTCCTGCAGCCAGGGCAGTCAGAGGGCAGTCAGAGTCCTGCAGCCAGGGCAGCCTGAGTCCTGCAGCCGGGGCAGTCTGAGTCCTGCAGCCAGGGCAGTCCGAGTCCTACAACCAGGGCAGTCAGAGGGCAGTCAGAGTCCTGCAGCCAGGGCAGTCAGAGTCCTGCAGCCAGGGCAGTCAGAGGGCAGTCAGAGTCCTGCAGCCAGGGCAGACCGAGTCCTACAGCCAGGGCAGCCTGAGTCCTGCAGCCAGGGCAGACCGAGTCCTACATCCAGGGCAGCCTGAGTCCTGCAGCCAGGGCAGACCGAGTCCTACAGCCAGGGCAGCCTGAGTCCTGCAGCTGCCACATTCATCTGGTCCACAGCGCACAAAAAGAGATCAAATATCCCAGAAAGGCCATAAAACCGGATCAAGGGAGAGGCGGATCAGCAGAGCACTAGCTGACCCCAGAGGATCCAAACTCTTGGACTCTAGCTGATTTCTGCTTTATTCTAAGTAGATAAAAATTAATTCATTCAATGAACCACCAGCTTGTTACTGGCAGAAAACTGGGAAAGGGTCTCCCTAAATCTGTGTCCCTTTTTCTTCTTCTGAAAATCCAGCTGGTTATGTAATGGTTCTGACTGGTGTTAGTCAGCCAGAGAGCAGTGTGATAAAGATGTTTCTGCATCCTAAGCCAGAACCGCTTACCGGCAGTTCCATCATGTTGCAGGACAGATTCACGTTAAACCAGTTAGTCCATCTTCAGTCAAACCTGACATTAAATTATCTGAAATGTTCTTGATTGACCAGATGGGATGAAAAAACGTCACATTTATCATGTTTCAGTCCTGAAATCAGCAGCTTTTACTTTGAGAGGACATCCCTCGGTTTCCCGTCTCTCAGTGGGTGGAGTCTGAGCCCCCTCGACCCAGTTGGTGCCAGTCCACCCAGTGCTGACCCGGTACTAGCCTGGTCAAGGGGATGAAGGTCTCCCCCAGCAGCGTGTTCTCCCAGAAGGAACCGTCGCTCAGAACCCTCAGGTGGATCACCCTCTGGTCCAGGTCCCCCTGGGGGATCCGGTCATAGACCAGCTGTGGGACACAGAGACACACACTTTTTTGTTACCAGTTCCTGTTTCCAGCTTGGGACAATGTGAGTGTTTCCGTTTACTTCTGGTAAACCAGCACCGCATGAACCACAGCCTGAGTTCTACTGCAGCCAGACCCAGGCAATGTTTACCACCCTGAGGGCATCTCTGGTCTAAAAAGCTGCCTTGACCTGTCTACCTGCCATCATGGTCATCTCCCTCAGACACGGTGCAGCAGAATGTCTCACCATCTCGTTGTAGGTGGGGTTACAGGTGCGTCTTGCCGCCTTGGTCTTCCTCTTACTCATCTTCTGTGGGTCTGGCAGCAGGTAGAGCTTCACATACGGGTCTGGGTCTGTACCATCCTGGAGGGGCTGCTGCAAATATACAAAACATACACAGCCAATCAGGAAACATAAACATCTCTAACATGTCTATCTGATGGTCTGGGTCCATTAGGACCAACAGATCAGAACCTGCAGCTAATTAAACAGGGGGTCTAACTGACCAGGCCTCTGATGTGGATCACCATGATGAACAGCTTATCGCTCTTGTAGGAAATGGACAGTTTGACTTCGCCGAGCTCCGTTCCTGCAGCTGGAGACCAGGCTACCTCTGAAACACACAGGAAACCATCATGAACCACATCAACGCCGACGGCTCTTCAGGCTCCCTGAAGGTCTGTCATGTTTCTTTAGACTCTCCTATCTTATTCAGTCCAGCTCTTGAACTGCACTGAGTAACATGGGAATGTCCTCCTGGTTACCATGGTGACCAGATGAATCCACTCGATTGCCACTGAGGTCCCCTACCTGCTGGTTTAATGCTACTTCCTGTGGTTCTCTCATCT
Organism: Cyprinodon variegatus; assembly: GCF_000732505.1. Taxonomy (NCBI): domain Eukaryota; kingdom Metazoa; phylum Chordata; class Actinopteri; order Cyprinodontiformes; family Cyprinodontidae; genus Cyprinodon; species Cyprinodon variegatus. Next base: position 2,196,669 of record NW_015150484.1, on the reverse strand, counting down.
CTGGACAGAGGGTGGAAGAAGGTGTAGACCAGGTCACACTGAGAACACACAGACACAGCCCACAGGGTATTAATGTGAAGGCAGAGTTCAGGCTTAAACAACAACCAGAACCTTTAAAGTCGTAAGGAAGCGGCTGTTCCAACCGTTGCATTTCCAAATTTTCCCGAGTGGTCCTCGACGAGTGAATAAAGTGAATGTGATTGGTTGATTATCATGGGGGCGGGATTGATGTGGCGGAAGATTCGCAAGCAAGTTTGGTTGTGGCCGGTGTTTCGGAAGCATCTTGCTAACCAGTTAGCAACTTAGGGCTTGTAGGTTCCCAATGCATTGAAAAAAACGATCTAGAAATAAGTAAAAATTTCTCAAATTAAGTGAATTTACCCTTAATTTGAGTAGGTAAATGACATGATTTGCCAATTGAATGAGTATTTTTACTCTTAAAATAAGGTATTTAGATAAAATGCACTTGAAATAAGACAATGCAATTGTGTTTTCTTATTTTAAATGTAAATTGTCTTGTTTCATTGGCAAAATATGTCTTTTACCTTCTAAATTCAAGAACAAACGCACTTATTTTAAGACACTGTCAAGGAACGCTATGGACAGCGGAAACATGCAAGAGGAGGAGAGTTTTGTGTTGGAGGTCGTGGATGAGTCTCCTCCGTCATACATTTTTATTTAGAGGAGGAAAGCGGGGATGAAGATGTTGTGGAAGAGGACGCCAGGGCGGCAGAAGCTTGGTTTGGTGTAGAAGGCTTCCAGCCGTACATGTTTGAGCCCTTGCCTCGCAACGCTGCCAGTTCTGTTAGCTCTACGCCTGCTGAAGACACAGACGTCCATCCCCGTGAACACTGGGACGGAACTCAATGGGATAATATTCTTATTTCTTATTTCAACTGTTGCATATATTAGCTGCGACATATGGATCAAGATGCTATGACCGAAAAAATTTGATTGACAGATGATCGTTGATATATGATTGGCCGAATTTAGGTGTACAAGCTGACGTATAACTAACTGGCCTGCATAAAATAAAAACAGATTTTAAGATGGGATTTTTTTTTTAATCGAATTTTTTAAATATATATATACATGTTTGAGCCAGAATGATTTGACATTTAAATACGACTTCCCTACGACTTTAAGTATTAAAGCCTGAACAGCTGCAGCTGCCTGATAGAAACCCACACCCACTTAGCAAGTGTGGGCACTGATAAGGAGCTGTGATGAAAAATTCTGCAGCCAATCAGAACCTATCGAGGAGCTCCCACTGACTTCTCCTCCTCTGTTACATGACGAGGCTCTTCCTGACCCACCTGAGCCACCTCCGGCGCCGCATGGATCAGGTGCCACACGTAGCCGTTCAGCTCGTCCTTCCTCCTGTCCGCCGTCGCCTCGCTGCGGGAACGGCCAATTACAAACCGGCTCGGGAAGCTGGGTGCAGCAAAAAAAAGGCAGTTAGGTGTGGACCTTGGTCCCAGTTAGATTGCTGAGGACAGGAGGTGGGAGTGGGTCTGTGGGTACCTGGGTAGTTTGGATGATGGGAAGATGAGCCTCAGCCTGCTGTGAAGTTCCTGGAACTCCTCAAATGTCCTCTGAACCAGCTGCACCTCCTGACCCTCACGCTCCACTTTCACCACAAACACCTAGAGGGCAAGCAAAGGACAGAGGAAGACATGAAGGATGAGGAGATGAAAGGGGAAACATCTAGTTAATCTACAGCTGTCTATACTTTGCTATTTAAAAAAATAATTATTTTGAGTTTGTGAATGAAGAGTCAGACCTGGGAAAGCTGGTTCTAACAACTTCCTGTTTGATCCAGCAGATCATTTAATCAAGGCTTCACCTGAGGCTCAGCATTTAGGGACATGTTCTATAGTCTATCAGTCTGCTTAAAATATGTGTTAGTGCAGCAGATTTCATTGCTGGTGGTCCTCCTGGCTCAATCCTCGGGCCCCATCTGTTTCTGGCAGGACCATCTTGAAAGCCTCTCTATTTAGAGCAGCTGATTAGTCAGTCACCTAATCTGGATGGGATTAAACTGATCTCCAATAATAAAGTAAAAAATCTTGCTTTTTTTTTATCAGGACCTGTCATTTAAATCCCATATCAAAAAGGTTTCTATAATTTCCTTCTTTTATCTGTGGAATATTGCAAAAATTCGAAAAATCTCCTGTCCAGGGATAATGCTGAGGAACTAGTCCATGCATCTGTTACTTCAAATCTGGACTATTGTAATTCTTTACTATCAGGAAGTCCACAAACTGTAGTTGAAAGCCTTCAGCTGATCCAAAGAGCTGAGATATTTCTCCTATCTTAGCTTCTTTTTATTGGCTCTGGTATAAACTCCATCTTATATCAGAGATGTGATTGTTCCTAATGTCCCTATCAGAGTACTTCACTCTCAATCTGCAGATTTACTAGCGGTTCCTAGAACCTCTAGAAGTAGAATGGGAGGCAGATCTTTTAGTTATCAAGCTCCTCTCTCTCCTTGCAGTGCTGCTGTTTGACAACACCTCACTTCTATCTAGTAGCACAGGGTGAGAGCAGAGCAGTGAAAGCTCTCACCGAGTGGGGTTCACCACTGGCCGCTTCCCCGCACGGTTTGCATAGGAGTTATATGTGAATTACTCGCCGTGGTCGCCACCTCTGGTCTGAACGCACTATTATAGGATCTCAGGAACTTTAACCCCAGTATGGAACAAGTAAACAATGACTGATTGGTTGTCAAACCTGCAGCTGACCAGGCTCCTGAAATAATCTGATATCAGCTTTCCTGATCTGCTCTGAGAGAATCAGCTGCAGTTTAACATCATGTTCAGCTCCTACTAGGACAGAGGAGTGATGGTTGCTACAATAGAAAACGTATTACTCACGTATCCCTTATTAGCAATGCGCATGTGTTTGTAGATGTAGAGGTTTTTGATGATGCCGTCGCTCCTCGCCGTGTGCACTCTGGGAGCGAAGGATAGCGAGGGCCGGTCCTCTGATGATGCAAACTTCATCTGAGCCAGGTTGTGGATGAAGAAGTTCAGTTTGGTGGCGACGCTGCCCAGACTAGACTCGATCAGCCTAAAGGAGGACACGGCTGATGGTTAGAGAACATGGAGCTGCGGTAGTCCAAAATGAACAGGCAGAGCAGGCAAAGCTATGCAGTGTGTTAGAATCCTTTAGCATCTCAGCTTATTCTTTCAGGTTGGGTCAGGCATATGGAGCCAAACCGGGGCC
>NW_015150484.1:2183766-2193317 GCF_000732505.1 Cyprinodon variegatus | reverse complement strand
ACAATGGCAGCCCACTGCTCCCCAAGGGGATGGGTTAAATGCAGAGGTACATTTCTTCAATGTGAGATCAATAAAGTTAAATTATTATTATTATCAAAACGAGTTTTAGAATCATGACTAAAAGCTTTGACACTGAGGCAGAACAACCTATTCCCACGTGTTGCATTTAAGAACCGTGGGAACCGGAAAAGTCTTTAAAACATTATCAATATTCTATGTGTTTAGGATTGGTTTTGGAAAAATAACACATTTCACTGATAGAAGAAAGTGACATGACACAAATCTTGGAGGATAAAATAGGATCGTGACAAATTTACACGTTTTTTTTAAGTCTGTGTTAAGAGATTTCTCTTAACACTTTCAGGTAGACCACCTGGATGCACTGTCCCTGAATGCAACAGCTGGGAATAGATTGTTCAGCCACAGTATTAAATTGTTAATCAAAACAGGGCCATAATTTTAAAGCCAAAAATCTTTAAGTAAAAAAAAAAAAAAAAAAACCTTATATCTGAGAAGTTTTTATTTTTTACCAACCTATTTTTTCAGGTTTAAATGATTTGAACAAACTTTAAGGCCCCAATTTAGCTCCATACAGGCAGCCCTGATTAATAAACTGGGCTTACATGACCACAGACATGCAGGATCAGTAGGACTCAGACAACCTGAGACGACCCCAGACATTTAATGGACTGAGAACCATCCAACAAATGTCTCTAAAACAACAAGACAGCAGAACATCCGCAGTGAGAGAGAAAACCCTACTGTGGACCCGATATGACCCACAGTGGAACATTAGGATGCTCGTCTGGGTTCAGGAGAGAAGAAGAATCATTTGATGCCCTTTTCTACAAGGGCCCTTCAGGACCCATGGGGCCTCAATAGAAAACAAGCACCATGTACGAGACCCGCTAGCCACTGTAGGTCAGAAGTACCCTGTGGGTAAGGAAGCAGGCAGCAGGCGAAGGTGTACCTGGTGAAATACATGGTGGCATCAGCTTCAGACTCATGAGGTCTCAGAGCATCATAGACGTACTTCAGGTCATCCAGGTCAGACAGTTCAGGAATCCCACAGGAGAGCATCTGAAACCACAGAAACCAAAGCTCACTTCAAAGTATAGCTGCCGTTTCAGATAATGTTCTCTAGATAAATAGCTTCGATGTTCTTCACTAGAACCACTGAAGACCATGAATAAAAAGAAGACATCTTAAAACCCCAGCCTCCTCATGTTAATGATGAGAAAATTATTTAACAAAGAACTTTAAGGTAGAGTCGTGTGTCCAGTTTAGAATGAAGACTATGGATCTTTGTCCTCATAATACCTTCTGCATGTAGGGGTGTGTGTGCTCACCAGGCCCAGCAAGTTGAGAAACAAGTGTGCGTGCTTCCGGATCAGGTTGTAAGCCTCGCAGCACAAATCCACAAATTCATGGAAGCGGCTGGAAGGTTTGTCCCCTCCGTTGATAACGTACGCCATGTCGGAGGTGAAGACGAAGGGGGCGCGGTCCCTACAGGGGCAGCCGTTACAGGTACAGCTCAGTTCGTGCCGGTCAGTCTGATCTAAACAAGTTTGGAAGGGGTGTTCTGAGCGAGTCTCTCACCGTTTGATGTTTCCAAACATCTGGGCGTGTCCCAGGAACTTCCCGAAGTCGATGTGGAACATGTGGCCGCTGGTCTTCAGCATGATGTTGTCGTTGTGCCGGTCGCAGATTCCCAGGATGTAGGTGGCCACGCAGCAGCCGGCGCAAGAGTAGATGAAGTTCTCCACCGCCTGACAGAAGGGGGAAACGCGGCTTCCTGTTACAAAGGAAACCCTTCAGAATAAAAGCCTCCAGCTATGCAGCGCTACCTTGTCGTACTGCTCATCGGTGGGGTTGTGTTTCTGCAGCCAGTCGGCCAGCGTCCGATCTTTGAAGGATCCTGTGACTCCATGCTCCACCTGGATCTTCCTCAGTGTGTCAGCGTGAGGAATCATCTCCACCATTCCTGGGAACAGTTGACACAGCCAGTCAGACCTGAAAACAGCTGGATTAAATGGAGTAAAGGTGTGTGGACCCCGTCCTCACCTCGTCCTCTGCCCGTAGAGAAGCACTTGAAGATCACCATCCTCATGTCCAGCCCTTCCTGGATCCAGATCTTGTTCATGATTCGGATCATCTGTAGGGTCAGCATGTCTTGCCGCAGGTCATCTCCTGACTGCAAACAGATGAATATTAAGTTCTCACAGCTGTCCAGATGTGGACCTAGCTGTGCAAACAGACAGGCGTTACCTTAAAGATGACATTAATGTTGTCTCCTCGGGGGTCCAGGTTCTGGAAGGACAGCTTTAGAGGGACTGCGTTGGAGTTGAAGAAGGAGCAGGCCTGAAACAAAGAGAACAACCTGTGAAAACCTCAGGCTGCAGACAGATGACGCTGTTCCAGGATCCTTTCGGTTTTTATTTTCTAAGCCTCAGCTCTGTAAAATATCCATAAAGACGGACATCGTCTCAAAAGAAAAACTTTAAAATTAGGAAAGTTATCAGAAACTAGAGAAAAGTTCTTTAAAGTATTAGAGGACGTGATAGAAGTTTTCCAGTGGGGTTAGTTTGCAGTCTGCAGGTGAGAGTTACCTGGATGTTGATTCCTGAGACCAGCAGTGCTGGGTTCAGAGGAAGTCTGCAGGTGCTGTTCACTGAGAAGAACTGCTTCATCTCCGCCAGACTTTCTCTCAGAACCGCCTGAACAAACAAACACACAGAGAGCAAAATGTTTAGGTATCATGGAAAGCAGCTGCAATGCCCTGCTATATACGGGTCCTGGATAAAGAAATGTTTCAATTTGTTCCCATATCACTGGACAGACAACAACGTGTCTTTTTGTTGTGGGAGGGGCATTTTCAACTGATTCGAAAATATGTAAAAAAAAAAGTCCACAATATAGATTAAACGCAAAATCCCCATCCAGTATGTTGCTGGGGTCTCTGAAAAACTCAAAAGGATTTTCTCTGAACACAAAATCCCAGTACATTTCAAAACAACAAGACCCCCTTAAACAGAGACCAGTGCTTCCTTAAGACTAAACCCCCAGACCTATGGTGAGCGGAGTGGTGTATGCAGTTCAATGCAGTGAGGAATGCTCTGATCTTTATATTGGAAAAACCAAAAAATCCTCTCCACAGATACATGGCTCAACACAGGAGAGCTACCTCCCCTGGACAAGACTCGGCTGTACATCTACACCTTAAGGACATAAAACATTCTTTTGAGGACCAGAATGTTCACATTTTGGACAAAGAAGACAAGAGGTATGAAGGAAGCCATTTATGTTAAGAAAGAAAAAAACAACATTAAACAGAGGGGGTTGACTCAGGTTTCAGCTTTCCCAATGCTACAGTGCATTGTGAGTTGATTCCTTCCTGCTATCATTATCTGCAAGGCAAGGCAAGACAAGGCAAATTTATTTTATATAGCACAATTCAATACAAAGACAATGCAAAGTGCTTTACATGATTAAAATATAGGAAAATAAAACAGATTCAAAGCAAGTAGGAAAAAAAATAAAAATAAAAATGCAGAAACAAAAAAAAAAAGAAAATAAAAACGTTGAACAGGGGACCGTGACAACTCACACGGTCAGCCAGGCCAACAATGCCCCTATTGACTTCCCTGTTTCAGAGGCATAAACAGGTATTGGGTATTGCAGGCTAACAAAGACCTCAATGACTCCCCGTTCCTATGGGGTTGACCTGTTCTTCCGGTTCAATTTGTATGTTTTCTAAGCCACAACAAGGCTTTGTTTGGGCTACTCTATAAAGGTTGGAACTCAATGTTAATTCTGACATTTTGCATTGAAAAAACTTCCTGGATGGGAAGTGAAACATCTTCAAACAAAGTCTACTGGTTTGCTTTTTAACTTTTTTTTTGGAATGACTATGACCTAGATGACTGAGAAGCCTCACCGGAATATTTTCAATATTATATGTTTAAAATAAAAAACATTTATTCATTTATGAAAAACGACAAATTTAAAGGTGTGGTCAGGTTCATTAGCGACTTCTAGTTACCATTTAAATAAAAAGATCTTAAACCACAAGTTATATTTTACAAATTGGAACATTTTTCTGTGATTATTAGACGTGCCTGGATAAACGCAGATTAAATAATAGCTTTGATGTTAAACTCAGTCCGTTCTTCCTCACCTGTCTGCTAGAAGGTGTGGCGTCTCTAACCTTCTGGGCAACCTTGGTCAGGATGGAGACCATCCAGCACTGCCGGTCAAATTCGTCCCTCAGAGCTCGGCCCACGCAGCAAAGAAGAGCGGCCAGTAGGTGCTGATAGCGAGCGCTAAACTGACTGTCCTGTAGGTTGTCCTTCAGCAGCCTGACGTGGAGACAAACAGGAAGATTTCCATTGTTTAGCTGCTGGACAGGAAATGATCAATAACTAAGACTGACCAACTGATCCTGACAAAGACCTCCTACGAGGTAAAGAGGCATCACTCTGACTGGGTTTCTGGAGTAAAACTTCTTGACAGTAACGCTTCAGTGTTGACCATAAACCTTCTGACCTCCTTAAAGAATCAGAGTTGAACAGATTAGAGCTGATGTTGAAGAGAAGCTGCTGCTCACCAGAATAAGTAGTGAGCGATCCGAATGTCCCCGATGGCTCTCCGTAGGAGGAACCGGACCAGAGAGCTGTCCAGGTAACACTCGTGCTTCACAGCCTGCGACAAAGACAGAACCTTTTAGTACAGACCCGATAATGAAGAACTAAACAACTGGCTTTGGCTGCTGCCTACAGTATCTAGTGTGATAATAGTGTGATAATCCTGCCTTTTTATGAATAAAGAAATCTAGATTCTTCAGACTGAACTCTCACTGAGAATGCTCAGTTATTCACTGCAAGAAACCTCTGTGGTATTTATACCTGAACCAACTGAGGCAAAAAGTCCAGAAGCTCCGGGTCTGATATGGAGTCCATCCATTGGACCGCCGTCCTCCTTAGTTCCTGATCTGGAAATCTGGAACACACAGGAAGTTGTTGAAGTCAGGTGATCAGAGGTTTCTGATTGTAAACAAAGAGTTAGGCTATATGAGTGATGTGATTGGCCAGGTGCCTTTTCCCTTTAGATGAGAACATACGATGCATGCAGCAAGCCCAGAGCGTCCAGGTGACCCAGACATGCCCACTGACGCAGAAGAGCGTAGATCTCAGGCAGACATGTCCACTGCCAGCAGGGGGCGCTTGCCAGAACCAGAGGCAGGGCTGAACTTTCTGACTGACAGAAGGCTTTCTTCTCCCACAGGAGCCGCTTGTCTTCCGGAGTCAACCTGCAGACACACAACGCTCAGATTAAGAGGGAATGGCAGGGGAATAACATGTAGATGACACATTAATGACGGTGAGATGATATTAAGATAATCTAAAGAGGATGTTAACAACACGGAAATAAAATACTGTTGAATGTGTATATCATGAATGTGATTGTAATAATAGATTTATAACACGGTACTAATTTGCTAATAACTTGATACTGACGTTTTTATAACCAAGCTGGCATAATAACATGTACATGCTACTGGGGAACCCATAACATTAGTACTAACACGTTAATAACATAGAACTTACACGTATAGAACATTGTACTAACATGTTTAATGTGTCCCTGGAATGGTAAAAACATGGTACTGACATGGTAATAAGCTTTGGCTTGTGTATTGGTGTATGTGTGTGATAAGTATGGGTTCATGAGTGTCTGACCAGAAGAAGGCCTTCTTCTGCAGGACGTCCTGCAGCTGGATTTGACCGACGGTGTCCAGTCTGCTGAATTCATACTGAGGACAGAAGTCTGCTGGAGCAGGAGTACTGAAGAAAACCTCGAAAGAGGACGTGGGGAAGTCCACCTGAGGAACAGACACAGCCACCATCACTCAGTCGGACCCTGCTCCACAGCTAAGAGGATCTTCAATCAGAAAGGGGAGTTGTGGCCTAGTGGTTAGGGCATTGTGCTTGGATTCCAGAGGTTCTGAGTTCAAGCCCAGCTCCCACAGACTGCCACTCCGAGTCTTTGAGCAAAGACCCTCAACCCCCACACTGCTCCCTGGGTGCCGCACAATGGCAGCCCACTGCTCCCCAAGGGGAGGGTTGAATGCAGCGAGTGAATTTCGTTGCTCTGTACTTGTGAGTGTTATGACAATAAAACGCTGGAGATCTTTGGAATCAAGCATTGTTCCCCAGCTTGTTGTTGCACCTCAGACAGGATAAGAACCTGATGTGAAAGTTTTTTTTTTTTGTGTTTTTTTTTGGCAGAACAGAAACAATGTGCATTGTCCCAATTCAAATAAATAAATAAAAACAAATTAAGATGGGAAGAAGGTTGCGCTCAGAACGGTCAGATCAGGTAGATTAACATCTTCATTTAGAAGTTCACTCAGACTGGGATGATTATGCTTCTGTTATATATTTTTGACAGCAGTGGCTCCTAAAGCTGCGTCACCTCAGCAGTAAGGAACAGCTGCTCGTTGTTATGAAACTCCAGCACTGAGCAGCTGAGCATTCACTCTGAAGCGATCTAATCACTCCCCACTGTTTCTGACTAACAGTATGATGAAGGTCTCCACTGACCATCTAAGGCTGCCGTCTGAATCCTGCTTTAATCCTAACAATCAGATCAAACTGCTTCCTCCTACTCTGGTCATCTGACCTGCAGAGGAGCTACCTATAGCTCAGGTTAGCACAGGTCACGTGACTAGCAGTCAGCAGGACCCTCTTAAGATTGCCCGTCCCCAGTGTACTTCCAGCTTTGATGTGTGTTACAGGTGTTACGCAGGTAACCAGATAACTGCTCACCTGTCCATGTGCAGCTCTTACCTGCAGGATGACACTGTCTGGCTGGCTGAAGTTGGGACAACTGGTTCTGGCGTTTCCGCTCCTCCCTGGCATTGAAGGCCACAGACCCAATAACTTCCTGCCGCATGTCAGGACGCTACACACACATAAGAAATACACTTGCATCACATAAAACCCTGAGAGAGCTAAACCAACTTTATTTAGCCCAACTGTGTGTTTCTGTTGTATTGTAACTCTGCTTTAGTCTCAGGGGGTTCGTGTCCTGATGAACGTCACAAAAACTGGATCACAAAGAGCTGTTGGACCTCGGTTCAGGAGCTAAACAGAACAAAGCAAGAGGCTTTGTTTGTTTCTGTTCATCTGTATCCCACAGGAGACTAACATCATGTAGATAGACTGGGTCACATCATTAACTAATTAGACTAAACCAGATTATAGACAGACTGCTAACCAGGGAGAACCATACAGGTGTGAGGCCTCATCTATAAAACATTGTGTAGAAACCACCCTAAAAGTGCAGATATGCGTCATGTTGTAACCTCTACCCACTCAACCATATTTAACCATAAATGATCAATGCTAATGACCTTATGTACGTAGATTTGTTTTTGGAGAACACAGAGAAGAGAGCAGAAAAAAAACACAGTTTAACCTAGGCTTAAATAGATGTCTTGGTGAGTGAGGTGAAGACTTGGATAAATATGCATAGGACCCACTGTAGTGCTGTAACACGTTAAAGGGAGTATCAAGAGTTTGGTGTATGGACTAATTTTAAGCAAGGACATTGAACATGGCATCAAACGTTGTAGGGTTTGTGCTTAGCGCTGGCTGTGATATCTTAGACACCGAGAATTTTACTGGCATCAGGCAGAGAGTTATTTACTTGTTTAACTGTGGGCTAATTTGTGCTGGTAAGAGCCGAATGCCAGGTACTCCAGAAGCAGGGCTCGATGTTAACCATTGCCCGATCGCCCGGGGCAAGTACTTTTTATTGCCGGGAGAGTACAAATTTTATTGCATTTGCCCGCCGGGCAAGTGCAGTGATTACTTTAAAATCGCTGACTTTAGCTGAAAGCTACCCAGCCGGCGCCATTTTTGTTGTTTTGTACACATTCCCGTGTGATTTGAAAAAGCCGCGAGATTTTCCGCCAGATGGCGTGAGTTTTGTCAACCTAGCGGTAATGTTGATGTAGTTACCAAAACGACAAACAAGCTAGAAAGCGCTATCATGTGGCAGTCTTCTGTACAGTGGTCATACATTAAAAAATGTTCATTAATTTTTTCTCTCAGACATTGGAGAGGTGCATTTAAATGTTATAGAGCTAAACATGTTAAATTGGTGACCTGTTATGTTAGTATTATTGTCTTGTTGCTGCATTTATTTTTGTCAGGGAAAACTAATCCTGAGTCAGTTAAAAGTCAAGGAATTCTGAAAATATGTAAGACTGTGGAAACCCTGTGTAAAATAACTATGTATAATGATTCTCTAGAAAAGTCAAATTATATTAATAGTATTATCTTGTATAAACATACTGGGACTCTAATTTTTTTAGATTTTTAACATCACAATTTATATTTTCCCAAGCACACAACAGTTTAAAGCAAAGTTTAGTTTGAAAAGAATGTGCAGGAAGGATTGAAAAGCAGGTTAACACGGTAATGTAGGCTTGAGTTCATTATCTGACGCATGCATATACACACCAGGAACCTGTAAAATTAAAAAATACTGAATTACAAAAAACATTTAAAAAACAAATATGTTTCATTGATACAGATACAAAAATGAATATTAGGAACTATATTTATGAAACATTATACTGGGCAAGTAAAAATTGTTTCTGGGCAAATGAAATGTGAAAGTCACTTGCCCTTTGGGCAAGTGGTAAAAATCCTTAACGTCAACCCCTGCCCCAGAGTGATTAACAGCTGTAAAAAAACAGAGATGGTACGGTGAGACAATGCGCTCATAAGCCAGTCATCATCATGGGCCAGGAAATCTTGATGATCCCTGAAAATGCACTCCCTATTATCTGTCCCATTTTCAGAGTCCACACACATATAGGTCAGAGGTGTTGTGAGGAACAAATATTCTCCTGTCAAGTTTCTTTTTCCAAAGATCACAACCTTTACTTGGAAAATGACATTCACAAGTTCAATAAATGTGATTCCTGATCTTTTCTTGGGGGACTGCATCATGTGACTCACTGTCTGAAGTTAAAGAGCGGCATGGTGACCCAGCCCAGAGCCTCAACACTGCGTCTCTGTTTGCCCTTATCCTCGGCTCCTCCAGGGGGCGGCAGTGGGCTGGCGTACAGTGTCACGGTTAGCTGTGACTCCCGGGGCAGCTGGTTGATCTGAACTGGGAAACACACCCTAGAGGGAAAGTTTGAGGGGTTAAACACTTGATTAGGTAGGAGAAAAAGATCCTAGAAACCTCTTCAGGATTGGATTTAAAAGACAAGTCCTGGTCAAAAGTAACACCAAGTTTTCAATTCTCTCAAAGACTAATTTAATGCTGCACAGCTGAAGTGAAAAGATTATTGTCCAAAGATGTTAACATTCGTCTTGTTTATATTTAAAAGCAGAAAATTCAAAGTAATTAAGGTTTTCATTTGTTGACGTCTGTAGTCAATTTAACGGGTTAGATTCATCAGATCTATAAGAAAATATAGCTAAGTATCATCTCCATAGCAGAGAAAATTTAACAGACAAAATTTTGTCTGT
>NW_015150484.1:2173733-2183726 GCF_000732505.1 Cyprinodon variegatus | reverse complement strand
ATGTAAGGAGTAGAAAGTACAGATATTTGTGTAAAAATGTAAGGAGTAGAAGTAAAAAGTCGCCATAAAAATAAGTAGTAAAGTAAAAATATCAGAAAAATCTACTTGAGTACAGTAACAAAGTATTTGTACTTCGTTACTTCCCATCTCTGTCCACAGGTAACCTGGAAGTTTTAGGAATACATATGGTAAATAAGAATATCTATTATTAACATAAAGAAACTGAAACTTGTGAAACAAATAACATCTAATAAATCAATAGAATCTGGACTAGTTCAGCCTTTAACCCCGTCAGACAGGATATATATATATATATATAAATCAATAGAATAAATCAATAGAATCTGGACTAGTTCAGCCTTTAACCCCGTCAGACAGGTGAGGCTGTGACGTAACATCTCAGGTACATACCTCTGATCCCACACCACCAGGTGGAACAGATATTTACTGACACCCTGTTTGCTGGTGTGCTGCGGCGCACAGAGCTCCATCCCTCCATGAGTCAGAGAGCAGGACAGGAAGAAACCTTCATAACTGACCAATGAGAGAGCAGAAAACACATATAATGTTGTTGTGAGGTCATGAGTTCACTTTATCTATCACTTTATGTCAGGGCTCTCCAAAGAGCCGCTCAGTGGCGGTTTCAAAACAATTCAACCAAGGGGGCCAGGGTTGGGACAGTATTTTTGAATGGGGGCCCAGAAAAGAGGTCAAGTTTGTCACTTGATATACTAAATGAGCTGCACAACCTGAGAGCCATCTGAGGCTCTGAACTGAAAGAAGTAAAATATCCATGTAATGTAGTTACATTCAAATTTTCACTTGTTCCAAATGAAAATTATTTCTGGTTTGAAACTGTTGATTTCACTTTACCTAAAATTAAAATCCCTTATCATGGAAAAAACAACAACAATTGAAAAAATTTCAAAATAAAATCTGCTTCAAGTCAAAGGTGATACTGTTGCATGATCACATGATGTCACACACAGTTTGGTAAATGTGACCTCACTGGATAGACATTTGATAATGGGTGTGGTCAGTGCTGCAACAACATAACCAAAGTTACCGTTACAAAAAAGCAATATTTAAAAAACAAAAAATCTAAATAAAGATTTGAACGTCCTACATTGCAAGAACTAAAGGGACAGCTGGTCTCTTCAGGGAAAAAAACTGTAATCATTTTTTTTTTTCCTGGATGTTTAAACCCAGTAAAACCCTGTCTCCATGGACCTGCAGATTTCATCTCTGGTTCTGACCCATCTGGGGATCCAACCCAAAACACACTGGTTAATGCTGGTCATGCAGTGAGCATGTGATCCTGCATCAGAGCCAGAGATGAAAAAAATCTGGACCCACATCAGAACTGAAACTGAACTTTGGTCCTTTAAAGTAGCCAGATGTTAGCAGCTGGGTCAAACGTCAGTGACCAGAGACACAGAATCGTTCCTGCTGGGTCAGAATCACCCTGTACCTGGTGGCCCAGGTGATGGGGACCCGGTGGGCGGCGTACACATTGAAGGAGAGCACGTTGGTGACCAGCCCGGCCTCCTGCACCGGTGCCGTGCAGCTCTGACTCTGCTGTGTGGTGTGGAAGTTGGCGTTAAATGTGCTGCAGTACAGCTCCACCAGGTCCAAGATGGCTGCTGTGATCTTCTCCACCACCGATTCTGCATAAGGAGAGGACGAATTAAGTACATCTAAGTATCCAGTGATAAGTTCTGCTGCAGGAGCTTGGCAGTAGTTTCTGCTCATACCTCTGTTCTCTCTGAGTGACAGCACTGATGCATCCTGGGAAACATAAATAGGTTAGATTTGGAGCATCTTCTGCAGCTCTTTCAGAACCTCTGAATCTCTCACCTTCAGAACTTTTGGCTGCAGACGACAGGGACACGCAGGGAGCTGGTTCAAGGCTGCCGTCACATCCGGAGTTTCCACGGCAGCTAATGAGCTGCAAAGGGCTTTCACTGATTGGACGAGGCGCTCCACGTGCAGCAGCAACTCCGCCTGCAGAAAGGGACGCGATGAAGGCGGCGAGTGTGTGTGTGAGTGTGAGAAAGAGAGAGCGTGCAGGTTACCTCTGACAGCAGAAAGGACTCGGCCTCATTGTGAAACGTGTCAAGCAGCAATGTCAGAGCCTCCCTGATCAAACACATGGAGACACTTGTTAGCCCCGCTCTAAAATCAACCAATCAGAGCTCTGTGGAATCCCAGCTCCTCACCTGGTGACGGTCTGTTTAATTGGACGCTCCTGCAGCAGGATGCAGTGATTCATGGAGGACGGGGAGTCATCATCTTCCTTCTGCAGAGAATAATCTAAATAAACTTTATTGTAATTATACATTCCAACTTAATTAGTCTTTTGTGTCTAACCCACTGGGCTCAGAGAGCAGCAAGCTGCTTACAGAGCCGGGGAACCAATCTGGATCTCAGAGTCTCGCTCAGGGAACTAAAGCAGCAGTCGGTTGTGATCGGAACAGCATTCTGCTCCATCCACAACCAAAAAATAAATCTTTGCCTCTGATTGTCTCTGTATCAAATGGCCGGGAATTCACTTCCTGGTTCCAATGGATTTTAGATCTTTAAGGCTGAATCCCAAACTGCCCCCTAACCACTAACCCTTCACTATCAAGTGTAATTTGCAATAAAGTCAACCTCACAGCTGTTCAAGGTGCCTGGATTCATTCCTATGAGAACACAGTGATGCTGCATATGCATGGCCTTGGGCTCATCAAACATTTGCCATTTACAGCAAAATAAATCTATCCATTAAAAAAAAATATTTCCAAGAGAACTTTCCATTTAGGAAAATAAAAAAAGACAGAATTAATCTCTAACTTGTAATTTTCTATGTAATGAAGATGCAGCAAATCAGGGGAAGTAAATCTGAATGCATATCTTTCCTCTTCCATTAGTTCACTGTTACACCTGCTGCCAAATTCCAGCAAGTGTGCAACTGATGCAGACTCTCCATTTAAGGGCTGAACACTCCACTCGCCCTACCCACTACCTGGTTAGGGATGGCCCTTTATGTGGCAGACCCTCCGTCGGAACGTGCAAACAGAGGGTTATTGCTTAGGGTTAGTGTTTAGGGGCCAGTTTGGAATTCAGCCTAGGTTTGCAGCTGACATAATCCTGCATGTTTTCTCAGTTCCTGAAGATCTCCTGCAGGGGGCAGTGTTCTTATCTAAAATGAATTTATTTCAAATTAAGCAACCTTGATGTGAGGATTGGTCCGTTCCACTGGAAAGTGTTTATTAAACACCACTGAGGTTCCTGTGACATTACTGGGTGTGTTTGTTTCCTCTGGGACTGAAATGAACCATTTGTTTGTGTGTGTGGGTTCTTGTAGATGCTGCCGGCACTGTGTGGATTTTTTTTTTTTTTTTACCAACATGGAGGTCATTTTTGAAAACGTAGGCCATTTTTCTGGTCCTCCTCACTAATTTTCCCACTATGCTGTTCCTGGGTTAGAGCTTTATGGCTAAGATTCAAAGTCAATTTAGTTCAAGTTTAGAAATTAATAAAAAAAAGAATGGAAAATGAAATGGATGTGTGTGTGGGTGTGTGTGCGTACCGTGCGGGCCAGCTCTGTGTTGACCATCGATCTCTTGGTGAGAAACAGCCGGATGTCCCAGTCGAACTTTAGACACTGTTGTACAAACTCCAGCCCGGCCAGAGTCTGCGAGCTGATGGACAGAGGGACAAAGGACAGGTGGTTTGTTAGACTTAGACAACTTTTATTGTCATTTTATACACACAGAGTGTAAACCAGACAAAGTCACATTTTGCTTTCAGACAGTAAATGAGCATCAGCTTAGCAGTGAAACGAATATTTCCGTTTCATAAAATGCAGGAGTGATCAAATGTAAACAGTGTGGGAGAAAAAAAAACATGGTTTACAGTAAACAGTTTGTTCTGAAATTTACTCTGATCTCGTTCTTCCAGTTCCTTCTGCTCTTCTGATAGTCTGCAGCTCAAAGTGTTCCAACAGGTCCATGAAGTCTGGAGTTATAGGCCAGAACTTCTTAACCCTGGTTCTCAGGGCCCTAAAACTAAATGTTTTAGGTATTTTCCTGCTTCCACACACCTGAGCTGAATGAAAAGGTGATGAAGCTTTTGCAGCATTTGATGGCTGCCGAGGAGGCAAATCAAAGTAATCATTTCAATCAGGAGTGCTTGATTAGAGGCATCAAACACATGAAGGACGGCGAGCCCTCAGGACCAGTTAAGAGTTATAAAAAACCTGGTAAAGCCCTGTGGACATTAGAGGTTGTTAACAGACTTCACTTGGTGGCAGGAATTCCACAGCCATCAGGAAATACTTGCAGGAACAGTTTTAGGAGTTTCAGAACAACTGTTTGGATCAAGATACACTTAAATGTTTGGCCTGAGGTTTCCAAAACAAAGCACATGGTCAAGTTTTCAGTTCCACAGAAGCACTGATACAGATCTAATGAAAACTTCATCCAGGTAAACAGGGAATCTGATTCATAGATATTTAGGCATCCTAATCCAGATGAACAGGGACCTAATCCACATCTTCAGAAAATTTGATGCAGGTTTGAAGGGAAATTGACCTAGATTCAGTAAAGTAGAACAATAACAATGCGTTGGTTATTGTTTCAGCACAGGAAGTTCAGCCACTGACGCAGCTGCTCATATCTCTCACACACACACTTCCACCCACACACGCAGACATACAGCAGTGTGTGAGGACATCTGCAGATATTTCATGAAGCAGCTCTGAGTGGACCAGGACCAGAGGCCCACAGCTGGAACATCGTCTGGAAGCAGCTGTTCTGCTGGAGGAAAACTCCGCCTACAATATACTCTATTAACCCAGTATGATTAGAACCATCCGGTCTGTCTCCATCCAGATGGTTCCACCTTCTTCAAGCTCCACAAGTTGCTGTTCTGATAATCTGGGGCCAGATGTTCCACTAGTCTGAACAACAGAGATATCTGGCTGTGAAGACTGACAGAGTCAGTCCATACAGCTTTAAGATGATCCACAGAACCAGAACCTTGAAAGGGTTCTCGTTTCGCAGCAGCTGGTGTTGAACTTAAACACGAGGGACCGCTGCACCAAAAGAACTAGCAGTAGACGTTGGGTACTTACTTGCTGAGGAACTCCTCCTGTCCACAAACTTTCAGCAGGTAGTCGTCCACATCCAGGTGGTCCAGGTGGTCCTGGGTGAAGCAGAGTGTCTGATAGATCAGCAGGTCCACTGTGGACGAACCTGGGACACAAAGGGGATCCAGTTATGCTCAGACTGTTCTACAGAACCCAGACAGGAACAGAACCATAATACAGATGATCAGAATCAAAACGGGACATTATGCAAACATACTACATAACCAAGAAAACAAAGAGAAGGTGTAAACCTTATTTTTCAAACTAAAGAAACAGATCTGCAACTCAGCTCGTTACCATGGTGACCCGTTTCTTTACCTGATGAGTCTGGAGGAGTTTCTGTGACAACAGCACAGTTAGAAAAAAGGTTCCAGAGTTTAACGGTTCAAAAATGCATGGTTTCTATTGTCTTTTGAATACGAACATCTAATCTTTTTCATATCTGGTCAAAGGAAGATGACTGCAGCAGTATTATGGAGAAATCTTTGGTTGAGGCTTATGCTACGTTCACATCGGACCTCCTTTGGGCAGCATAAGCAGCCGTTTTACATGCAAAGACAATTGTTGACACATATCAAGAGGCACCAAAAGGTCATGCAGCTGCTGGAGTTGGAAAAATCTAACTTTTGCTAATCGAAGCGCCACATCAACCAATCAGAGAAGCTGATCTTACACCAGCAGGGAGACAGACACAGCGCTGCAGATGATCATTCCCCTTATTAACGCATAAATTAACAAAAAATGTTGAAACCTGCTGGGAAAATATGTTTACTTTTATTATTCTGGTGCGTGCAGTTTGTAACACAAACCAAAAAAACGCTAATATCTACTTCCATCCGCAAGTAGGGGAGAACCCCCAAAAGATGACCTGGCCAGAGGCAGCTGCTGCTGGGGATTCCCAGTGACAGAGCACCACTGGTATGAGGGGGTCTGTACAGCTATGACAGCAAAATAATATATCAAGGCGGGATCGTAATCTTGATAGGCTGACTGCACAAACAAAGTTTTGAGGTGGACTTCCTCGCAAAAAAATATATTAAAACTAATTTTCACTCACTGATCACAGCAAATATAGCAAAGCCGCCCTCTGCCATTGAACACAGGAGCAGCAGAAGCATCAGACGCATCTGGACACACTTTACAGGACGCGCTTCAGGAACATCAGAGACGCTCTTGAGGTGCGTTTGACCTTAATGTGGACAAGCGTCAAAACTGAAGCAGCAGGCGCCTTACTGAAAAAATAAGCTCACGCAATGAAGCAGGTTTAAGGATCTGGTTATTGCCATCGACCAAACAGAATGAGAGATGATTATCTGATGGTTTCAGACGTTTAAAATGACTCTCACTTTGACTTTAGCTGCTATGACTTACAGTATGTCTATTGATGAGCCAATGAAAATGCAGCTTCCTCTAGTGATGGACCACATAAGCTTCCATCTGAATAGTGGTTCTGCTGCAGGTTTCTTACTGTTAAAAGGGAGTTGTTCCTCTCCACTGTCACCACAAGCATGCTTAGTGTAAAGGATTGCATTTGAGTCAATGAATCGATGCAATCAACTGGTTTTCCTTAGAAGTATATCATGTATCAATTACAGAATAATAACTTAAAACAGAGTAGATGCAAATTGCAGATTGATCTGTTGTGACATTGACGGTGTTTTCTTATAAACATGAAAGAAAAATGTCATATTCTCTCAGATCAGCTGATCAGCTGCTCCTGACAGTGCCTAAAGCAAGGCTTAAGCTCAGAGGGGATCGAGCGTTTTCTGTTGCAGCTCCAAAACTTTGGAATGGATTGCCGCTGCACATTAGACTGGCCACCTCTCTGTCTCATTTTAAAACTTTTCTTAAAACCCACCTCTTTTCTTTGGCTTTTGACACCATGTAGAGTGTTGATTTTATGTACCGGTATACACATGTTGATTTTATGTATACACATGCATATTTTATCCTCTGTGGGCAGTGCTTTTATTTGATTTTATTTACTTTTATTTATTTTAGTTATTTTATCGTTTTTGTGCAGCACTTTGGAAACCTTGTGTTTATTGTAATCGTGCTATATAAATAAAGTGGACTGAATTGGATATTATCTTTTGTAATTTAAATACAACAATGTACAAGATTATATAATAACGTATCCACTATGAGAACCATAGGCAATCACTAACTATTAAGAGTTTTCTTCCTTACTCTCTCACTGTTGTAGCCTAAACCAAGATCTACATAATTTGGGGTCCAACATATTTTTTTTTCCCCGTTGATTTCTGAAAAGCACTGAATAAAACATTTACCAGGACTTATTTCTGTTATAAATTAATTGAAGGACACAGATGCGTGATCATTCAATGAGAATACTGATTGGGGATATGGAATTTCCAAATCCTTTTTGAAATTGTTTTTTTTCATTTCATTTACTTTTTCTGTGACCCTCTGGTCTCTGAGCACACTGGAAAGCAGCTTATCTCTCTCACTGGGTAGACCGCCACACTTCGTTAACAAAATGACCAATGAAGAAGCTGTTTACATCTGAGGACCAACTATGATTAATTTCATCTTATAATTTTTAACATGTAAATGAAGAAAGAGAAAATTATTGACCAAGAGAATCATCCTAAAACAATCAGCACATATATTAAGGATTGGTTAGACTGATGTCAAGATAAATGTTATTGGTACATAGGTTAACATAGTGCCTCTAGAGGCCTGGCATGGAAATTACACTGTGTTCAAGTTTCTACTGAACAGGGATTGCAATTAAAATGTTATTTAAAAAATCCCTTTTTCACTGGCACATTTTACTTTAACAGCCAGGAGAATCAGGAGATGAAACACACTATCAGAATACCCCCCTTAAAAAAACACATCCTCCCTGTTGCTTAATAACCTTCCAGTTCTGGTGCAATTAGTAAAACGGAACTGAGCATCGTCTTACCATCACAGGTGAAGGTCAGAGGTTCCCTGAAGTCTTCGCTGACCACTGTCACCTTCACTCCCACTCCTAGAGCCTGGTGCAGCTCACCATGCCCGACAGAGGGAGACCAGACAAAGCCAGAGTTCTTCGAGGGGTCGCTGCATGGATACGCTGACCGGAGGCTGGATACACCCAACAAGGCAAACCCAAACAAAAAGTCTGTAATTCCACCCGTATTAGGAATTTAAATTGAGTGACATAATATTTAGTTACATTTATGCATATTCCTGATTTCTCCAAACCTTACCTAAAATTTATTCAAACCATAACTCCAAAAAGACACACTAACATTAAAAATGGGGTTCACCCCATCAGGACAAGCCATTAGTCCTCAGAGTTCAGAGTAATCCCAACATTTCGGACTGGTTTTGGCGGAGAAAAACTTCGTTTAGCTGTCCTCTATCTGCTGTTCAAATGTAGTGATGCAGCAGCTAATGCAACGCAAGTGAAAGGAGTGCAACATTTTCATTTATATGAGGAGTTTCACCTTTGGGTATGACATGGTAAACATGGACTGAATGGAAGGGACCACAGAGATGGTAACATTCTTTCTAAGTATTATGGAAGAAAATGACTAAGAACGACCTATATAAGCAAAAACTGAACTCCATGGAAAACCCTGGCTGGGCTAGCAGTCCAGTGGGACATTGGATTAGGTTATTGGAAAGAAAATGGAGGAGAAACTGCATCAATGAGATCCAGGTGAGCTTTCTGCACCATTATTTTCTCATATCTGCTCAAACCAGTCCCCATTTTCATTATTCCATTTTATCACTTGGCATTCTAATCCAGCAAGACCATTCTACCTCATATAGGTATGCAATACAAGTGTTTTCCGTTTCTATGACCTTGACCCTGCATATGTTACAGTTGTAGAACTGAGCCTAGATGAAGTCCAGCTTAGACTCTGATCACAGCAAGGTCTGAGTAGCATTATTACATCATCTTTATGTGTAAACATGCAGGTTAGATCAGGAGCTCTAGACCTCCTCCACCTCTTTTGGTAAACAGAACCCATGTGTTACTTCCTGGTTAAATAAACCGAGACACGATCGTAATGATGGTGTCTGCTAAGTCTATCCACTGAGTTACTCACACATCCAGCATGTGACAGAACGCTGCCACCTCCTCGTCTCGCTCCTCCGACACCTGGAACAGCTCATATCCAAACCCGTTGGTTCTGGAGCCCAAACTGACCTAACAGTGACAGACAGACAGCCAATCAGAGTGGAGATAAACTGAAGCACATTAGAGAAAACCAAGCAATCGGAGCAGAGAGAACGACACCGGCTGTAGTTCCTACAAATCTGAAATAGACTGGTTCTACAAACCATGTTGGTAGGCAGTCGCAGAACTAGGCAAACATCATCGCTTCCAGGTACACAAAAAAGAACACACTCTTGACCACTGTGCAAGAGAATGATACATTCACCAAATCTCTGATGTCAGTATGGACACTAATAAGGCAGAGAGTGCAAAATGTCAAAGACCAACTGCCTCCAATATCCTTTTTCATTTCTTTGTTTTCTTCAGCGTTTTACTGTCATTACACTGTCACTAGTACAGAGCAACGGAATGAACTCTCTGCATTTAACCCATCCCCTTGGGGAGCAGTGGGCTGCCATTGTGCGGCACCTTGGGAGCAGTTTGGGCTTAAGGGTCTTGCTCAGGGACCCAGAGTGGCAGTCTG
Organism: Cyprinodon variegatus; assembly: GCF_000732505.1. Lineage (NCBI taxonomy): Eukaryota > Metazoa > Chordata > Actinopteri > Cyprinodontiformes > Cyprinodontidae > Cyprinodon > Cyprinodon variegatus. Next base: position 2,173,931 of record NW_015150484.1, on the reverse strand, counting down.
TGGGAGTGGGGCTTGAACTCAGAACCTCTGGATTCCAAGCTCTATGCCCTAACCAGTAGGCCACCACCCCCCAAAGCAGGCATTAGCATGAAGGGTCTAGCCTAAGTACATACACTGGCAGCTAATTCCCCCAGCTTGGAGAAGAACCCAGGCTGCCTGTTTGCAGCAGGGGTGACATACCACTTGAGCTAGCCAGCC
>NW_015150484.1:2166122-2173106 GCF_000732505.1 Cyprinodon variegatus | reverse complement strand
TGTTCAAATTAAAAACACGACATCTACGTCTAAAGAAAAGAAAACACAGCAATAAACACTGAGTGATGGTTTATATGCTGACTGAGGCAGTAAAAAGTAATTCTCAGAGAGATCTGGGAAGTTTATTGAAGTTTTTGTTTTCCTTTTTCCATTAAGACAGAAGAGTGATGCACTCCCCTTACCTGCTCTGTATGCCCCTACTCATTTTGAGTTTTAGCGACTCTCAATGAGTGCTAAACACCACAATATCGTACGACTGATAGAAAATCTATGTGTTCAGGGCTTTAACAGAACACAAACCTCAGATGAAAGTTTAATGAAAATTCGTTCTGCAAGGACGCTGCTGTGATTCTGCTGGATAAACTGGTACAACTGGTCTTTAACTGAAGGTGGAAGTCTCCAACAACGACCTGGCAGAAAACAGCAGGTTTTCTCAGAAATACAAAGGAACAAGAACAAACCTGAGTCCAGTTAATACAAGAAGCAGCTGCAGCCTTAAACCAGAGATCAAAGGAAGAATTAACCCAGATTTTGTTTTCCCTTTTTAGTCCATATAAACAGAAAGTAGAGTTTATTCCATTATTTGGTAATCATTACCTTCAGATCAGCTGCAGGCAGAACAGCTTCTGCTTCTGCAGCTTTAAACAAGGAGAACCATTTTAAAAACTGGACTGGGCGCAGGCTGAGTGGCTGTCGGGGTCTTACCGGGTCTGCTGAAACCCTCCGATGGTTCTTGCAGCTCTTAGGTGCAGGTATGTAGGTTCTAGGAGGCACCTGTGGGGGGAGGGTCTTACTGCGGGCCACAGGCTTCCCCGCTTGGTCCCCGTTGGGACGCCGAGCCGGAGGTGCTGGTCTGCCCTCATTGAGTCTGGATAGTGAGTCGTTGATGATGTCATAGTTTAGCTCTGCGGGGGTCATTTTTAACTGGTCCACATCTGGCTGGAACAGGTTCACATCTCGAGGGGTTGTGGATGGTCTGGGGGGCAAGAGGGGGATCTCTGACCCTGACGGAGGAGGCAGGGGGTGTCTGGGTGGGATGGCGGGGGGGACGTCGTCAGGGAGCATAGAGCCTTTAGAGAGAAACCCTAAGCCGGGTCCAAAAGAGTCCCCCGGGTTGGAACCAGATAAGTCCCGGAACTTACTGACTTCAGGACGGTCCAGGATGTAGGGGGATTCTTTTATGAACACCCCTTGAGAAGGAAGGGGCCTGGGTGGGAGGGGCAGTGGAAACTGGGACCCTCCCTGCTGGTTCAGTGAGGAATCTGATCCGGAGAGATCCAGCAGCAGGTTCCCTTCTGAGGGGTCAGGGAGGTTCTGGGCGGGTATGGGTCGGGTTTGATCAACAGACGGATATGGAGTCTTTGAGCTGGTCTGGCTGGGAGCTCCAGGGTCTGTGTGGCTGGTTCCGGTCCCACTCTTGTCCTGCTTGTGTCTAGAGAGAGCATCGTACTCCATCTGCAGGGCCTCAGCCAGAACCAGCTCCCTCTGACTGAGACCCAGAGACTCCAGGCATCCCCAGCCGGCCTCGCTGCTCTCCTTCTGGGTCTGAGCTGCAGACATGGCTTCCTCAGGGAGAGGAGATGCAGGATAGACTCCTAGAAGATCTGTGGGGGAAAGGTGAAGGGGGACAGAATGAGTCATGTTTCAAAAATAAAACTACCAATTAATTAAAGGTATAATGGAGGATGTTCTTTTTGCGGGTGGACCATAAAAATAAGTGGATCACCTAATTGTCAGTCAATCTGGTGATATGTTTACCTAAGTCCGTCCTCACACCCATTTTCACTTACCAGTAGTGAGTCTGATATACTGGGAAAATTGCAAATCTTCTTAGAAAGTATTCTTGTATTTGCGATGCAAACAGCAACTTTTAAACGGAGCGTGCATGAGGAGAAACAGGCTCCTGCACGCTCTCGCACGTGTTTAGTAAATGTTCTCTCTCGGGGGGCAAACTCAGGGTTGTGCATGTGCATTTTTTTAAGTGGAGAGGGCGGGTCTTTTAAATAAAAATAGAAAATCCTCCACTATACCTTTAAGCAAATATACCAAAATTATCCTTCAAACAACATATGATGGACACAGAAGTGAAATTGGAAACATTTGGATGGTGATACTTCAGGACATCTGAGCACCACAGATAAACTAAAAGAACATAGGTGTACCACATAAACAGCATGTGATTCAGATGCACAGTCTGGAGTTTGGTTTCAGAAAGCCAGATAAAGGTTTTCCTGAGTCAAGTTATCACTAAAAGTTAGTCTGTGAACCAACTAGTGGGCGGCAGAATGTCTTTAAATTACCCTGACATGGTGAAAGGGTCAGAAATGGTGTCCTTTACTAGAGGAGGCTGTAGATGATGGATAGCAAATACTCATTACTCTCCATGTCATTAGATGTACTTTTAACTAAGGATTCACATATTTTTAAGCAATACAGGTTTTGCCAGTTTCAATAATTTATCTAAATAAAAATTTAGCTACAGATCCATCGTTATATGACACAAGGACAAGCTTTTTGTGCTGTGCTTCGTTTTCATGCTGAAGAGGAAATGTCAGGGAGGTAGATTTAAACTGTTAGTGTACATCACAGATTCCCATCAGATCAGCTCGATCATCAGATCAATCACTATTTACCAGTGATGTAAGTTTTCTCCAGTGCTGGAGCGGAGAGTGTCCTCACCTGCAGTCCTTTCTCCATGATGGTAGAGTACCTCAGGTTTTGTTCAATTACATTTTAAAGCAGAGTAGTGCAGATAGAAAAGCTCCAATACCATTTGAAGAGTATTTCAATCAATTTAATTATCTATCTACACACAGAATTTTTTGGCATTAACTTTTGAAAAATCAAAAAGATGAATAAAAATATTCAAAATGAGAGCTTAAAGATCTTCATATTTTGTAATCTTTTGTTAAATCTGTGGTATTGCTGCCTTTTACGTCTCTTAAAGTAATTCTACTGGTTTTAAGCCAAGTTTCAGCTCTTTTTAATGTCTCTGCTCTACTTTAACAGTGTTTATCTCAGTTTGCAGCTATAATTTTTTCTAACCTTTGTACAGAACGTTAGGCAAACATGTACATTTTTAAATGTGTGTAAAAATAAATTGGACGTGGGCGAGTTCACACATTAACAGGGAAAGTTCTTCCTGGTGAGATCAGACTATATTGCTCTCGAGACGAACAGCAGGTATATTAAAAGATGTTAGAGTGCAAGATTGTTGTGGCTCTCAGGAAATTAGATTTTTTTTTTTTTTTTTTTTTATAAAGATGGCTTTCTCAAATTATAATCATATTAGGGAAATATTAAGCATTTAATTGAGCTGGGAATTTTTTCTTTAGAGATGTGGGGCATAAAGGGGAATCTATCTCCCACAACCTGCAGATGCTGACAGATTTCAAATAAACGTTTCATGCCATTTAAATATTATTGAGCTTAGTGTCATTTGGGGCTTTTTCAGTCAGATTTAGTAGAATCTATTAAAGCTGCAGCTTATGGTTTTATGCAGGTTATTTCTGAATAAAAAGTCACAGCTGAGAGAATATAGTCTGCCTAAAGCAATAAAGGTTATTTAATGCTGCAGCCTGATCAATGATCCAGAATCCGAGATGAATCTCTACCAAAATAACTTTTACAACTGAGTTACTAGTATATTTCGATGTGGCTATCACATAAAGCCCTAATCATTTGACATCTGATTGATCCGTAAGTTTATAATAGAGCACTTTACTCCCAGCATGTTTACCGATGATCCTACAACTAGATGGGAGGCAGATCTTATGTCTAATTTGACCTTTTTAAGTTCGAAATTCCACCTCAAAACATAATCTTTGCAGTCAGTTCTTAAAGATTATGATCATAGAAAAATATTGTTTCCTTATTCAGAGCGGCAGACCTCCAGCATACTGGCGGGAGGCAGCTCTGGGATTCTCAACCGCTGGGGAAGCTCTCTGAAGCTGGCCCGTTACAGTTCATTACAACTTGAAGTGAAAATAAAGTTTTTTAAGGTTGAAACTGCAAGTAAGTGAAATATATTTTTTCCTGGCAGGTCTCTACCTTGTAATCAAACACGTGTAGTTCATATGTTGATTCAGTCTGAACAAACCATAAAACTCTTTTTTGATGCAGCAGGAGTGACTCAGCTTTTCCTGAGTTATGCTGCTATAGGCTTAGGCTGTCGGAAGACACAAAGACTATTTTCCCTCACCCATTCTCCTTCTACTTATATTTGAATATTTCAGTCATTGTTACTTTAACTTTATGTTCTCTTTGTTTTTCTCTCTTCATACTAGCTCCATCAGGCCTTGTTCTGTTTTGATGCGACTCCATCCTGGAGGGAGGCTTAAGCTGGAGTCCCCTTTGTAGGGTTGTCATACTTCATTAAGCTTCAAATTTAGGGAGCTGTCAAGGGTTTTCCAAGACAAATGTCTTCAAATTCAAAGATCAAATGCAGCAGCTTATCATTTAGCAATAAATAAATTTGATACAGTGCAAATTTTATTTAAAAAAATGGATGGCATAGAAGCACCTGGATCCGAATTGAATGAAAAATGGTGAATTAGCAATGTTGATATCTGTAATATTGTTAGCCTATTGATAGCCATAAACCTCAGCTTGTTAATTCCAAAAAAGTTAAAAAATTATCCATTGGACTTTGTTTCCAAATCTGAAGACGTTGCGCTTCCCATCCAGGAAGCTTTTTCAATTCAAAATATCAGAATTAGGGTTGAGTTCGAGGCTTAATAGAGTAGACCAAAACAAAGTCTTGTTTTGGCTTAGAAAACATGTAAATTGAACTGGAATAATGGGTCCGGCCCTTGGGAGTAGGCCGTCATTTAGTTATTGAAACGTCTTCAAAGTCCAGTGGATTTGTTTTTACTTTTTTCAAATGACTATGACCTGGATGACTGAGACTCTTCACCAGCATTCAGCTTGTTGACCTCCAATGTTAGGATGTACACAAGTCGCAATCCACAGAAAAAAAAAAGAAATCAAAAGCCAAAAGTCACCAACCTCTAACACAAACCAGATTGTTTGTTTTTTGGGAAAATACAAATTTCCGGGAGGATGGCTTTCAGGCCATGGCATTGTGGGTAGATTCAACTATACAGGAAACAGGAAAACCATAACCCATCCATCGCAAACAAAATTTAACAATTCAAGTGCTTTCAAGGATTTTTTTTTTTTGGCTTTCCAGGGCACGTTTTTATTTTCTTAAACTCATAAACTTTTAAGAATAAACCAACTTAACCTGAAACTAATATTCAAGTGTTTTTTTAGCAAAGACAGTTTTCACAAGTTTTGTCAGCTTTCTTAAAAAGGGAGTTGGAAAATAATAGAAAAAATGTGAGAGATTCATGGAAGGAATAAAAGATGAAGACAAGGAGATTCTAATACAGGAGAAATATTAGCTTTTGAGGTCATAAATCCATTATCTGTTTAGCTGTGTTTTTCTCCTTAATACTACTGATACTGACCTTTGACCTTTCTGTGGCACATAGAGTACTGCTTAATCAGTGCTTCTGGGTTTCTTTTTTTTATTTCTGCTTGGCCCCTTGAACCCCCACCCCCAAGTGGTCATTCACTCCAAGACATAGTTCTGATTTCTGCTGCAGGCGTCTTCCTACTGAATTCAGTGTAGAAGAAGAAGAAGACACGATTCTGGAATTTTTCCTTTATTTTTTTAATTCTTTTTTTTTAACCAATTCTCATTTTATTTCTATTGGTTAAAGAATAAAAGAAAAACATTGAGATATTTTCACTGTCAGACTCCATTTTTCAAGGCTTCATAACCAGAGCTGAGTTTATCAGCTAATCCTTCTACAGCCCGTCAAATCACATTCTTTCACTCAGATGTAATGTTTGGTGGAGACATAAAAGCAACAAATCAGAAGAGTGCACCCTTCTTTCACACAGATGACAGAGGTCACAGAGCGATGCCATCGTAATGGGCGGAGCTACAGTCACAGCTAAGCCCTGCTGCCTAAGATTCACATAAACAGCCTAAAGCTCAGAATAAAAACGGTTTTAAATAGAAAGCAGCCTGATTTTTTGCTCACTTTCTTTGTCAGCCTATTAACCAATCTTTTTCCATTCTACAGAGCAACCTGTAATTGGAGTGCTGATATTTGAGCACCTGCAGGTCCCTCCTTCTGAGCACATACCAAGTAAAATGCAAATCTGTGACGGTGCCATCGTTCTCCAGGGTTGTTGGAATCTGTTGTTTTGCATCAGTTTTGTGTTTGGCCATTTGTATAATGGTGAGACTGCTTGTGTACTTTCTTTGGAATGAGTTTCAAGACAGAGTTGTTAATGCTTGGAATCTATCCCCTCTGTTCAGTGATGGCTGTTCTCTTTTAACAAAGATGGCTTCCTTTAACCTTCTTTTAAACTAGTTGACCTCTATAAATAACCCCTCAGCTTTGGTTTGGGCATTCTGCCTATAGGGTGAACCAGTTTTTATCTTGGAGTGTTGTTCACTGGTACGTTGTGTTTAGAGAAAATACTTTCGCAGTTTATCAGATAAAGCAGCTCTATGAAAGCAGCAGTTTGACCAGTTTGCTGCATACAGGTGTGTGAAAGGCAGCAGCAGCTGCCGGTGCCCATCAACCTGGGGAGAGTCATAAGATAATCCCCAAACCATCTGAAGCACAACACTGTGCAAAGAGAAAGATTATTCCCTGGAGGATAACATCTCAGACAGCTGGCAGCTGTCGGATGTCACAGTATTCTAGACTCAGATGTCATCTAAAGAACAATGTGTCATGATCTGGCCTGTTTGCTCTCCCTTAATTAGTCATTCCTTTCATCTGTTGTTTTCCCTCCTTGCCTCAATTATAATCTGTCTGTCTGTTAGTTTTATTCCTTGGTTCGTGTCCTGGATCCTGGCAGCCAGTGGAAAGAGGGTTTTAGTGTTTGTCTCGTCTCCTGATCGTCCACTGTTCCTCCCCCGCGGAGTCCTCTGGGTTTTTGGCTCATTATGGGGGGAGG
>NW_015150484.1:2144434-2165699 GCF_000732505.1 Cyprinodon variegatus | reverse complement strand
TGAACTTTCCTACTGACTGTCTCTCCTTGAATACTGGGTCCATCTGTCCGCGTTTCCTGACACAATGACCCTGAACACAGTAGCAGATCTACCACTGAATCATACTGCTGGGATGGTCTAGTCAAAGTCCTGACCTAAACCTAAATGGAAGGCTCACCGAAGGCCGACTGATTCAAACCTGAAAAGGTTCAATCAAACCGATGGAGATCTGGGGGAACAGAACAAATATGGATAAACCGATCAAAGCCAAGTAGAGCTTTAAGAGCCGGTCCGATAATTTAGATTCCTTTTCATGCCCATTTATATATTGATTTATGAATAATGATTTTCTACTTACTTACTGGAAAAGGCTTTTACTCAGTGTGTTTTACCTGCAAGGCCACAAAGTGTCTGAGTAAGAGGAGTTGTTCGGGACAAGAAATACTATTCCCATAATTCAATTCAGTTTTCATTTCATTTCAATCAGTTAAATAATATAGTGCCAATTCACAACACGTGATCTCAAGGCACTTTACAGAAATCATTCAGTCAGATCGGTTAAAATCTTTCTGTCTAAGGAAAACCAGCTGATTGCATCGACTCATTGACTTGAAGGCAATCCCTCACACCATAACCAGCTAGGTTCTTTCTCAAGGTTTATTTATAACGTGTTACTGTTTAACCAAAGTGTCTATAATTTGTTTCTACTCTGACAAGTTTGACAGCTTTTCCTCTATTGTAAGTAAGTGAGACAAACTCTGTCTACATCAGAACAGGGCAGAACCCCATACTGTGAGAGCTGTTATGATTGTCTTCTTCTCTTTTTACTTTGCAAAGTAAAATAAAGAATGCCAACTGAGTGAAATCCATTTATCTCCATTAACTTAACTGGACTGTATAGCTGAACACCTTTTTCACACAACAGCTGTTCAGTGATGATAGGACTCAGCTGCTGATCCAAACCATCTGGACCGCAGCAAACTGGCTGCTTGCAGCTTTGCTCACTGCTGCGGGAACCTGAGAACTAAACCTCAACATCCATCTACATCAGAGAGACCTTCAGAGGAACATCTTCCACCTAAACTTCACTGGAGGAAACGGGGCTGGAGTCCTAGTAAATAACTCTTCTGTTCTGGATCATATTAATGAAGATTACAGCATCAAACCCTCAAGCAGCAGTGCTGCACCCAGTAGATAGAGATCAGTCATTTCTTTGTTTAATAAATCATTTCCAGGAATAAACCAGTTTCAGGGATGAATCAGTTCCAGGATGGAATCAATCGAAATAATAAAGAGGTTCCAGGAAGGAAAAAGTTCAAGGGATAAATAAGGGTGTGGAAAAATAATTGTTTTGGCAATATATCGTGATTTTTGGCTGCCTGATGTCATATCGATCTTTTAGTTCCTAGTATTGATTTTTTTAAGCAAACATTTTTACCTAAAACAGAGGGAAAATGGGCTTCCTCTGCACCACCAGTGCGGTGATGGCGCTGTGGAGCCCTTTAGCCGTGCGGTGCTATATCTGTGGTTGAGGCAGTCAGAATGGAAGATGTGGACTAACTCAAACCCAAACAACATGGATACCAAAATAACGAAACGATCAGTATCATCTGATGAACATATACAGATGTTGCTTTTTATATATACACTTCATTTTGATAGCAGGAAAATATCGTAATATATGGTGATATTGCAATATAGTGGTAATATCGTATCATGATTCAAGTATCGTGACATGCATCGTATCGCCACCCCCATGCCAATACTCACCCGTATGGATGGACAGGTTTCAGGTTTGATTCAAATTTAAAGGATAAACCAGTTTTAGACTAAAACTGTTCTGGGAATGAACCAGTTTCTAGGAATGAACAGCTTCTAGAAAGAGATCAGCTTCAGCAATGCAGTAATTCCAGGGATGAATCAATTCAAATGATAAACTAGTTAAAGGATAAACCAGTTCCTGGAATTAACCAGTTCCCACAGTTAACCCAGGGCTGACCTTAAGTCGACCCTTGCAGGCAGCTGTCCTGCGGATTTTAGAGGTTTATCTGCTTCATCACAGCTTCTTCTTCTTCTTCTTCTTGTGTTTTTTTGGTGATCGGTAGGGGTGTAAATCACACCCATCATGGCGATTCGATTCAGTATCGATTTCTTGACCCAACGATTCGATTGTTTTCGATTCTTCAATACAACACGATACGATTCAATAAATTTTTTATTTATTTATTTTTTTTTACACCTTACAGGCTAGACAATGTTTCCAATTTGAAATAAATCAATGAAAGCTGTAATATCGTAATGCATTTTCTTTTGAGAAACAACAGCAAATAACAGAAGTAGAAAAGTTGCACTCCACCTATTCCTATTAAAACCTCATTCACTGAAAAATAAAGATGCCCCTGCATTATAGATTCTGAAAGGCCTTGCTTCAAAAAATACTGCACAAAATCAGTGCAATGCAATATCTCGGCTCCAGACGTCCCCGCCCCCTCCACAGACGCTCCGCTGCACCTCTCCCAAATTGTAGCTGACCGCAGACAGGGCCGCAGACAGGAGGCTGGCTTGTTTTGTTTTTATGACCGAAATTGCAGAAAACAACTCGTGAAGTTTGACTCGCTAGAAGAGCAAGGAGCGCGAGAACGTTGGGACCCTTTTTCCACCTGGATCTTCGCTCTTTTTGGCGCTCATGTCCCTCCGTCGTCGGACTAAACTCATCCCCACTTCCTCGCCGCCTCGGCCGTATCTAGACCCACAGCGTGTAACACAGACCACGCTTCAATATTGAGCATAAATCAAAAATGTCTGCGTCAAGCTCACTGCAACACACTGCTGTAAGAGTATAACCAGGAAGCGAGGTAGGAGGGCAAAATAGGTTTAGCGCCACCACAGCACGGGAGGGAGAATTACGCCCAGGAGCAAATGGATAAAAATAGACCGGAGGAAAAAAAAACATGAATTGATACTTTTGCAAGCGTATCGATGCATCGGATCGTCGGCTGTTGGATCGATGCATCGATACAAAACGATTATTTACACCTCTAGTGATCAGCAAAAAAACATTAGTTTTACATTACTGTCAACGCATGACGTCTTAACCTGTAAATCACCTAATATATGATCAAATTCTATTAAACAATTTGGTCCTTTTTTAAATCTTAGAATTATTAGTATCTGCCTGCTTCTGAAATGTCTTTGCAATATATCTATTATATAACATCCTTAGTTTTCTCAACTTCATTTCTCATGTAATTTCTTTCCATTTGATACTTTAGCAATCTAATAAAACAGGTTTTATTGTTTCTTTTTTTTCTCACAATGATCACATTTTCCTGTAATATGTTTTTGCATCCTAAAAATTGAACCATTTAGTCCTGTATGTCCAAATCTTAACCATGTGTTCATCATTTCCTTCTTGCTGTTCCTTCTTCCATTTTTTATTTCCCTAGCTGACTGTTGGATTCTATAAAACCGTCTCCCTTTAGTGTCTCTATCCCATCATTTTTGCCATTTGTTGTTCAATTCTTGTTTGACAATACTCTTTGCTTCTGACGGTTAGGATTATTTTAATGGATGATGTGTGAGTCTGCCTAATAATACTTGTCTGTTGTGTTCCATAACTAATGTTTTCCCAAGCAGTTTGTCTAATTAGGACAGTTCCTCTGTCAGGATAAAAAGCAATCTTCATTATTTATGTGGCAAATATTTGTGAATGGAAATGAGAGTGCTGCCCTTGATCTGAGAACATAGTGTAATATTTTGTTAAGGCTGGAGCCATGGATGTCTGCTCAGTTACAAACGTTTATGATGTAATGATGTGATGATGTGGCAGACTGGAGTTGTATAAAATGCTTCTAAACTGTGATTCGGGTCCGACTTTTCTCATGTCTCATGGTTATTTATTTATTTTATTTTGAGTTTTTGTAGCACTAGTTATTCATTTTTTTGACACTACACTGACAGGAAAGGGGGTATGAGAGAGGGGGAGAGACATGCAGCAAAGGACCACAGGTCAGATTCGAACCCGGGTCGGCTGCGTCGAGGACTAAGGCCTCCGTACATGGGTCTTGCCACGTCATGGTTATTTAATACATATATTATTATATATTAATATATATATAATTATATATATTGTATGAAATTGTGTTCTATCAAACTGGTCCTATAGTCACTCTATTAGATATGAAGTCATGTACTGAAAGTAATTTCGCTCTGGGATTATTAAAGTATTTCTGATTCTGATTCCTCATTGATGGGACAGGTGTTGTGAATGAAACGGTGCCCAGCTTGAAAGAGCTCCTGTGTGTCGCTGAATGTCTGCCTCCATTTATCTGTTTACTTCAGTGTGTTGAATTCATGTTAATGTGGATTTAAAGACATTTCAATTAGCGGAAAAAATTGCATGGGGGAATATAAAAAAAAAAAAAAAAAAAGTCTAATACACCAAAACCTTCGCAACCCCCATGCAGTACCTCTGTGGACCCCTAGAGGTCACGGACCCCTGTTGAAGACCTCTGATTTAAAGAGTTTGTCCCGAGTGATCTCATCTCAGGAACGAATTGAGGAGAAAAAAACTTCAAGTTGTAAACACACAGTTTATAAAATCTATATGGTTTTGAGCCATCCCAGCCATCCTATCTGCATTATGGTTTCCTTTCAATGCAATAAGGCATGGTGTCCATAGAAATACCCCTGTTTAACCCATCTGTTGTAATCTGAACCATTTCAGCTGAATCTAATAGCGTATCTGGTCTTTTGTCTGAGTGATTGTGTTTTAAACATCAATACGGAGCTTGAATCTGAGCAAATTATTGTTTTTGAAGGTTTATCGTCCTCCACCCACTGAACTGTCAAATAAACTACCAAAAATTCTCCTGCGATAACAGACAAACCATCAGGGATTCATTTTCTGATCTTAACGTTAAATTCTGGGACTATCACTGCCACTCCTACTTTTTTATTTGTTTTTGATGCATCAGAATAGATCTGAATTAACAACTGTTCATATAATCTTGTACTAATCTACAATCTACAAGATTAGTACAATCTTGTACTAATCTTGTCTCTAAAGACAATTTTCTTTTCTTTTTCTTTTCCAATAAATCCATGCATCTATTGCTTCTGNTGTGTGTGTGTTGGGGGGGCAAGCATTATGGCACTTAATAATCTTTGCTGCACTTTAAGTGGGATGGAGGGGGGGGCTGGGGGGGGTCAAGCACTGGTGTCACTTTTACCTCTTGTGCACTTTACTTGGAACGTGCTGCTACTAAGTATTGTACCCCAAACACAATTTCTTTGCCTTTGTTACAATGCATCTTTGCATTTGTTACAATGACAATAAATTCTTGAATTGAATTGAATTGAATCAGAATATATCTGAATTAACTGTTCATATAATCTTGTACTAAATTTGTCTCGAAAGGCAATTTTCTTTTCTTTTTCTTTTCCAATAAATCCATGCATCTATTGCTTCTGGTAAAATCCATTGTGGTATAACAGCTAGAAGTATTAATGGACTTATTTTTTTATGAAATTCCTCTGACTTCCTTCCATCTAAAATATTTCATATCTTGTTTTCCTTTTTCCAAGCATGGTTCTAAAAGTTCTCATGTTGGATGATCAAGGTTATAGCTCTATTGATTTAACCAAAAATGTACTGCTAATTGTGTTCTTCTTAAATCTTAATGCATTACTCCAATTTCTACCTCCGGGGGTTTTCCTGAAGGCCCCTTTGCAAAGTTATAATGCTTGATGTTGAACAGTATTAATTTTTTCCAGATGGGTTTTTGCTGCTTAATAATTAACTGGAGTGCAGAGACTCTAAAACATGCCTTTAGCTGACAGAGCGACCTATTTAGAGCAGTTATTATATCAAAATATAAAAAAATACATTACGATTTTGCGTTAGAGATTAAAATAAATGTTTTTGTCAGTCAATCTTCTCCATCCAGAAATCCTCAAGTGGAAAAATTTTAGTTTCACCTGGTTTAATTTAATAAAACATCTTCTTTAAGGAACCTTTTGCTATCTGATTATTAATCGATTCATCTAAAAAAATAATCGACAGAATAATCAATTAGCTTAATACTCGTTAGTTGCAGCCCTACTTCAAACACCCATAATCTATGTTTGACCCAATCAATCCTGCTTCAGCCCAGCTGATTCTGATCACTGTAGTTCAATAAAAGCATGTTAATCAGCTGTCAATGGAATCAGCTGTGCTGAAGCAGGCAAACCTCGAAAACCTGCAGAACCGCGACCCTCAAGGACCAACTTTGTGTAATCCTGGATTAACCAATTTAAAGGACAAACCAGTTTCAGGAATGAATATCCTCCAAAGCTTCATGGAAACATCCTCCAGTCAGTGGTTGAGAACCAACATCCTGAATGCGCCTGCTTGTTATTTCATATCCACTATGTTCTCACAGCAAAACAATCCTGTTCTCCAAGACCTGAAGCCACAAGGAAACATCGCGCTCATGATGGGTTCCTCTATGGAGAAGCAGAAGCAAAGGCGACTCCATGAGGACTTTGCTGATACTGGATGATGATCTCCAGTGTTAGGAGTCAGTGTGAACATTCTGCTCTAACTCTGTAGGCAGACTCAGAGGATGTTCTGTTACAGTTTTTGCAGGAAAGGTTCTAAAGGAAAGAGATCAATGCATCAGCTGAGTTATGAGGACAAGAATTGCTGCCCCTCTACAGAAAGGAAGGAAGAAGGAAGAGGAAGCTAAGGCAGCTGTGATGACATCATGCAGAGTCCTGGCTGAGGAGCAGGAGCAGTAGCTGCAGGGCTGCAACAGGCCTTAGTCTCTAGTCCTCGATGTGACCGAGCCGGGTTCAAATCCAGCCTGTGATCCTTTGTCTCATGTCTCTCCCTTTCTTGTACCACATTTCCTGTCCGCCTGCTTTGCAATAACAAGCCGCTAGTGCCATAAAAACCTCCAGAAAAAAAAAGGAAAAGCTGCTGCAAAATGCTCCAAAGCTGAAGAACACAATAACCTTTATGGTAGAAACTGGAGCTTGTGGATTTTGGAACTAAATTAAAAGCAATTTTTGAAATAAGAAAAAAAGAGTTAATTTGGAGAAATGCTATAAACATGTTATCTTAATTTAGCCTAGAGCTTTGAATCAGAGTTTTGGCTCCATGGCACCTGGGAAAATGTTCCTGAGAACTAATCAGGACCGGTAACAGATTTAAAGAGATGAGGAACCACTGTAAATGAACATAGGAAGTACACAGAACATGAATGGTTCCTTTAAGGTAGAAATGGGCCAGAATCAGCCATGTTGAACCCACAGGGCAGTTTGGAAAACTACAGTTGCTGAAATCAGCACTTTGATTGACAGGCTGTCTGAAAAAGAGCCACTGCAGCCAGAGGTTCCTGAAAGTAGTTTCAGTCAGATGGGAAAGCAGAACCCAGTTCTGCAGAACAGAGCATCCAGACCAAATTCAGGTCGGTGGGTGTTTTGATGGATGGATGGATGGATGGATGGATGGATGGATGGATGGACAGACGAATGGATGGATGGATGGATGGATGGGTGGATGGGTGGATGGATGGATGGATGGATTATTGAATGTTTCACAGTGTCTCTGTGTCTAATATGTCCTTCCCCTCATGCAAGGCTCTGATCTGTGACCAGCTGCTCTTTGTTTACCTGGTTAAAGTTGAACTTGGTGACGGTGGCTGAAGGTAAACAGCTGATCTGCGCAGACTCAGAGACAAACAGGTCCGCAAAGTGAGATAAAACACATCATCTGCCTGTCAGAAACCTTTCAACCAGACTCCATTCAAGAATCACACACTTTATCTGGGCTACATTTAACAGCAGAAAACCTAAAGCATTAAATTAATTTCCAACTTTTTTAGCATTTTTAAAACACGCTGATTGCTCTGCATGACTCGGGTTTACAGTCAAAGTATGGACTAAACAAATTCTATATTTTGCTGTTTTTGTTGTTGTTTTTTTTCTCCATATTTCCCCCCGGCTGGAGAGGTGCACGGTAAAGAACCCCAATAGAAAGAAAACAGCCCCCTTACCACGAACCGGGTCTGGATGTTAATAATTTATAAGCCGAACTTATAACTGGACCCCTGTGACTATAATCTAAAACTCACTTTTGTGGGAACCGCAGACTGAGCTCAGCGAGGCTGGGATGTTTTTAAAATGTAAAATCGGTAAAGTAAGTTTGGTTCAAATCTCTGACATATAACGGACCGGTCCGATAGGTCAGACCGCTGATGGATACATCAAACTGGAGCGTTTTGGTCGCAGGATCCGTGAGACTAACCGACAGGTGTACGGTCTTACCTGTCCCTCAAACTACGGGGTCCGGGAGGGGCTAACGGCTGCCATCTTTACTTTCCTCCGGGAATCACATCGATCCAGGCGCAGAATCCAGGCGGAAAGCCGTTCTGGAGTCGCATGTGCAGCTGCTTCTGTTCTCCTCTAGACCGGGGAACGGAGCTCCAGCTCTGCTGGGTTCAGCTCCTGTTCTGGGTAACCCCAAAGGCTCACTGAGGGGGGATCTGTCGGGTTCTGCTAAACGGAGAAAGAGATGAGCTCCACGGGGCGACGGCTGCTGGACAGCTGCGGAGCTGTTTGTTCAGGCTCATCAAAACATCCACACCACTTCCGGTTTACCTTTCAGAATAAAACAGATAAGCTGTTGCGGGGGTATACGGGGGAATTTCAATACCCACGAGAGGCTATGGCCAAAGGGCCCCTGGAAAAAAAAAAAAAAGTTTTGCTGATTTTTAAATATTATTTCAGTTTAATATGGGGAAAAAGTCAGAATTCTGACTTTAATCTCAGAATTTTGACTTTTTTTCTCAAAATTCTGACTTTAATCTCAGAATTCTGACTTAAATCTGAAAATTCTGACTTTTATCTCAGAATTCTTACTTTTTTTCCCTCAGAATTCTGAATTTAATCTCAGAATTTTGGATCTTAATGTAGATGGGAACCATAAAGGAATAGATGTGGTAGCACTCAGCTTCACTGACAATTATGTGAGTTGTTTGAGAAGACCAGTGACACATTGGTGGAAAATGATGGAATTAGGCAACCTTTTACGTCTCTTAACTACATATACATTCTTTGCATGTTTTCTGTGATTTTTTCCTTTATTTTTGTTTGTATCATATTCACAGTTTTTACTGTTTGAAGCAATAAAGCCATTACTGCCTGCTCATAATTTGAGGGAAAATGGGATGTCTGGTTTGGGAACTTAAGGGTATCATCTCTGCAACTTGCAGATGATGTTGTTCTAATAGGTTCTTCAGGTCATCAGCTGCTGAGACTGAAGCAGGAGGGACCAGAGTCAACTCTTATAACTCCAGGACCAGGGTTCTCAGATGTAGAAAGGTGGATTGTTCCCTCTGGGTTGGGGTAACAAAACCTAGAATGCAAACGGCTTAAGGGAGCTCCCTTGCAATTATCTGATATTACTATTTATATCCATTTCCAGACAGGTTAGACTAATTGATTTAAATCCAATTAACTCACATTGAGTATGGATTAGATCCAACAGAGCAACATCTTGGACTCAAATGGAATTAGTAAAACGTGACGATTACATGAATAACAAAAGATTAGCAGTTGGAATTTTCTTAGAAATAGAACATAAATAATAGTAGCCAACTAGGCCTATAAAAATGATATTGGAGTTTAGGTTTAGCCTGGTTGATACTTAATAAAAAGAAAACAGTTTGTCTCATACAGAGAAATCACATGTCGAAAACGGGTCACAGAGTTATTTATGGTGTATATCAGTAACATTTCTAAAGTATCTAAATTACTACAAATTTGTCTTGTTTGTTAATTGCATCAATATTTTTGTTCTGGGACACGCTTCTAGCAGATTTTGTAAAATCATTCAAACGCTTCTGAGGTCAAATAAATGTATGGTTGGACAGGAAAAAGTTTTCCTAAACCAGAGTAAAGCAATGATCATGGCATTTAGAAGGTTTAAAACAGAAACTATAAAAGTAAAAAAAAAACACAAATTTAAAGAATACATGGGAAAAAATCACCTAGAAACCTCTTGTAGGATAAGTAAAAGCAAAACTGTTCAAATGCACTGCAATCTCTGCAAGAATAAATAAATTCCTGGATTGTAATCCACCATACAGTCCTCACTCATCTGTGTTTTTACCTTGCATATCTTATTTAAGAAAAAAGATTAATAAAGCAAGACAAAAGTGACGTTCACAAAAAATTAAAGAAATATTCACAAAATGAAATAATGGATCAAGTCTAAGGAAAGATATGGATTTAAAAATGAGCAAGAAAAAGTGTGTCTGTATCAAGCTGTGTAGTGACTTTGTGGAGTAGTTTGAATAAAGACACAAAGTACACGCCAGACATTGATTTATTTGTTTACAAAGTAATATGAATATACTTTTTATAGTTATATGGAAGGTATGGATGTATGCTTGTGTATATATAAATATGTCATTGCATGTGTATATATGGGTTATACTGATACGGATGACAGTATATGCAATCTGAAAAAATGTTTCTTTCAATGTTTATTGATAATTTTAAAATCAAAGAACAACTATCTTAATACATATATAAGCAAAAGAAGCTCATCAGAAGGACCTGCTCTGTTTGTCCACTGGTCTCAGAACAGCGATCCTCAATGTCTTCCACCCACTGCTGGACACTAATTCAGATTTGTATAGGTTTTTAGACAGGTATTTTTCTTTTTTTTTTTTTGTAGTTTTTTTAAATTTATGTGTGAACCTGTTTTCTTCCAATGGCCTTTTAACCATGTTACACCTGAATGCCCCCACTGTGTCAAAATAAAAGCTTTTAATGTCGCCTCTAGGTTTTTCTGATGTGATAAATTCGGTTTGTTAAGAAAAAAAGAACGAAACAGCGACACCTGTGGTTATATGTAGCCACTGCAGAAAGCTGCGCCAAGGGGTGCATCCCTCCTTAAAGTTCTGATCCTGTAAAGTGAATCAGAATTGGACAGGCCAGGTTCTGAGACCATGCTAGAGTTTGGGATCAAAACCGTAAGGGAAAAATGTTTTGTAATCAAGAAAAATGCAGAAACGGTTTCATTTGCTGCAGCAGTTCTCCATGAGGGTTGTGGTCACACGGTCTGGACTAAACATCTAGTTTATGGTATCTGTTCCCTGACCCGTTTTTTCTCCTCGTTAGAAAGACACACATAAATTACTTTTATTTGTATTAATGTTTATAGGTTGAGATAACTAGTTCTTCAGGTTTGTGTCTGAACCTGCAGTGGAACAAAAACCAGTTCTTCCAGGTTATTGCAAGTAGAAGCTTCTCTTATTTGCCTGAACAGCACCATTCAGTTCCTGTTGGGCAGGATGAAGGGAAACACATATCCTCTTTCTCTTAAGCATGGCTTGTTCCAGCATTTCAGCTCACTAAAAATTGCTTCTATGTTGCAAACTTCTCAGATCTTCAAATGAATCTCTGTCTAAAAAACAGGGTAAAAGCTTCTCATGGAGGAACATGTAGCAATGGTAAACATTTGCTTGTATTGTGTCACTCAATTTGCACCCAATCCTCTCACTGAGCTTGCATGCAGTAACAGTGGAAAGGAAAAAATCCCTTCTGCAGACCCAGTTTAAGATTTAAGACATATAAAAAGGACATAGAGGCACTAATCCATAAATACTCCCTTTGTTAGAGAAGGTAATGATAAACTAGCTTCATAGTGTCAGTGTTTTAGTTCTTTTAAAGTTTTATCTTTGAGTTTCCAATGGTCTTATTTCGATTTTTGTGTTCTAGTTATTTTTGATTATATTTCAGTTCTTAGACATTTCATGTTTGCCCTCTTGTGTCAGTCTCCTTTTCCCTACTTCTTGACTTTCAACTATTTTTTCAACTTCCTGATAGTAAAGAATCGTCTTTACTATCTTAAGAAATCTGTTTCTGCTTCTTTTAGGTTCTGTCTACATCATAGACAGTCTTTGGCTCAGTCACAAACCAGCTCCTAAACACTGCTCCTAATCACTAACCCTCTGGTTGAACATTCCCGTGGAGACTCTCCATATTAAGGGCCGTCCCAAACTATATAGAGGGTAGGGGGAGTGACGTTCTGCCCTTGAACAGCCAGTCTGCATTAGTGCAGACTGGCTGGACTGTAGCAGCGGGTGTAATGCTGGCCTGATGGCAGAGGAAACACCTGCATTTAAATGTAAGTTCCACTGATTTGGCTCATCTTCGTCACATTGTCAGAAAATCACAAGTGAGGGGGGAAAAAAAAAAAAAGGACGTAATTGATTCCAAAAAGGATGGTCCTCTTGGAGTAGTTTTATTTAACTTTTCTGGGGACATTTTATTTTTTTTTAAGTAAGTAGCAAATATTTAATTTCATGTTAGGCTGTGCCATAAAGCTACAGCCATGCACATAGGGCTTTACTATGTTACCATAGCAACGATTGCTCTCCTTTGCCCGTGGAGGATGTTCAAACGCCAACACATTCAATAAAAGCACCATGCGAGTATGACTTCATTGGGTGTGACATTACATAGTTAAGGGGTAGTGCATAGTGGTTTGGGATTGGGCCTTTGTGTATTTCCTGCATGGTTTGTTTATATACTGTTTAGTCTTTGGCTGTGTCCAACATGTTCTAATTTCTAATAAGCCTTTAGCCAAAACAGATATGTGTCAGAATTTGCTTTGATAGGTGGAGTCTGAATAGTGCTGGTAGTAAAGAAGGAGGCAGGAAAAGGAGTTTGTATGCTTCCTACCATAGTTCCTTTAGCATAGGAACTCTGATATGTTCCTACAATCCATTACGTGACAGAACATATAAGCACAGCCCACCTGATTGAGTTTAAGAAAGAATAAAATGATTTGTTCACTAATACACCAGATGGCTGTAGTCTGTTTGACCAACATCCTCCTGACATAGGCTAAAGGCTAGAAGGATTCAGCCCAGCAGTCTTTTCTACCCATGATCGGGTTCTTACTGTTGAAACCACAAAAGGTGAAGGATTATGAGCTAAAAGCTAAAACCAGCAGTATTCAGATGGAGCCACATTCCCTAAAAAGCTATGAAAAATCCCACATATCCCACAATACTATGCATGATACACGTTAGTAGCACCATTTGCACTTTCAGATGTTGAATGTCTTGTTGCCGATTTATATCGATCTCTGCATTCCCTACATTTGTGTGTCTTGCTTTTTCGTATCTTTTTTGTAAGACTGTAGTCCTGTATTTGACTAACATGCT
Organism: Cyprinodon variegatus; assembly: GCF_000732505.1. Lineage (NCBI taxonomy): Eukaryota > Metazoa > Chordata > Actinopteri > Cyprinodontiformes > Cyprinodontidae > Cyprinodon > Cyprinodon variegatus. Next base: position 2,152,491 of record NW_015150484.1, on the reverse strand, counting down.
AGTAATATTGTATAGAAAGTGTTCTGGAATCAGTACAGCAGTTAGTCTGTTTCTACTCGGTGCTTGAAGATTTATTTTTTCTTTCTATCACTGGGCTCAGAAAACCAGATAATTCTGATGGAGAAATTAAAACAAATAAAAACGTTCAGACATCTGCGTTAATAATGATTTATTTAAGCACAACAATCAGTCAACAAACCTCTAATTCACATAATCTGAGGACAATTTTTGCTGGATTAACCCTGTTGTACTGATGGTGCTCAGAGAAAAGAAAGCTCAGTCGAGGTCCTGCAGCTGTTCTCACTCTACCAGGAAGTGGTTTCATGCCTTCACAGTTATCAGATCTCAGAATTTACTCAAGTCTCATTAGGTGTAAAACTGCAGTTGTTTTTAACCCTCAACCCCCACGGGTCCTAACTGGACCGACAGTCATGTGCAACAGATGTGAGCAGCTGATAAAGTTCGTNTAAAGGCTAGAAGGATTCAGCCCAGCAGTCTTTTCTACCCATGATCGGGTTCTTACTGTTGAAACCACAAAAGGTGAAGGATTATGAGCTAAAAGCTAAAACCAGCAGTATTCAGATGGAGCCACATTCCCTAAAAAGCTATGAAAAATCCCACATATCCCACAATACTATGCATGATACACGTTAGTAGCACCATTTGCACTTTCAGATGTTGAATGTCTTGTTGCCGATTTATATCGATCTCTGCATTCCCTACATTTGTGTGTCTTGCTTTTTCGTATCTTTTTTGTAAGACTGTAGTCCTGTATTTGACTAACATGCTAGTAATATTGTATAGAAAGTGTTCTGGAATCAGTACAGCAGTTAGTCTGTTTCTACTCGGTGCTTGAAGATTTATTTTTTCTTTCTATCACTGGGCTCAGAAAACCAGATAATTCTGATGGAGAAATTAAAACAAATAAAAACGTTCAGACATCTGCGTTAATAATGATTTATTTAAGCACAACAATCAGTCAACAAACCTCTAATTCACATAATCTGAGGACAATTTTTGCTGGATTAACCCTGTTGTACTGATGGTGCTCAGAGAAAAGAAAGCTCAGTCGAGGTCCTGCAGCTGTTCTCACTCTACCAGGAAGTGGTTTCATGCCTTCACAGTTATCAGATCTCAGAATTTACTCAAGTCTCATTAGGTGTAAAACTGCAGTTGTTTTTAACCCTCAACCCCCACGGGTCCTAACTGGACCGACAGTCATGTGCAACAGATGTGAGCAGCTGATAAAGTTCGTATGGAACATCGACCAATAACAGTTGCTAACTCTATAACAGAGATCCATCATGATTTAAAAAGGTATTTAGATTATCTAACATCTGATTAACTGATATGATCTTAACAGTTTCTGCAGCAGCAGGCTCCCCATAGAGGACAGTTTCCCATCTGATAAGGCACATAGGGGAGGCGTAGTGGTCAGAGGAGCAGAAAAACCTGCTGACATTGTCTCACGATCTCACTATCGGGTGAAATACCCGAGGATCGTCTTGATCAATCAGAGAGCGGATCATTTGTCCACCTGACTGAAGCATCAGGAGCTGTAAAAAATCAGGAAGATGAAGACCAGTGTTCAGGTGCGCCCTCCTCTTCCTCTTCAGGTGGTTGTCCCTGCATGTTCAGCAGCTGCTGTCTACATGCTGTACACTAGGTGGCAGCAGCTTACTCAAGCCTAACTGTTCTTAGGAGTCATCATGATGAGGAAACATCAGCTTCAGTGAGTTTTTCTATCAGATTGACCACTCATCAATCTGAGAAAGCTTACATTTGCTGAAATACATCATGGCTGCCAGTGTCCCTGTCCTCACAGTCCTCATATGGACACTCTGGCTAAGTCCTCAGAGCAAACTGTCCTCCTGTATCCATTTGGACTCGTTGTTTCTCCTTCTTTACGCCTTCTTCTCATCTGCCTGGAAGGAAGTCCTTCTCAGATTTTCTCTGACTTTAACGAACTCTGGAGCTTTGAGGTTCTCCTCCCGCTGCTGTTCCTCCTGACGCTCCAGCTGGGGACAGAATCAGAAGACAGGTGGAGTCAGAAAAGACATTTAGAGTTGAGTTAACAAAAACAGTCTATCAGGTGACATAGTCACATGAGAAGGAATTTCTGATCTTTTTAAGAGGTTTTAAAACTGATCTCTCTCTGTCCAACTAATTCATCTGAACCCTTTGGGTTTTCTGGCAGTAGGTCCAAACTGATCCAGAGGGTCTAAACCAGACCATCTAGAGAATGTTCCAGATCCTGCTTTGGTCCCCTGCAGACCATGGACATCTTTAACTCCATTACATTTTTCTTAATTTCGATCTGTGATTTATGACCTAAACTGCAGAAGCACTCTTGGGTTCCGCCTTAAACGTGGCCCAGATGCTCTTGTTTGGCTACCCTTAAAACTCTCACCTCCTCCAGCTTCATGTGTCTTTTTAGCAGCTCAGCCTCCAGAGGGGAAATCTTCCTGTGAGCTTCTTCTTCCTGTTTCCTTTGTCGGATCATCTGATCCCTCTTCCTGGACTCAAGAACTCTCTGTAGCTCTGATTTAGTCTCCACACTGCTACCTCCTCTGTAGAGAACACACACATGAAACATGTTGGAGACATTTGATGTGTTGTGGTTTCTGCTGTGAAATTAAGGTTTGAGCAAAAAACAGATGTTTTTAGTCAATGTGAGAAAATCATATGAATTAGTAAAAAAGTAATTCAGTGATTTATAATTAGGATTGGTTTTTGAGATAACTGTACAATTGGAGGCAGATATTTCAATTATCAGGCTCTTCTCCTGTGAATCCAACTTCCAGTTATCTGAAGGTGATTGTTAGGCAGACATGTTATGCTAAGAAGAGGCTTAATTTTTTTTTCTTTGATAAAGGCTACAATTAGAGTGGCTCAGGTTATCCTGAGCTATCACTATAGTTATGGTGATATAGGCTTAAGCTAGTGGAAGACAAAGGGACCACTTTTCCTCACTCTGCTACGTTCTTTTAATATTTTCCAATCCTCCATAAGTTGCAGCTGTTACAACTCTTAACTACATGTTATCTTTGTTATATTACTTCATGGTAGCTCCTTCTGTCCTTGTACTGCTCAGCTGTGTCTCCATCCCAGAGATGCCATTGACTGGGCTGCTGCTGCTGGTGACCTCAGGTTCTCATTTAATAGAAGATCCAACTCCCTCATAGACATTTCCATTGGCCATGCTTGTCAGATCAGGACGTGCTTCGAGAAACTGATTGGGAGTCACATCAGTTCATAACTGCACCCCAGTCTCGACCCCCACCAGTTTGCCTACTTAAACCGATCTACAGAGGATACCCCCACTGCTGATCAGCACACCACATTGACACATGTGAAACTAAGTGGGAGCTACAAGAGTACGCTCTTTCTGGACTTTAGCTTGAATTTTAACTTCATATTTCTGAGCAGATTAATGAGCAAACTGGGGGATCTGGGTCTCCTCAACATCTGCTGCTGGAGATGAACTTCCTGACAAACTGCTTCCAGAGGGGGTGCTCAGTACCGACCACGGTACTGAGCACCAGTACAGGTGATCAACAAGGCTGTGTTATAAGAACCCTACTCTACACCCTCTATATCCCTGGCTGTCCCTCCACCCACCTAAACAATACCATCATAAAGTTTCCGTGTGTGGGTGGGGCTCATCTTTAGGGGACATGAGACCCCATATAGAGTGGAGGCAGAATGACTGTCTGGTGCACCACCAGCCATCTTTTTTTGAACACATCCACGTCAAAGGAACTGATGTTTAAACCAAGCATTTAGCCCATCTTTGCAAAAGGGGACAGGGTGCCCACAATGCCAAATTTCAGCTCCACTTCAATGGCAAAGAAGACACAGCAAAGTTTGTACTTCCCGAGAATCCTCAAGCAGTGCAACCTGATGACTGAACTCTTGGTGTCCTATAGGTGCTCTGACGAGTCAGTGGCATGGCATCCATGGGAGAGCAACGAAAGCCATGGCATCCATGGTTCTCAGGCTGTGCTTGGGCAGAAGTCCAGAAGACAATGCCTAGAGTCTGATTGGATGTTGTCTTCTACCTTAGGAGGCAATCTACAGGACCAACTGCCACCATTACCAGGTACCCCTACCACCCTTGCCATTACCTCTTCAAACTCCTGCCCTCAGGGAAGCATTTCAAGGCAGTTAAGTCAAGAACTAACAGACCAATGAACATTCTCTCCCGAAGAGCCTCTATTGCCCTAAACGCAGCAATCTCATCCAAACCCTAATAATCATTTATTTATTTGGTTATTATTTATTTAGCATCCCAGTTGTTTCTGTGTAACATTTAGACTTAATTACTGTCTCAGACTCCATCTGTTTAGTTGCTTTTCTCTCCTAGTTAAAGCCATTACAGGAGCTACTACTGAAACTACCCTTTCAATTTTCTCTCAGATAGAAACTACTCATAGATCACAGTTCCTGTGTTGTTTTTGTGACTCTTCTCTGTCTATTCAAACCCCTAGCTTTGTGCAGCAGAAATACGTTTACACTGCGCTTGTTTCTGGTTCTGAAGTAGGTTTCTTCCTGTTAATGGGGAGTTTTTCACTCAACTTTTGCTAAATGATGGATCGCTGCAAAGTCAACATCACAATGCAAGCAACTGTCCACTGTTGCTACATGCTCATATAGGAGAGGTGAATCCTGCAAGTCAATGACTTGTTGCAATTTGATGATTTGACTGAACTGACTCTGGGAATTGCCTCAAGTTATAACTTGGTGTTATATAAATTATACATAAATATATATACAGTATATTTCTTTAGCCTTTATTTTATTGGGAAGTCCGTTGAGAGAATCTTTTTTTAGGAAGATGAAGCCAACAGTCACGACAGACATAACTTTAAAAAAAATAAATAAACATGTAAACAGAGATAAATAATTCACAGTTGAGCTTCAGAATAAAAAGTACACTCTACAGCCAAACAGGTATTTAGAAACGTTTTAAGAGACTAGGGGGAATATGATCCTCAGGCTTCAGAGAATGTTCAATATTATCCCAGGCCTGAGGTGCAGCAATGGAAGAGGATGTTTTGCCTAGATCTGTGAGGAACCTCAGATCTAGGATTGATTAATGAAATTAATTATTGAAGATCAAACTAATTATTGATGATCAGGATAATTATTGACAGTTAGTGAGGAGGTGTGTTGGAGCTGCAGCCTGTTCCAAATGACATTCATGTGTGACATTTTGGGTCAGGGGAACTCTGAATGGGAGCCCTGTGCACGCTATCATGCACTCTGCTTTGTTTCTGTGAGGAGGTAAAAACTTTCCCACAGGCCTCAAAAGTCTGTTTCTCAGCAACAACACTGACAAGCAGCCTGAACTGAAAGAAAACAAAGAATCTGTCACATGTATCAGAGCTGCTCTCTGATTGGTCAGCAGCAGGAAACTGGAGAATAATCCAAACCAATCAGGGATTCTATCAGCAACAATCTGATCCAGTTGGTTCTGGTCCCATTCAGACTCTCAGGCTTCCTACATGTTCAGCATCTCAAAATTTGCAGCCTTTCTGGATTTTGGGGGCATTTTCCAGAACATTTATACGTTTACATTATAAAAATTTACCTTAGAATAATCTACCTTTAGTTGGTTCTCAAAAAATGACCACAGTTATAAGTAAAACGTCAATTTATTTGATTTAAGGGAGTAGGAAAATGGCTTTTCACTCAGATCTTGATGTAAAACTTATGGTTATGTGGACCTGCAGGTCTCACCTGAGCTACAGGGTGCATCAGTTTTAGTGGATGTGACCTGATGTTAGATCTACTCAGCTCCACCCTGCTGGGCTTGGAGAACCCTGACTCTACCTGTTTCTGATCAGTTATCAGTGCATCATGTCCACCTGAAGAGGTTATTTCTCCTGCTCCCTGTCCAAAATGTTCCCTAAATAGGGTGAAGACATCTCACCGTTTGCAGCTGCTCAACAGCTCCCTGTGAAGCTCCTGGTGGCTCCTGGAAGCTTTGACGGGATTCACCAGCTTCTTGGGCTTGATCAGGTCCTCATCCTCGTCTTCATCCATGTAATCGGGCGGGGGGACATAGCTGGACACTGGGGACGGCCTCCTGTGGACATCTTCTGAGCGATGCTGTTGCAGGCCAGAGTACGTTGAGCCTATGGACACATGGAGAACACATGAGAAAGACACTCTACAGACAACAGCTGGAAAGGAGAAATTCGGATAGTTGATGTTTTTTTTTTTTGTCTGATCCTTTCCTCTGGTCTCACTAATTTTCTTCTGACTGTATGTGTCTCCCTCTCTTTAAGAGGATGAGCAGAATCTCCTGAGGTACATGATCCTTGCCTCAGATATTCTGGGAGACAGAGATCAAATGTCTTCACTTATCCTGAAACAAAGCTGCAACCAGAGACCAACGCCCGCTTCATATTTCAGAAAAATCAAATCAGACGTGTGCGCTTTGCAGTTCCTCTCAGAGATGGGAACAGATGGCTAACACTGATCTTCATAAGGATCAGGATCCAGTTTACTGGATGGACAGAAGCTCAGGTGTTTCTGCAGCTTTGGGGATTCAGAAGGAATCTCAAAGATCTCTATATAATCAAAACATTTTTAATTCCCTACAAAAAAATTGACGAGGGGTTAAAGAGAAAAGATCTGATGTTTTATCAGAGGCTTGGCCTGTTTCGGATAGACTGTGTAAGCAACATATGTTATTAAATAAAACTTAAAATTCTTCACCCTTATGTGTTTCGCTTTTGGTTTTCAGGAACATATTGATCAAGTTCTGCTGACATAATTCCTGCTGCTGTGAGGCGTTCAGGTCTGTTTTATGTTCCAGAAAATCAGAGGCTCTTTATTGATCTGAGCAGGAAGTGGATCCCCCTAGTTTATTGTTGTCTCTTCTTATGCGTAAGGCTGAGGGGATGCTTGGACTGCAGCACAGAAGGAAACGTTGTGGTCTCAAACCAAGACTAACTGCAGATTTAAACATCTTCATGACCTGCAGACATTGCTCAGGGCAAAACCCAACCCACAGACTCACAGCTGGACATCCCAGAACATGATCAAAACAGAGACCCCAGCTTCTCCGGCTGAGAGCCTGAAAGCACCAACCAGAAACATGGCCACATCACAACCATCAGAACTTGCAGATCTTTGACAGAACATTGAAAGCTCCTAGTGCATGGTGACATGGAGCCTCATGTCCTCATTGGGAACATCACAGCTCTAACAGGAACTCCCATCTAAGGAGGTTCTGCTTGTTGGTGATGATCTGCTGGTTTGATTGGAATAAGGAACCTCTGAGTGATTAACTTCAACAATGTGAAGCGAAAGTGAATCAGAACCAGTCAGACAGACCTTCATAGCCAGAACCTCTCAATCAGAACTTGTATCAACCTAAAACCAGCTAAGGATCACCTGACTCCATGCAACCAATGCAAAGCTAAACTTTGACTGTTATTGCGCCACCTGCTGGTGTCTGTTACACATTGTTTCTGTGTTACTGCAGCACACCTATGGCTTCAGAACCACAGGGTTCTGAATGCTGCTAAGATAAGGTTCCACTGCAGAAATATTTTAGACAAAGAAGAAAGACTAGAGTTACGACCCAGAGTTTCAGCTGGTTCTGAACATAAAAAATAACTCATTTTAACTTGAAGGCCTGAGTCAGAGAGTTTTAATTTAAGATCAGACTTTTTGAGCCTGAACTCTTACGAGTTAATGAGTCACAGCTGATAACTAGTCAAACAGTGACCGGCCCGTTCTGAACAAATAAACAGGTCTGGTTTGGGTCAAAGATTGTTCTTATTGATCAATTCTGATTGGAGGAAATCCAATCAACCTTCAGAGGCTACACAGAGGGAAAAAATAACAAAATCAGAAGCAGATCAGAACAGAATACTGGATCAGATCACCTGAGTAATGCAGAATGTGAATAAATTAGGACATCAGTGAACACAGAATTTAACAAACCAAAAACGACTCTGCAGGAACTAAACACAATCACCAGCGTGGGGTCAAACTGGAACCAGACTGGGACAATCCTATCAGAATGCAAAGAATCCCTG
>NW_015150484.1:2133998-2142552 GCF_000732505.1 Cyprinodon variegatus | reverse complement strand
ATGAAGAGAGCACATCCAGCCAGTCACTTTCAGAGAAACAGGAATACACTGGAAAACCGGCCAATCTCCAGCATCTATAAACAAAGGTGTTGATGGCAGCAGCACAACTGATATTTCTCTCCAGGATGGAGAAACAGCCAAACAGGAAAAGATGACACAAAGCTAGTATGAGAAAAAGCAGAGATAGCTCTCTGTTGGGCTCATGTGTATGACTTTGACAGATGAACTGTTGAAAAAACTAAATCATGCCACAGACTCTGCATCACACTGACAACACCAAACCAAAAACACTCCATATTTGCACCATATATAATTAATCCAGGCTTCTCAGCCTTGCAAGGAGGTCCTGGTTTCGATTCTCGGCCCAGGGTCTTTCTGCATGGAGTTTACATGTTCTCCCTGAGCATGCTTGGGTTCTCTCCGGGTACTCCGGCTTCCTCCCACAGTCCAAAAACATGACTGTTAGGTTGAATGGTTTCTCTGGATTGTCCTTGGGTGTGAATGGTTGTTTGTCTCTGTGTGTCTCTTTGTTGCCCTGCGATGGTCTGGCGACCTGTCCAGGGTGTACCCCGCCTCTGACCCGTAGACAGCTGGAGATGGGCACCAGCACCCCTCATGACCCCATTTGGAATAAGCGTGACAGAAAATAAATGGATATTTCTAATGCTCTGAACTTCCATATCAATGCATTTTTTGCACCATGTGTTGTTTCTCCCCCACTTTGTACAGAGCTGTACAAAATGAGATTTCGTTTTGTGTAAACTCAGAGTATACAAAATAACAATAAGAGTTGTCTAAGCCTAAGATTAACCCATTTATTTAATTTCTGCTAGAAGGTGAACCTCTACTTTACTCTCAGGTATTATAATATGATTAATCTGAATTAAACTTCACATAAATAGTTAAAAGCTTCCTTGATTCTATTAAAGGGAAGAATCCTGTTATTATAATATTACCACTGCCATTCTTCAGAGTGGAGATCCTGTGTTCAGGGTGATGTGTAGCTTTAGTTTTGTTCCACATTTAGGTCACAAAGACATGCTTTGGTCTCCTATTTACAGAGCCTCTCCTTCCTCATATGAACATTGTCTCCCAGTGTTTTGTTAAAAAGTTTATCACTCTTGAGAGGAGATCTAGGCACTGCAGAACCACACAGTAATACTACACCTGTTAGAAAAGCAGGAAACAACACACTGACCAAACCAATCACAGTAGGAATCACAGTAGGAGTGGGATCCAACCTCACACATTGGGAACGACCCATATTTAAAACTATTTGTTTTCATCCTATTTCCTTTTTTATTATCTCTATCCCATTTTGTGTATAAACTGACTCCAGTATCTTCTAAAAACATTTTAATTTCGTTGACTCCTGTTGCCACTCTCCTTTATTTAACACATGTATAAATAATAATCCATGACATAGGATTGAAAAAATTAAATTACCTCATTTATTTTCGACCACATTTACTATTTCAAACAAAATATGTTTTGTGTTTGAATTCCAAACAGGAGACCTTTGGTGAATGTATTCCCCCTCCATCCCCTGTCCTGTTTTGTACTAACAATGAAAGGCATAAATGCCATAAAACTTAATGAAAGTATTTTTTTTTTCAACTGCAAAAAAGTCAATAAACACCCTAATGCATCTAAAAATTATTAAAATGAATTAATAAAAAATTAAAATAATATTAAAATTTCAAACATCTCATTGGCTTTAAACAAATGCTTAATGTTTACAAGGTTTTAATAGTCAAAGGGTGAACACTGGAGTACATATATATTTTTAGATATTATCTGACTAGATTATTAGATTATAGCTGCAATCTCCACTAATTGGTTAGAGGCATACTGCAAACATACCCTTGGAGTTTCTTAAATTAACCCAGACAGCAGGTGACATGAACAAAAGTACAATTTAAAAAATAAATGTAACAGTGTTTAAGAGAGGAGAGGATCTAAAAATATACACCAGTATATACAAGAACATATGTGGAGGGGCATAGATAGAGCAAAAGCGGGAAAAGAAAATCTAGATAAATTCATTTTAAGTTTTTAGAGATGTCAAAGATTTTTTTCTCCAGTTTTGTATGTATTCAATGCTTTAATAGGGTTAAAACTGTTTATAACTGTTTAAAAAAAATTGTGACTTTTTAAACATTTGTATCAATGAATGAGATATTTAACCGTTGTAAATACCAAATTTAAAGAGTTTGAAAAAATATAGCTCTAGACTATATTGTGTAGTAGTCCGTTATTTTTTATTTAGAAGATAGAGACAGGTAAAACTGGTTATCAATTGTTTCCTTTGTAGTTTAACTAAAATGTTTTACCTGAAATTTCAATAAATGCTAAGTTGCTACTGAGGATTATTGTTCCTAAATATTGTTTTGCATACCGAATCTCCATCTATAGATAATCATTCAATAGAATAGGCTTTTGTAACAGAATATCTAATAAGTTATAAATTCATTATCAAGTATACGATCCAATTTCTGTTTAGTTTTGGAAGGTGATTAATTTCATGTAGCAGAGTATTCTTGATTAAGTGGATAAAGATCTGGTTTTGCTTTTTTTTAATGTGGTTATTCAGTAAATTCAAGTTCTAAAGATCACTACTAGCATCTATTAAATCTTAACAAAAACTATTCCCTAACTGCACCAGTTATTCTAACTTTATTTATTTTAAAGTACGTTAAAAACAGCACTGGTCAAAGTTTACCAATCCCTATTAAAAATTAACTTTGTTAATTTTATTTTATTATCAATCAACTTCAATAAACAGAATGATCTGTTTATTGAAGTTTAATAATTTGATGTAATTATTGTGTTTTTCAAAAGCACAGTGCGCAATTTTGCTCAATGCCTGAAATGCAGAAGTGATGAGACTCAGCAGACATGTGGATCAAGGGTGCAGATGTGGTGGGGCGAAAGACCAACTACCTACCTGTACTCATCAACAGGAACATGTAATTGGAGTACAAATGGGTGGAAGTACGAATATTGGGACTGGACCTATGATGCTAACCAGGCAATCAAGGCTATATGGGCTTCCATTGTAGCCTTAATATGGCATGTTTTTTTTTAGCAATACTTCATAGGTACACAAATTTTAAATAATGTAAATGTCTTACAAAAACATTCACAAAAACCTAAACATTTTATATTTTCATCAATTCATTATATTTCTTAACTGGTGTCTTAAACAAAAAAAACAAAAAAAGAGCATAAGCCACAACATGTAAACGTAAAAGGAACCAAACACCGTAGGGACCATTGCTGTCCAATAGTTTAGCTTTACAACTACATTTTCAACTAACACAGTAATACATTAACAGGTCAAGGTTCTTGTTCTGAATGGGTAAAAAAAAATCACCGGAGTTTAGACCTGGAAAATTCCTTTTTTTGGTTTATTGTTCCTCAGCTCTGATTATTTTCCCAGTAGAACCTCTTAGAAAAGTTCAGTTACAAGTTCCAAAATGGGCCTGGAAATTATCTTAGAGCTGAAAACAATTACAGGATGGTAGCCTAAGAGGGACAACCTACCTCTACCATTTGGCTGCTTCATACATTGCTGTCTGGGCAGAGGCTCATGGCCGATGCTGTACGACTTCTGGAGGAGAGAAGAAAAAAAAGTGATATTTGACATTAGATAAAACTTGGAATAAAACAAGAAACATTACAGAGTCTGCTGAAGTCCAGATGGATCAGGAAAATCGGAGAGTCTAATAATGTCAAGATCAACTAGAGACCATCAGAGAGTCAGTGAAGAACAAGAGTCTGTAAAGGCTCATATGAACAGAGGACCATTGAAGTCCATATTGACTTAGACAACTTTTATTGTCATTTTGTATGCACAGAATGTAAACAAAACAAAACTGCGTTTTGTACAGCTTTCATGACATTAAAGTGCAGCAGGGATCAAATGCAAACAGCGTAGGAGAAAAAAACATGGTGCAAAAAAAACGCATTGATATGAAAGTTTAGAGCATTAAATATATGGAGCAATTATACAGTGTTTTGATTTGGTGTTTTCAGTGTAATGCTGTTAAGGTTCATATGAACAAAGGACCATTTTGGGGTCTGTTGAAATACAGACAACCAGACACTGTCAGACAGTCTGTTTAAGTCCAGATGGACCAGGAACTTTTAAAGATTCTATCAAGGTCTTTATGAACCAGGAGCAGTCAGAAAATCTGATAAAGTATCAAGTATCAAGTAGTATCAAGGTGCTACTTTATTGTATATCTTATACCATGTCCATTGGTTGTGCTGTTTTCTTTTTACATCTCTTTGCAGGCGATGAAGCAGACTGAAGATGTTTTATCATTATCTCCCTTTTATCTCCTCTTTCTTTAATCTTTTCTAATTTCTTTTTCCTTTCCTGTTCTACTTACATTGCAGTGTCCATATAATCTGTAAAACTGTAAAAACAAAAATGAGGGCAGGGGCTGGGGAGTGTAGGGTGTTCTATTATTGATGACACAAATTTATATACACTTTACAAAATTTTGACTACTTGTGGCTGGTGCACTTGTTCCTCCTCTAATGTACAAAATGTGAAAAACAATAAAAAATTGATCACAAAAAAAATATATATCTGTAAAACTCCCTGCATAATTATAATAAAGCTATTTATATGCATAAATGAAACGGAACAGTATGGCGATAGCCATACTGCTCCACTTGTGAAAGTCAAATCTGTTGTGCTCTCTTTTTGGTATCAAGACAATTATTCTTATTGCCACATTGCCAGACAGGACACTGTTATAAAAAAAAAAGAAAAAGAAAAAAGTCCAAGCGAATGGGAAATATTGGAGTCTGAGTCTGTTCAAATCCAGACTGAACCACGAACCATCCAGCTGTCCCTCGAAGTCCATATGATCTATCAGAGAGTCTGTTGTAATCAAGATTGGACCAGGAACCATGTGCTGAGGCCCAGATTAACCGGGTCATTTCAGATAATCTGGATGGTTCAGAACTATTTCACAACTGAATTTTTAAAAAATAGTCACTATAAAATAAAAACTACTTAACATCCCCTAACATCAGCCGACTGGGTCAGCTGCTCTGTGAGTTCTGTTTGATGGAATCTGATCTCCATATTGGATGTTTAAGATGTTCAACACTGTTGAAATCCAGATTGTTTACTGCCACATCATCACCCCCTCTGATGCCTTAGTTTTAATCCAGATGGAAGGAGAAAAACCCCACCTGGAGACCCCTGTGATGGCAGTGAGAGCCATCACACCTTAGCTGATCTACGTAGCCCCACTGGGACCTCCAGGAGGCTTTTCTGTGTTACCTTATCAGAGCTGCAGCAGGGACAGGCAGGAGTGGAAAACAAGCACGCTGTGATCAGCTGTGAATGGTCTTATTGTTATGTGAGAATGGAAACAGAACCCAGTAATATGATAATGTCAGGTCTGTGCTCTGATGGGGCTGGATTAGACCGGCCACAGTACCAAAGATGTCAGATATTAGACCCAGGTTCTGAGGTACCCTCCGAGGTCCAAAAAACTGTAGAACCTTTATTACTCCATGGGTTATTTAATTCATGTATTACCTTTTTTTTCTTTCTTTGCATTTTGAAAAGAACCAGACTTCTTCAATCCCTGTCCTGCACCTTTTAGATGTGTCCCTGCTAAAAACACTTGAGTCAATTAATCAGGTCATTCCCAAGACTCTGAAGAACTTCACTGCATACTAAGGAGGTAATTCGACACTTTGATTTAGGTGTGGAAGCAGAAACACATTTAAAATGTGCAGGACATTGAACTCCAAGGGCCAGATTAAGGAAGCCTGGAGTAAACCTTGATCAGAATAGTTGACGCATCTGGGGACATTATGGGATTCTAGTTGCAGCAGTGATAAACCTGGTCCTGTTTGGATGTGTTGAAAGCTTAAAGGAGTCTCAGAAAGTTGGACTTTACCTCCAGACCCCATCAGATGTAGTGTAAACCAAAACAATGTTATTTTATAGGCAACTGTTCAGTGACATCATACTGTAATTTGAAATGCTAACATTATCATCCTGCAGGCAGGAAGCAGGCCCAACTCCTGATCTGCAGGGTGCCAACACAGTTCAATTAATGACTGTATTATCCTTAGAGTTTTGCAACAAAAAAAAAAAACAATTGATCTAAGAATAGAAGTTGACATTGCAAAAGCAAGGTATCCTTTACTGCTTGTAAATATCTACCCTGATGTTGTTCTATGTTTTTATTGCTCTAAATATTAGCCTGACCATTTTATCAGTTTGATTTCTTTTTTGCAGTGACAGTTTACATTAAAGATTTTTTCAGAATATCCACCATAATCTTGGAATCTGATGATGGTTCTGACTCTATGAAATATCTGAGCCCTTTGGGTAAATATCTCCACATGTCCAGTTGGACCGGTCACTCGAGTCTGTCTCCATCCACTAGAGGACTTACAGGTTTCTGACCGATCAGAGCTTTGACTGCAGAGAGACTAAATGGTTTTGTAAAAATGAAGGTAACTGAAAGTTTTGCTTAAACTGACACCAGAAATTCCTGACAGTGACAGTTTGATGTTTGTGACAAAAACAGGTCCATAAAGAGGAAGTTTTGGTACCAAAGTCAGTGTAACAGAGGGGGAGGGGGAACGGCTGCTGCAGCCTGAAGAAAATGCTCCTAGCAACCAACAAAGGTCCATTCATACGGATGGGGACCGGGGGGGTGGGGGCAGAACCCTCAGACACCTTCTGACCCACGATCCTAACCAGAACTTTATGTAGTAAGACATATTGATTTGTAGCTTCTTTGTTTTTAGATGTTTTCTTACATGAGAACCATTAAACAAATGTTCTCCAGCACAGAAGGAAGGTGACCACTTCTAACTCAGGAACATCTCATCTGCTCAGCAGTTGAAGCCACAAGATCAGACAACTTTAAAGTGGATGGTTCTGTGTCTGATCCATTTAGATCCATTATAAACATGATGGTTCTTTTCAGCCCCAATGTAAACTGAAGCTGCAGAGTTTCTAAACCTGTTTATCTCTGTAGAAGCAGGAAGCCTGACCCCTGCTGGACATTTGGCTGCTTTACATCTCACAGCAGCAACGACAGTACCATCCCTAAATGGGACAATCTGGACTCTGCATTTATTTCTTCAGAAACAGAATTTTGACACCTATTTAAATAATTCCTTCATAATCACAAAAACCACCTTAAAATATCCTCCCTAATGAATCTTTGACAAACAGTTTTCAATCCAAACTGGTGTAAGATGTAACATTAGACTGTCACAGAACTGTCTCAGATCACAGTCTCATTGGGTCGGATCAGTTCCTGTTAGTCCCAAACCTGACTTTTTCTCTCTCAGAGTGAATAAGGAAACCTCCTTGGCTGTTTCTGTATTTTTAGCTGTAGGATTTTCTCAGCTCGTTCTAATCTGCTGCTGATCGTCACACAGACCAGACGTTTCCAGGCAGGCGTGTTCCAGTGACCTATGTTTTGCTGATCCTGGATCAGATCCCTTCTTCTTCAAGTTATGTAAGCTCAGCTGAAGATATTCTGGCCCGGTGCTCCACTAATGAACTACTATCAGAGAGAAGGATCTGAGCTTTGATTGGTGGACAAAGAGGCCCCTCTCGGAACCTCTCTTTGTTCTGAACTGGTGTTGGTTGGTTCAGGTGTCCAGTGATTTACACATTTATTAGACAGCCAGCTTAACTGGAACCAGGAAGATCACAGTAACACAGTTCAGAAAACATTTCCTGGGGTTAACCAATGAGCCACCACTCCTTTGTACATCATCTGTAGATACCTGTATACACAATCTGTAGCTTCTTGTATGTACCTGTAGTATACAACGGCTGTAGCTATGAGTACATACGACCTATAGCTATCAGTATACACTACATGTAGGTATCACCACCCATCACCTGTAGCTTTTACATCAACAGTGTTTGTATACACCACCTGCAGCTATCAGTATACATCCTTTGTAGCTGACCGTATACACTGCCTGTAGCTATTGGTGTACACCACATGTAGCTTATAGATTACATAATGCTAGTATACATCACCTTGGACCTATACACCACCTGTAGCTATGAGTATACACCACCTGTAGCTATCAGTATGCACCATCTGTAGCTATCAGTATACACAACCTGTAGCTATCAGTATACACCACATGTAGCCGTCAGTATATATCACATGAAGATATCAGTATACACCACCTGTAGCTATCAGTATGCACCACCTGTAGCTATCAGTATGCACCACCTATAGCTATCAGTATACACAACCTGTAGCTATCAGTATACACCACCTGTCGCTGTCAGTATGCACCACCTATAGCTATCAGTATACACAACCTGTAGCTATCAGTATTCACCACATGTAGCTATCAGTAAACACCATCTGTAGCTATCAGTATACACCACCTGTAGCTATCAGTATATATCACATGAAGATATCAGTATACACCACATGTAGCTATCAGTATACACAACCTGTAGCTATCAGTATTCACCACATGTAGCTATCAGTAAACACCATCTGTAGCTATCAGTATACACCAC
>NW_015150484.1:2125234-2131274 GCF_000732505.1 Cyprinodon variegatus | reverse complement strand
AATCAGTATACACCACCTGTAGCTATCAGTATTCACCACATGTAGCTATCAGTATACACCACCTGTAGCTATCAGTATACACCACATGTAGCTATCAGTATTCACCACATGTAGCTATCAGTATACACCACCTGTAGCTATCAGTATATATCACATGAAGATATCAGTATACACCACATGTAGCTATCAGTATGCACCACCTGTAGCTATTGGTATATATCACATGAAGATACCAGTATACACCACATGTAGCTATCAGTATGCACCACCTGTAGCTATTGGTATATATCACATGAAGATATCAGTATACACCACATGTAGCTATCAGTATACACAACCTGTAGCTATCAGTATTCACCACATGTAGCTATCAGTATACACCACATGTAGCTATCAGTATGCACCACCTGTAGCTATTGGTATATATCACATGAAGATACCAGTATACACCACCTGTAGCTATCAGTATACACCATCTGTAGCTATCAGTATACACCATCTCTAGCTATCATTATATACCACCATCTAGCTATCATTATACAACACCTGTAGCCTACACACATCTGGTACCTATCAGAATACACCACCTGTATCTACCAGTATACACCATCTGTAGCTATCAGTATACACCACCTGTAGCTATCAGTATTCACCATATGTAGCTATCAGTATACACCACCTGTAGCTATCAGTATTCACCACCTGTAGCTATCAGTATACACCACCTGTAGCTATCAGTATTCACCACCTGTAGCTATCAGTATACACCACATGTAGCTATCAGTATACACCATCTGTAGCTATCAGCATACACCACCTGTAGCTATCAGTATACACCACCTGTAGCTATCAGTATGCACCACATGTAGCTATCAGTAAACATCCCCTGTAGATATGAGTATGCAACACATGTAGCCTACACAGAACCGTTACCTATCAGTATGCACCATCCTTTTCCTATCAGTGTACACCGCCATTATGCTATATGCTACCTGAATGCACCATCAATATACACCTGCAGCCACCTGTAACTAACTGAGCGGGAAGAGCTGCTGTATAGAGCACTCAGTCTGTTATTCCTGCTTGTTGATCCCCATCTCGGGAACATTCCAGCAGCTGATGGGAACAGTGACCTAAAAATATCTAGATGAGTCCATGTGATCCTGTACTGCAGCTGCCCTACCTCTGTCTGTACTCCTGTCAGCTGTTTGTCCCCATGGAAACCACTATGCCCTGTTGGACAGGTGTGTGACTCCTCATACCTCAGATATTTGGTCGTGCTCAGGTTTCTGATGGGAGCAGAAATTCTAAAGGCTGTTCAGGAATTTCACTTAGTCTTTCCTCAGCTTCAGATACCAGACCCAGTTCAGCAAAGCCTAGAGTTTTGTTTTTAATCAGATTTTTTATCACTTTAACCATTTCAACAAGGACCACATGGCTGCAACCAGTTGCTTTTTAGGAGGACTCAGACCTTCACTTAGAGGTTGAATCATCTGAGACACAGGCTTTACTAGATGTTCCTGTATTTACATTACAGTGGAAATCAGATCTTCCTGGTGTCTGGTTCTGAGCTCCTTCTGATACCAGAGAGCTGCTGGATGAAGCGGTGGTCTCTGTGGTTTTGCTGGTGCAGGTTCAGACTGCTAGAGGTTGGACCACCTTCCTATACTGATGATTCTGATGCTGAACACAGCATGATGTCAGAGCACATCAAGTCACTCTGCTGTGATTGTGGAACCTCAGAACCACCTGGTTCTCTGACAGAATGTCAGAGCAGGAAGCATTCAGCTCAGTCTCCCATGTTTCCTGCAGGGAGGATATGACTTGGTAAAGTAAATATTCTATATTGAGAACATAATCAACCTGAATAATACACATAGATTCATCGGGAGTTCTGAAGCAGAAGAGTTGGCATGTTCTGCAACAGAAGGCAAACTCTAGAGCAGAATGATGCTGACATGTTAAACGTGTCACATTGATGAAGAATGTTCAGACCTTTCAATATATTTGTCTGAAGACACTCAGGCTCATACTCCAGCTTATATGTTACTGAGAATAATGGGAAAATGTAGCCATTTTTCTCATCGATAACCCTCTTGGTTAATGCTTGGGTCCTCCAGGCCTCCAAACATCAAGCTTTTAATAAAAAATTTAATATCATTCAACTAGAAGTGGACAGGACTGTTCCCTTCAGTGTGGTTGGAGGGGATTTCATGCTGAAATAACCTGATTATAAGCTCCGTTCAAGCAGGCTGCCTCACAGATTCCTGATCCTGTAAACGGCCCAAACTGGCGGATTATTAATCAGATTCCTGCTCTGTTTTAAGCTCCACCTGCGGAGCCAAAGTTCAGTGTTTCATTCAAGTTCTGCGGGCTGTAAATATTTGTTTTAACCAAAATCACTTACCAGCTTTAAAATGTTTAACAGGTTTTATATCCAACACAAAAAACTGTCTCGGAGAACCTAGAACAGCTCGCACTCACCTTCTTTCCATAGGAAGCTCCCATTATTCCCACTGCAGCTACTTGTGGCCCCCTCCTCCAATCCTTCCCTCGTAGCCCCACTCTTCTCTGTAGCCTGGCAGACGGAGCTTTGGGTCTTTTAGCCCACCATAGAGTGAGGTGGTTTGCTGAACTTCATCCCAAAAAGCAGGAGAGGAAAAAGCAGCCGGACTGATTAGGGAGAGAGTGACTGTGAGGAGAAACAGAAGGAGGAGGAGGAATAAGGGGAGGAGGAGACGCTGCCACCTGTTCCTGTCTGACTCTCAGTGGTGAGGAGTTAAGGTTCTCTGACTGGATTACAGTAATCACAGAGGACAGGAAGCCAGAGAGCAAAGACCTTCTTCACAAACGCGTTCCTGAAGGTAGAACACAATTTCTCTGATCTGGTCCAACCAGGATGGTTATCCCATGGTTCCAGTTAACGCTGGACAGAACCTTTACATGGAAGAAACTGATCCCCTCTCTGTTATGGGAGTAGAAACCAGTCCTGGTCTCTCCTAAGAAGGGGTTCATGAAGAATGAATCCATTTAAGTCTGGATTTCTTCTCCATCACTGCTTCCTGGTCTGATATCCTACATTATTCTACATTCTTCAATATTTAGTTCAGCACCTTTCATGGCAGCAAAGCCTTGGACACCCCGTCCCATGGGTGGGCTGTATTGAAACTAAATTTCCCTTTGGGATTAATAAAGTATTACTGAATTGAATTCGGGTCTTTCCTCAGAAATGTAGAACATGACTGTAGAGAAGGTCTTTGGTTCCTGTGACCTGATCAGACCTTCAGGAACCAAAGGTTGGTATTCCATACTGAAAGACCTCTTTATAACCACATTTTACCATAAATGGTTCATGCAAAGCCCTGCGTGAATGTATTTATGTATTTAAATGATTCAGCTGATTAATGGAATTTAATGGTTACCAATGAAACTGCAGCCAAGAGAGCAGAAAAAAAAGGTTCTGTTTAACAGAGGTGTTGGTGTGTGAGGTGGAGCTTCTGATAAATATGTTTATTTTAGCCAGAGTAAATAAGGTAAGTATTGTGACACCTTCAGAGTCTGATGTGGAGCGATCAGATTTACGAGCATACCGGGTCAGACCAGCATAACCATAGTAAATACCTGTGTATCCCTTTAGTTTTGTAAGAAAAATAGACTAAACTACCTCAACGGGCGTGTATCTCTTTAGTCATGTACAAAAAACTTCAATTACTTAGTTTTTGGTGTTTTTTATAGCAATATGGTGATCTGACCTTATATATATATATATATATATATATATATATATATATATATATATATATATATATTTATTTTTTATGTCCATGACCAAAGGGATACACACCCATCAAGGTACTTTAAAGTCTATTTTGCACATGGTCAATACGCATGTATTGACTATAGGTATGCTGATCTGAACAAACACCGGAAGCATGAGCGTAGCGCTGGCTGTAATATGTCAGACTTATAGATAAATTCACAGAATTATCTCTTCCTAAAAGTGGCTATAGAAAGAGTCTATTAATTATTGTTTATATGTAACAGCTGTGCTGGTAAGAGTAAACTGGAACCCCAGACTGGTTAATATTAATTATGACAGTAATTAATAATAAAAAAAATTCTGTGCAAGCAGAGCACCTATCTAGATTTAATGGTGGCAAAAAGGACAGGTTTATGCAACATTATCTTATATGTGTTTACCCATTGTCTCCCACATTAAACATACTTTTATCTATAATTTTTTTAACGTAAGTCATGTGGATTGAGAGTCTGATCTGCATAGGCGGATCTACTGGGGTGGCATAGGGTGGCATTTGCCACCCTAAATGACAGCCTTGCCACCCCTGCTGCCACCCCAGTTGGCGGAAGGGGCGGCGAGGCTTATAAACTATGGATAATTTCAGAATTACGACCGCTAATTTCTAGTGTTGCACCGATACCAGTATCGGACGGGGCCCCGATCCAGCACTAAAATGGTGGTATCGGTATCNTATATATATATATATATATATATATATATATATATATATATTATATTATATATACTTTTTTCTGTGCGGCCCGGTCCGCGGCCCGGTGGTTGGGGACTGCTGCTCTAATACATCAGCCTCTGGGACTCTCTGAGTGGAAACCGCTGCATCATGTTGGCAGCTGACCAGATGGAACCAACCTCACCCTCTGGGCTCAGATTGAACTATAAGACCAGGTTAGTGACTCACACGTTTGTTATCATCCACTTGTAAATATATTGTCACTAACCTGTTTATCCTCCTGTGCATAGGCGGATCTACTGGGGTGGCATAGGGTGGCAAATGCCACCCTAAATGACAGCCTTGCCACCCCTGCTGCCACCCCAGTTGGCAGTAGGGGTGGCAAGGCTTATAAATCATGGATAATTTGAGAATTGCGACCGCTAATTTCCAATGTCGGACTGCAGTGAATGCAGCACGAGATGACGCAAGAGCGACTGAGACTGATTAGTTGTTTTGTTGTTTTGTTTTGGCACCTGAGAAAATCTGATATTTCCTTTAATAAAACCAAAAGTGTTAAAAGTAAAGTTAAAAATGTGATACTGGTGTAAATCCTGCTTAATATGAAGCAGTGTTGGTGTTTGTTTTTTTGTATACATAGTATGAAACTATCCAGAAATGACCTGTATGAACCTACTCACAAAATATTTTGTACTTTTTCAGACTGGAAGCAAAATTTATTTTTATGTTGCTTCTTTCAGATTTGTGGAGATTTTGATGTAACAAACAGTACCTGCCTTTTTTTTTATTTGTTGATACAGCAGCTCTATCTACAGCAGATCTACATGCATGAAATGTCCCTTTCATGTTGCCTTAACTGCTGTATGTCAAGTTACTGAGGAACAAATGCCCATTTATTTCTACTGTGTAGTAATGCTCACTTTAGTACAGCTCTGTCCATAGATCTCTGATGGGTAACTTTTTCTTTCTATAGTTTCTTCCTGTGCAAATGCTGCAAAGCTGCCTCTCTGACAGTCAATCTCACACATCTGCAACTCAGCACCTGTGTCTTACCTTAGTACCTTTCCTGTGATAATGCCCCTCTAGAAGTAGTGTTATCATTCTTCTATCTCCTATTAAGTGAGATCACATTGTACGATGTATTTCTAATATGAACTGTTTCACATGAAACACATACTGTACATACTATTCTCACCAAACTGTGATAACTGTGATTAAATTCAGTGTAAATGCCATATGTTGCCACCCCTCAAAAATTCCTGCCCCCCTCTCGCCACCCCAGAAATATTTTTCTAGATCCGCCCCTGCTCCTGTGAGATTCCTACCTTGGACACTGACGCTGCTCACTCTGGTTCTGTTTCCAATAAACTTTTTGAGAAATCTGTTTGTCCGCCTTAAATAGTGGATCCTTCCGCTCTGAGCCTTGACAGTAGCAAAATTATTCTAGTTGAAATAAGATAGAAGTTGGTAGTTTATTTATTTTTTTTAATAAGGTGTGTAAAGTACTGATAACAGCATACAAATATAAGGAATAGAATTAAAAAGCTGTT
>NW_015150484.1:2120198-2121450 GCF_000732505.1 Cyprinodon variegatus | reverse complement strand
GTCCATTTCCAACCAGTGCCCACTGTATGTCCTCACAACCCTGTCCTCTCTGACCACTTTATAATAAAATTCAAGATTACTTTATCAGAGTTCTCCTCCAAAAGGTTTCACTCCAGTAGATCATTATCATATAGTGCAGTAATAAAGTTTAAAGATTCTGTTTAACTTTCTATCTCTTCCGTGTCACTGAGCAGTGCTGCAGAGGGCAAAAGTTTAGTTTATTCCCCTTTACAGGTTGATGACTTTATTGATGGGTTTGGCAGTTCTCTGCGTACTGCCTTAGACAATGCAGCCCCTTTCAAAAGAAACATTTTAAAAATAGAAAGCTGGCTCCCTGGTTTAATGCAGAGCTGTGCAGTCTGAAGCAAAATGCTAGGAAACTGGAGACAAAATATTGCTCCACAGGCCTACGGGAATCCTACCTAGTGTGGAAAAATTGTTTACTGCTGTATAAGAGGACCCTTTGTAAAGCAGAGGCAGCATATTTCTCCTCATTAATAGAGGAGAATAAGAATAATCCTAGATTTCTTTTTAATACAGTTGCCAAACTCACCCAGAGCCATAGCTCTATTGAACCGTCCATTCCATCTGCTCTTAGCAGTAATGACCTTTATGATTCTTTCTAAAAAAGATTGATCTTATTAAAAATAAGATCATTAGCACTCCTCTAACTATGATTGGTTTATCTCTGGAAGGTGAGGCAGCATCTAAGGTAGCCATGATGATACTTTTAATGGTGAAATATCTATTTGCTGAGAATTTAAATTTCTAGTACTTATCATTATTAGCTACCCTTTTTATTTCCCTGGAAAGAGAAAAGTTCAAATCAGTCAAAACAATACACTCCTTCATCTCTACAAAGTGTAAGTCAAATTATTAATCTGAGCTTCATTAAAAGTAAAAAAAGATCAATCTCTAAGCAAAATGTTAAAATCATAACACAGAGATGTTTCACAACGATTCAGCTCAGCTCTTCAGAATCAGGGTCAGTCAAAGCACACATTGAAAAGTTGGAGGATTTAATCTCAGCGCTCCTTTTTCCCAATGGTAGCTGAGATGACCCGATCATCAGAGTTCATTCTCTAATCCAGAAATCTCTGCCAATACTGACCATCAGCCATCAGGTGGTCATCAATACTTTCCATCAGCCATCAGGTGGTCATCAATACTGACCATCAGCCATCAGGTGGTCATCAATACTGACCATCAGCCATCAGGTGGTCATCAATACTGACCATCAGCCATCAGGTGG
>NW_015150484.1:2118118-2119702 GCF_000732505.1 Cyprinodon variegatus | reverse complement strand
AAAGGCTCACCAGAGAGCATAACATAAAGTTGAAATGACTATAACAGCTGAATGCGGCGATTTCCATGTTGCTCAGCAAAATGCTTCACAAATGTATCTAGATCTAATGCATTTGTGCATTTTGATTTGAGTTCAACCAAACTTGATCGTCTCTTTTCTGTCATAGTTGACCGCAAATATGTCTTTATGAGCCTGAGACGTCAGGCCTAACTAACATCATAGTTAGAGAAATAACGTTCTGCAACCTGATTTTTATCATCTCAAAATCAGCATTGCAGTTATGCTAGCAACATTGTGCTTTCATTATGATTTAATTTCTCTATAGATAGTTAATCAGTTTTCACCTGTTTCATCCCGTGTCTCCTCTCCCCGTGACCCCTGGCTGATTAGTTTTCTAAACTAATCAGTCTCAGTCGCTCTCGCGTCATCTCTTACAGCATTCACTGTAGTCCGACACTGGAAATTAGCGGTCGTAATTCCATAATTTATAAGCCTTGCCACCCCTACCGCCAACTGGGGTGGCAGCAGGGGTGGCAAAGCTGTCATTTAGGGTGGCATTTGCCACCCCAGTAGAGCCGCCTATGCCACTGTCGCTAAAAGCATGCTTAGTGTGAGAGATTGCATTCGAGTCATTGAGTCGATGCAATCAACTGGTTTTCCTTAGATAGAAAACTTTAAATGAATTACACTGTATGATCTGGATTCTAACACATGGCTAGTAGGGCGTGTGTTCATAAACAATATATAACAGCCAAAATAATATCTGATTATTCCAGATATTAACCACCCCTACCGGGAAGAACAATTAACATCTTAAAGTATCAGAACATAATATGAATTTGAGTTAAAGGATTTAGGAGTTAATAGAGTCACATGTAACATAAACACATTGACTCGGGTTCATGCCTGCTGACCAAATCCAGGTTGTTATAGTGAAGTTTAATTACTAGTGCATGTATTCACCTGAGAACTGATTATGTCTATGTGTTACAGACCCTGGTTGCGTGCACTGAAGTGTAAATGAAAATAAAGTAGGGAATCTCAATCTATTTACTTTGATGTAATTGTATTTTAAATAGCCCTAAAGGCTCATAGGTCTTTTGTCCAAAAAAACAAAAAATATTTTCACAGCACCGCCTGTTCAAAAGTACTTCCACAGGCCATGACTGTGTATATAGTATATGGCTATACACTATATGTTAAAAGTCCGTCCGTTTGTGTAGTACCACATTACCCATGATGCATCTCTTAATTTTGCAGTTCTAATTTCACGTACCATAGGTCAGCAAGTTGTTTTTTCAGTGCTTCGTGGAGGTTCGGTGGCACAAAAACAGAATCAACCATTAATCCTTCTTTAATTCAGTGTGTATGAAACCTGTGTTAATTTTGAACTTGGAATTGGAGGGGGGAGTGAAGGTGTCAAACAATCGAAGGCGGTAGGATTTGATTTGAATTTGGCGGATTGCATAAACTGTTCATTGACTGTAGCAACATGGCTTCTACATCAGGAGGAAGTAGTGGTAATGAGATGGATTGGATGATTTCAAGATTGTCACGAATGAAAAGAGCGATTAGGAAGAGACA
>NW_015150484.1:2116513-2117758 GCF_000732505.1 Cyprinodon variegatus | reverse complement strand
ACAGTCTGTTTGTTTCTGTGTCTGTTGGTCAGCAGGGTTGGATCCCATTTTAAATTGGATTTTTTTTAAGGGTGAGTCCAATGATATAGACTCACTATATGAATCAAAGTCTGATAGGTACTCTGATTCCTCTTGTTGTTGTGTCTCACTCACTGCTGACAGACTTGGTTCCCTGGACTTTTGGTCACAGATTTTGAATTCTGATTCTAAATATTTTTGTTTCTGTGTCTGTTGGACAGCAGGGTTGGATCCCTTTTTAAATTGCATTGGTGGTAAGGGTGGTTTCCTAGACTTCTGGTGACAGATTTGTTTCTTGGTTTGTTGGTCAGCAGGCTTGGCTCCCCTTTGACGATGGAGCAGTTCTGAAGGTGTGGAGGTTAATTTTTTATCATAATATGTATTCACCTCTTTTGCTTCCTCAGATTGCTTTTGTTTCTGGGTCTCACCCACTGCTGACTGACCTGGTTCCCTGGACTTNCACTGCTGACTGACCTGGTTCCCTGGACTTTTGGTCACAGATTTTAAATCCTGACCCTAAATATTCTTGTTTCTGTGTCTGTTGGTCATCAGGGTCGGATTCCATGTCTGAAGGTGTAGAAATTGTTGTGTGATCTGTATCTGAATCACTGTCTGTTTGTTTCTGTTTCTGTTGGTCAGCAGGTTTGGATATCTTTTCACATTGGATTGGTTTTAAGGGTGATTTCCTGGACTTCTGGTGACAGATTTGTTTATTGGTTTGTTGGTCAGCAGGCTTGGCTCCCCTCTGTTGATGGAGCAGTTCTGAAGGTGTGGAAGTTAATTTTTTATCATCATATGTATTCACCTCTTTTGCTTCCTCAGATTGCTTTTGTTTCTGGGTCTCACCCACTGCTGACTGACCTGGTTTCCTGGACTTTTGGTCACTCGTCTTAAATCTGGATTTTGAACATACTTTTTTCTTTTTAGGCTTGGGTGTGCAGTCACTGTCGTTCAAGTATTCATGGGTGTCATTTAGCTTGTCAAGATCCTTTCCAGATCTAAATATCTCTATTTCGCTCTCTTCTGACAGACATGGTTCCTCGCATGGAAGACAATCACGCTGGTTTTTATCTTCCTGTTCATCTCTTTTGAAGTATGTTTCAAAATAATCAAGTTCTTTTTTCACATCACTGATTTTCTTCACGATGGAATTTAATTGTTTTTCCATCTCCTCTTTCTGTGCTTTGTTCATTGTTGCAAATCCTGTACAGGTTTGAGGGTGAAAAT
>NW_015150484.1:2106478-2115099 GCF_000732505.1 Cyprinodon variegatus | reverse complement strand
AGCACACAAGCACATTAGAATGCACAATAACACATATTGAGAAATGGCCTTGATCTCAATAGGATACATCTAAGTTTTTTTTTAGAGTCCTGATAATGCCGCTCCTATTTGATTTAGGTCAAAGGTCTTGAACAGGGGGTCCCTTACCCCTAGGATAAGCGTAAGTGTAAGTTACTCATAAGTCCTGGGGTCTAGCTTATCCAAAACCTACAGCAGTAGCCATTCAAAATTTCCCAACTTTCCTTAATAGGTCCTTTGCAGTCCCCTACAATTCCCTTTTAAACATCAATATTTGTACTAAAATCTTCTTTCTGTAATGATTTGTGGACATTAAGATCTAAAGAGAAGCGTCATCTCCTGGTCAGACCCTGTAATTCAGTAAAAGGGTGGAGTCAGAGTAAAAGAAACATGTAAAAGGCTGTCGCTCCAGATGCTGGAAGATGGAGGGAATTTTGTTGGGAGTTAGAAGGAAGTGGGCTGGCAATTGGGTGGTGTTTTACTAGGAATTTTTAATGGCTGCTACTGTATGGTTAACTAATGCAAGTAACTTTTCAAGAACTTATCTCCAACGTATTTGACATGTTCTAGACGACCGCTGAACGTGTTTCTAACTTATAGCTACAGTATAATCTCATATTGGCAGCATTGTGGTATAAAAGGGGGTTCACAGGTGGCTTGTGCATAATTTCGTGGACATTACGATGCCGTGCTTATGCATAAGTTAGGCTGTTGTTGAACATACGCTCTGGACTTGTTATAAATATGCTATGTATATGCCCAAAATTGAAAAAAATGCATAGAAAGTGCAGTGCATGCCAGCGTTTCAGGAGATTGTGGGATGTCAAGCATACGCTGTATAAATTGGCAAGGTGTGACAGGGCCCTCATGTAGTGTGGTGTTGTAAGCTTGCAGTTTGTGCTGTAGATGCCTCACTGGATTTGGCGAGAATATTGTGACAGGGGAAAAAGCTGCAGGGAGTATAAATGCTGCAGAAATTGTGTCCACAAGTCTCATTTTGGGTGCCTAATGTACGAGTGTTAAGTATAACTGAGCTGTTAGAATACAAGCATGGAGGGAAATGCAAAAAGGCTGGTAGGTAAGTAAAGGGTAGGAAATGCTCTCTGACAAGCTGGTTCTTTAAGAGTTTTTTGTCTACTTTTTTTTGTCTACTAGTAATTACTTTAGTTTTTTTATTATGCTGATCATAAAGCAATGTTTACACTGTGTTATGTCATTGGCTGATCTTTAATAAATATTTTAACTAGTGTGTCAGACTCATTTTGAATTGATATTAGGTTGGTACAACGTTAAGTAGCTTATTATGTAGTTAAGCTACTGTTAACACATTAGTGTAACTTAGCTTGCTATAATTCTTTAGGTGGTAGCTTTTGTGTAGTGAAGCTTCATTTATTGTTGAGTAACTGATAGCTTAGCTCACTACACTGGACAAGTAGCTTGCCCAACACTGTTTGCCATACTATAAAAAGCTCATACATAACACTTAAATCATTACAATTATTCTTTTTAATTATTCATTAACTTAGTTCATTTAGTCCCTTCTCGTGTCACTTTCTCTGCTTAGATTCACTGTAGCTGGACCTCAGAAGGATATTTTCTGACTTTCTGGTTATTTGTTTTTAACTATTTAAGAGTGTCAATTCATCACGCATGCACCTTAAGATTTTAATTTTATTTTTTCTGTTTTGTGTCTCAGTTATGTGCGTAGCAGGTATATGTCTGGTGATGTTGTGCTTTGGCTTGTTGCTGTCGATTTTCAGAGCAAAGTACCACGGATACCCATACAGGTAGACATTCTAGCAGCACTGCAATGTGAACGTATGAAGCGTTTCTTAATATAGTTAAACTGATGTTTCTGTTGCAGCTTCCTGATGGGTTAGATGACCCAGTTTCCATCCAGATGTAACCCAAAAGTAAACCTGAAGACACAGGTCTTTAAAATCTGATCAAACGATGGATCGCTGCCAAGATCAGCTGTTTATTTGTCGGTGATTCTATCGTTTTTATTTTCTTATATTCAAATAAAACATCCAATAAACTTAAACTCTCCAAAAATAAGTTCAGAGATTCGGTTTAGATTCCGCTGTAATGAAAGAATTTCACCGGCCTCCCACAAGGTTTTCAGTTTTGCTTATTTTTTGACACTCATTTGGCATCTTAATTATAATTGCTTCTTATTCCCCATTAAACTTCATTTTGTAAATTTGAATAAAGTTTTATCAGACTGTGGCCATAAAGTAATCTTCAAATAGATATAAACATAAAGCAAAATGTTTAAAGCTTTCTGAGAAAACCTTCAGTTATACTAACCCAAGTGTTGGTATGCATGCTCCATTACTATCTCAATGTTGATTGGTTGATGCATTTAATACAGAAATGGCATAAAATGATAAGACAGACAATTTATCATTCAAACATGTGAAGCCTGTATTAGCAAAGGAACAGTGCTCTGACCTGCTGCATACATGAAGAAAGCCAAATTATTTGGAAAATGCCTTGTAGTTTCCCCCTTTGCTTGTTGTTGGAAAACACATGTGTAAACACATTACAGCTAACGATTTATATACAACTTCTGCAGTACTTTGCTTTTCTCAACTGCCATTTACCAAAATATGTTGCTTGTAAGATTTCATCAAACCTGGGATTCTCAGATATCTCAGATATAACCTGTGAAAAGATTTACTTTGTTTACATGAATCAAGGTATTTTAAAACCTTAAAAATGGTGTGTTAAGTTTGTGGTCCTTACATTACAAACATTTCATCCATGTTGCCTTTTTTGTAAATAATAAATACTGATTCCTTTTGGGAAACGTTTGGTGTCTTATTCTGCAAACATCTGTGGTGGAGTCTGATCACATCCTGTCATCCCAGAATCCGCACTGAAGCCTCTTACCAATATCGTTCAGAAAGATCACCAGTCTCCAAGCTCATTATTGACATTTAAACACAAGACACCCACCCTGCGAAGGAGTGGCACAGCCTCGTATTTATCAGCAAAAAATAATGTGTCGCCTCAAAGGTGTGAACTGTTTCCAGCAAGTGTCCTGTATTTCTGTATTTACTGGTGTACATCCATTAATTGTGTGTGCTAGCTTTCCTATACTTCATTAAAGAAGCTAAAGCAAAACAGCACATCATGAGGTCATTGTGATGCTGGGCTCAGCTGAAACATGCAGGGGGACAAAATTGTTGGTGCCCCTTATTTATTGAAATGAAAACCCAAAATATTCACAGAAATAACTCGAATCTGACAAAAGTAATAATGCATAAACAAAATCTAACAAAAAACAAACAAAAACAAATGAAAGTTTGACGTTTCTTTTCAGCCTGTAACGATCTTGGTTCTGTTGGTTTTCTCTGTTTTCAGTTTCACGTTTTTCCATGTTTTTCTTTGTTTTCTAGCTTTATTGCTGTGTTGTGGATTTATTTAAGTTTCTTAGGTCTTTCTTTGCTTGTTCTCTGTTGCCCCCTTGTGTTTTCTTTTCCCTTGGCTTCCTCGTCATTTCTAGTCACACCTGCTCCTTATCAGCTCGTTAGTCATGCCTTTGTTCAGTCAGCCATAAATACACTCCCTGTGTATTGTGTGTTTGTCTTACCCTGGCTCCCTGTGATTATTTTGCCCTGTTGTCTCCATGGTTCTGGTTTGTGTTTAATTTTTTTGTTGGATTTTTGGATTACTGTTTTTGCTACCTGTGTTATCCAATTAAATCTGCAAGAACTCACCTCGACCTCCCTGCCTCTGCATTTGGGTCCTCAGACAAACCAACACAATTGTGACAGAAGGAACCAGTCATTATGGACCCAGCCCGAACACAGCATGGACGCCCTGAAAAGAATTTCTCTTATTCTAGGGATTGCTCTGGACTCCATAGCCACTCTCAGTCCACCTTTGAAGAGGGTGGGTGCGGCTGACTAATTAAAGCCGATCTTTCTCTCTAACTCCTCACTTCTTTCACCCCAAGTTTTATCTGAACTATTCACAGAGTTGGAGTGGAACTGTCAAGCCATCTTCGCCCAACTCTGCAATGGACCTCCACCACCCAAACCATCATTCCATCACCCTCCCACTCTTCTGTCTCTAACCTCCAATCCAGTTTCTCCACCATCACCAGCTGTTGGTCCTCCCCTGCTTCCACCAGGCATAAGCACCGGGGAAAGAAGGCAACTCCCAGGCTGACACTTCCCTGCCAGAGTGTTTGCCAGTATTGGTACAGCAAAACCTGAGCCAGCTTCTCTGATCTGAAACCCTGATTTTTGTGAACCAATCTGATCCTGTGTTCTTCTGCCTCACAGATCCTGACTTATCTGGAAACCTGTCATCCTGGAGAAAATAATCTCTGTCTGGAATCTGCCTGCCTGCCCTCCGTCTCAGTCTCTGCCCTCAGCCCTCTGCCTGCCAACTAGCCTCTGGACCCACAAGGTTCCCCCCCTGCTGATCAGATTCCTCTCTGAGCATGTATTTATCCCCATCATCTGTAAACTGCAAGTTTCCTGGATCAACTCTAACTGCTCTGTCCTCCTCAGTGGCTTCCCTCCGGTGACCAGTCGGACGAACCAAGAACCTGTGCACCCATTTACTTGTGAACATTGTTAAATAAATCATTTAATTTTTTCTCTGTCTCAAAGAGTGATTTCTGCATGTGGGTTAGACGCCTAGACCCCAACATGACAAAAAAAAATTAAAAATGTAATCACTTTGGGTATGTGACAATTAGAATGAATCAATATGTTGAACTCCGGTAGGCTTTTTTATGTCTTCAAATATTGGGGGCTTTAACCAAGTCCCCAAATGTTTAATAATCATAAGGCAATGGTACTGGACATGTAGCTGGTTTTTTTAGCTGGTTTTATTGCATATTAATAATTTTAACCTAAACCAAAAATGATTTTTAATAAGCTAGTATTTGCAGAGAGGGTTGAAGAGAAAAACAGATTAGAAATTAAGTTAGTTTTAAATGTTTTTAAGGAAGAATACAAATACAAAACGCCTCCAAAACTTGATCTGTGTAAGTATGTCAAGAAATAGCCCTCTTTTAAAAACGTGTACATAAAAGCAGCAGAGTCCTCAGGCCAGAGTTGCTGCTTCTTGAGTGGGAGCTCTAGCTAAACCACATATGTTAAACAGTAAGTCTGTCATTACCCATTCATTATTTCAAAGATTGTGTAAAGATATTTTCAAAATTACCTTTTAAACACATTAATGTCAGAAATGTACTGTTCTACATGTGTAAACAGTCTCCCAACCTTTTTTGATTGCACTGTGGGACTAGAATTAAATTTGGGGACTTTCAATTTTATTTTAATTTAATTTATTTATCTGACAGGGACAGTGTACATTAAAAAGTATTCCTGCAAATGCACCAGAATTAGCCAAAAGGCTATTTTTCATCTGTTGTTCCTGGACAGATCTTAAAATTGTCTACCTAAAAAAAAAAACACAACAGTAAGCATGCTAAAATGTAAAATACAAATATAAAAGAAATAAAAACAGCTATAACTCCTCAAAGCTGATTTAAAAATACAGAATAAATGTTCGCTGGACAACAGAGGTTCATAAAACAGAAAAAAACATTTAAACTATGTACATATAAATATATATATACATACATATATATACATACATACATACACACGTACGTATACACATACACATATATATATACACAAAGTGGCAGCATGGCTTGTTATTGATAGACATTCAACTAAAGCTGACATGTCAATATTCCTGTTTGAAAGGAAAAGTTTGGTCAGAAAGGAATAACCAATGGGTCATTATTTATACCTAAAACTCAGATGTTTGCGGTGATTTAATTATTAATTATGTCCTCTTATCTCGTAATTAACTAAATTAACACCTGGGCATGTTTTTCCATCCTTCAGAAGTTATAGTATTCAATGAAAACAAAAACTTTGGTAGCAAGATTGATAGCAACTTTGCTTGAAATTTACAGTTTCTCAGTTTCTAACCTGGTGACCAATCTCATTAACATCTTAGTTTACAAATAAACTATATTATAGAAAGAGAAAAAATATATATATTTTACATGAATTTGCTAATTTAGACTCAGCTTTTTTTACTACAAAAGTATTTTGTTGTTTTTTATTTATTTTTTATTTTCCAAAAATAGCAGGGGTAAAATAAAGATTTTCGCAATAAATACTTACAAAACACAAAGAATACTGATAACTCTTTCAATTATGTCAGACTACGCCCCAACACACCTACCTTGGTTTTCTGACTAGATTGGAATGAATGTGTTATATTTACACTTAGCTTTTTGTCCAATGGGATAGGTGAATTAATAATACATTTTATTTAATCAATAGAATAGAAAAATGTAAAATCCCTGATTGGTTACCCACAAATTTTGTTACTGCAACATTCACAAATATGAATTTGGAACATCTTTTATACATATCCTGTTAATAGGTATCGAAACAAGGAGATTTTGAAGCTGGACTGGTTAACTAGTTGGGTACATTCTCAATTATTTAGAATTAACAAGAATTGTGAGTGTCTTCTAGGATTTTAACTGTTGATGTTTGAGGTTTTGACCACTAGATGGTGCTAAAGAAATATAGACTTTAATTTCAGGCAAATTTCAGACAAAGAGTATTGGTTGATTTATTCTTTTTAGTTATGATATCATATTTATCTAAAAATACCAATAATAACACAGGAAAAAAACAGACAGTTGACCACAAATTAATAAAAAGAAAAGGCTGTTTCATTTCTGGAGCACGTTTTAGTAGCACAACAATTCTTAATTCTGCATATGAAAAGAAAAGAACTACAATACAGTAGCAAAAAGGCGACACATAAAGGTGACACATATAACTAAAGATAGTAACAAATGTTTGAAACTTGAAAGGTTTAACTAAATGAATAGATTACATTTTTCCTTCTGTGGGGGGGTCAGATGATATTAGGAGTCACAGGTATTATTACAAGAACAGGGTTTTTATTTTAACCCAAAAAGTTAAATTTACATAAACGAACGCTGAGCTCATAAAAGAGCTCAACAACACATTACTTAACACAGAAAATGTGAACAAACTAACTCCTCAGATAAAACATAACTGAAAGGTTTAATATATACATTGCAGGGGCGTCAGCTGACCCAATACAATACAGGGGCACAATAAGGCACCAAAAAATTGGGGGCTGATTGTTTATTTTAAAAAAGCATGGGCAAAGATAATTACGGAAGAAAATTAGGGCCACTGAAAACATTAAAAAAGTTAACTGATTTTTAGATTGTATTTCAGTATAATATGAGAAAAAAGTCAGAATTCTGACTTTAAACTTTAAATTTCTGACTGTTTTCTCAAAATTCTGACTTAAATCTCAGAATTCTGAGAAAAAAAGTCAGAATTCTAAGATTAAAATCAGAATTCTGATTTTTTTCCCCCATATTATACTGAAATACAATCTAAAAATCAGTTAACTTTTTTAATGTTTTCAGTGGCCCTAATTTTCTTCCGTAGATAATTAATGCAAGCATGCGAGCAAATATTTTATAAATAAATCAATTGTACTATGAGATTATTTTCTGCATCATTAAATATCTACCTGAACCAAACTGAATTGAATTGACCCACTTTTGAACTTAACTGTATATCTCTAATCCACTACTGATGAAGGCATAGTTATCTTCATTAAATATCTGTCAGCAAACATGAACTTGAAAACTGAAAACTTGAAATGTGCAACTGTAAAAGGAAAAACAAAATCATTTCTATTTGGACCCATCCTATGATAGTGTGATGGTGATGATCCTATGAGGTGTGGATATCATGGCCAGAAAGATGGGAGAGCTGTATGTTCATTTTTTAACAGTGAACGGTAGCATCTCGGCTTCATTTTTGAGAAGATGTTGATCAGTTGTGACTGGCCTAGATTGGAGAGTTCTCCTCTCTCAACTCCTCTGTGAGAACAGAGCTGTGAGAGCGTGCCTCAGGCATACCCAGGCACCGCAGATCCACAATGGGGCACATGCCCCTGTTAAAAGGCTCTGCCAACGCCGATGATACATCGGCTGATCAGACCATTGCACACAGCAGGGGTAACTAAAAACACAACAACCAACAAGAAATACAGTACAGTAGGTTTTGTTAGGATTATTCATCTGCCTGTTGCGTTTCAGAACCCAAGTAGTTTATGTAATTAGGACAGTTCCTCTGTCAGGATAAAAAGTTACCATCATTATGTATTTGGCAAAGATTTGGGAATGGAATGAGCGGTGTCCCTGATCTAATAACATAATGTAATATTTTGATTAGGCTGGAGCCATGGATAAAGTTAATAATGTTAAAAACACACCACTGGAATTGATTGATTGATTGATTTATTGATTGACTTTGTTGATCTCAAAGTCTTGATTTACCGGTAGATCTACGTTCCTACTCTTATCTATGGTCATGAGCTTCTTTCATTCGAAAGAATGAAATGAGTTTTCTCCAGAGATGGCAAAAGTACTCACTTTCCGTACTTGAGTAAAAGTACAGATACTTGTGTTAAAAAAATACTCTGGTAAAAGTGGAAGTACTGATTAAACTTCTTTACTCAAGTAAAAGTAACAAAGTACAGGCTTGTAAATT
>NW_015150484.1:2093984-2106093 GCF_000732505.1 Cyprinodon variegatus | reverse complement strand
AACGGCTCGCCAGCTCCCGTCTCACGTCAGAGGAGGTGTAAGCAGATGACTTGCAAAAAGGTGGTGTGGGATGTTTTCTCTCAGCAGGAAAAGAGAAGTTGGTTAAAGCTAACAGTGTGTTGGGTTCCTGAAGTTTACAAAACATACTATTTTTGTTTTCTCCAAGATGTTTACCAACCCATGGCCTATTACTACGGACCCACTGCTGTCCCTGAAATGAACACCAGCGCTCTCTGCCCCCTAAATACTGCATATTGCATCGCAAAAGATATATATAAACTGCTGCACTTAGATCAGCGCTGAACCTCTATAAACTTATGTGGACAAAAGCTGAATAAAAGATACATGGAGCTTTGTGCTAAATAAGATTTATCTTGATTTAACTTGCCTCCATCTCTGAGGAAATGGCCTTTTAGTAATATTGCAGGCCTCGTTGGAGAACCATACTCAGTCCTCTAACTAATTACCTTTCTTTAGACAGTCACAAACTGCTAAAGTTTTAAGTTAGGATCAAAACTTTATCTGAAATGTCTTGGTATAGCAAACTATTGAGGTTTAAGGTCACTCCAAACATGTCTGTTGTATTGCCATTTATTCCATAAAAATATCTCCACTGACCTAGAGTCCACTGACTGGGTGCTTTCTGGAGTTACATTTAACACTCGATGTAAGGCTGCTGCTGCTCCGCCACAGACATCCATTAAATTAAGCTCTCTATATGGAGCTATAATGACGGCCTCAGAGAGTTTAAAGTTCTGCTGCAACAAACTCTACAGAAAGTTGGAAACCTCAGAATTAAAATTAAAATTAATTAAATTCAGTTTATTTATATAGCACCAATTCACAACACATGTCATCTCAAGGCAGTTCACTATATCATCCAGTCAGATTGATTCAAAGTTTTCTATTTAAGGAAAACCATCTGATTGCATCAATTTATTGACTCGGATGCAATCCCTCACACTAAGCATGCTTGTAGCGACAGTGGAGATGAAAAACTCCCTTTTAACAGGAAGAAACCTCCAGCAGAACCAGACTCAGTGTGAGCGGCCATCTGCTGAGGCCGACTGGGGTTCAAGGAGACAGAAGCAGAGATACAAAAAGCAGTCGTCCAGGAAACACACAGCCAGGCAGATGAGCTCTGAGCCAGCTCCAATGTCAGAGGAGAGCACATCCAGCCAGTCAGAGTCAGAGAAACAGGACTACACTGGAAAACAGGCCTATCTCGCACATCTATAAACAAAAGTGTTGATGGCAGCAGCACAGCTGATATTTCTGTCCAGGGTGGTGTCACACCCAAACAGGAACAGATACGGTGAAGCTACTAATTTAGTTGCTACCTTTTTGAATCAATTAATTTTTTATATAACCGAGAGTTAAGTTGACAGTTTATGGAGTGAATTATGTTCCATTATAGTTGCAAGCAAAGAACATTTTTTTTATGTAAATGTGAAAAACAAAAATGCAAAACTGATTTATGTTTTTTTTTTTTTTTTTTTAAAGTTAAAATTTAGCATCAGGAAATGTCATGACTGGTCTTATTCCAGATGGATTATCCTGTCAAGGCAACACCCTGGAATCTGTTTTATCCCCTCGGATTGATCCATTCTTTCACAGATGTTTATAAATTCAGTCTGTAAATCTGGCTGCAGGATTTTAATAAACTTGTGAAAATGGAAGGGATTGGAACATCTAAATTCAATGATCTGGAGTGTTTAGTTACTAATTTAGACAAAAAAAAGTGTTGTACAAAAGACCCTTAAAGCTACAGTGTGTAATAATTACAGGGATATACAGTCAGAAATTTAATATTTTATACATAACTATGTTATTTATCATCATCTACGAGCTCAGCCTCTTAACCTTAATATTTGCGTTGCCTTAGAATTCGTTATTTATAATTACTTAGGAGCGGGTCTCGCAGCCATGGAGGCAGACATCTTTGCGCTATGGCAGCGCAGAGCCAACAAACTAGCGTTTGCGAGATCGCCCATTACGCTCGAAAGTAACTACGTCAAGTTGAGAGAGATGAACTGAGACGGTACTGAACACACAGACTAATGAAATACTATCTGTAAAATTATCTATGTAAACAAACCTCATCACTTGAGAAGGTAGGTGATGCGGACGTCGTGGAAGACATTTTGTCCCGTAACGCTCGCCGTACTGTTGGGGGGGAGAAGCAGTGGGGGGATGTTCATGTTGCTGCGGTCTGCAGTCTGGACGTTAGATGTCGCTGAAAATTACACACTGTAGCTTTAAGTAGTTTAAGTTTCGATGTTGGGTACTGCTGTTTATATTCTGTAGTTTCTGCGCAGTGTTATTTTGGCCCTTAAGGCATGCAGAAGTTAGGACAGAGTTGCCGTGACGACCGTTGCTGCTGCCGGTTGGAAAGTTCGGCAGTTGAGCCACTGAGCTAACACAGGGAAAGGACTTGGAAATATGTGTGTTCTTCAAATAAGTGTGCGTCACTGACAAGTAAGTTTAATATTTGAGTGTTTATTGCAGTTAAATGAGTTATTTTCGTTCTTAGTTACCTGTTGATAAGTCTTGGTTATCTGCTGTGTGTGTGTATTGTAGAGTGTTGTGCCGAACCTACGCATCCACTAGATGGCGCCAAGCCATGATTGTTAGCTAACGTTTGCTGATTAACAGTATATTAGAGGTTAAACTTTTTAGAGTTTAATTATTTTCTCCTTAGCTTATCTATGGTGTGATGTGTAATGATAGGGTAATTTGAATTATCTTTCTTGTCTTGTTTTAGGAAACCACACACACACTTACACACGTACCTACCTGGAAATACCTTATGTTCATTTAATCAATTGGAATCCGAAATTGAGTTTGGAATACAGACCAGTTAAAGGATCCTGGCTCATGTCTTCATTCTCCACCTGCTGCACCTTCTCCTAACATCTAGTCCTGATTGAAATCCTGGCCTGAGTAGTGTTCTGGCCGACACTCCCGGTTGAGAGCAGTGATAAACCCGAACAGTACCTTACAGTCCTATAACTTACAGCAAACTCACCTACATTTATGTTCCTTCGAGCCGGATACACTGCCTTACCCTAGTAAAGATGGATGGAAATCAGGACTATAGATGTGGTGCCCGTCCTAAACGTCAGATGCACAACATTTGAACATTATGAAGATTATGAGCTGGATTTTAATGGTCTCAACTCTTACCAATACAGAGTGGAGAGAGGAAGGATGGTTACACAGGAGGGACTGGCCGAGAAGACCCCCCTCACCACACCATATGCTTCCCCAACAGCTGCAGAGGCATCTGTGCTCAGCGAACCTATGAGACATGAAGCAGGTGGGAGTCTGCTATGGAACAAGGAGCAGCAGTTAGCTCAATCGATAGTCTCTGAGAGAAGGCAGACAGGGTTATGGACCAATCCTACTCCCCACCGGCCTTTACTTCCCCCTTCGACTGAAGCTATGGCTCTAAGATCAGAGTTAGAAGAGCTCCAAAATGAAAGGGCCCTCCTTCAGCAGTCACAGCAGCACATTTCAGCAGACCTGGCACAATTAAGAGCTATACAGACTGATATGTTGCAGATAATGAGCGCTACACATGGGTCTCAGCGGGAACAACTTAAAAGAGCACCATGCGTCCAGCCTCCTGACCCACCTGTCAATAATGAGGATGAGGAGTGGCCATTGCCACCACCACCGGCTTGGGTGACTGAGGATGAGGAGGAAATGCCGGTCCTGGAGTGCCTGGACAAAATGATGAGTGAGCTTCAGATTTTGAAAGGTGAGGCTCTGCTAACCAAACACAGTAAGCCATCAACTCAACAAGCAACACAAATGGACTTAGTGTATCAACAGACAAGGAACAATTATCCAATCAGCACTCAGGTTCCACCAGTAACCCCTCGACAGGGTACATCAGCACATCCTTCAGCTACTTTCAACACGAGATTTATCTCTAGCACCAATCATAGACCTATGAGCAACCAGGCTACTCCTCCTCAACCACCAATACAGCAAACACCTCTTCTGCAAACTCCTCATGTTCGCCAATCAACTTCCTCAAATCCTGGGCCACCCTACCAGAGCTTCAGCTCAGATGCAGTCTATCATGGTCTTCGTCCAACTATCCCTAACCTATTTCACAGAGATCCTGGTGAGTTTGCGCACCTGAAGATGGCTCTAGAGAACTTATTACCACCTGACAGTCCAGAGCTCTTCAAATATCAAGTTTTAGTGGACCATCTGAAGTTGGAGGATGCCAGATTGGTAGCGGGAGCGTACCTTCACTCTCCAACCCCATTCACAGATACCATGATGGCCTTAAATGAGAAGTTCGGGCAGCCCCACCATCCTGAGGAGGATTGCCACTGTGATGGATTCACCTGACATTCAGCGTGGTGATGTCGTTGCCTTTGAGAAATTTTCTCTCCAGATTCAGTCACTGGTTGGCATGCTGAAGACACTTGGTCCTGAAGGAGAGGTGGAGCTATACTGTGGCTCACACGTTGCTCGGCTGCTTAGTAAGCTACCTCCAGAACAGCGAGCTGAATTCCGCCGATGCATGTTCAAGAAAACTGAATGTAACCATACTCTGATTGATTTATCTGACTGCTTAAAATATGAGTATTGGTGTCAAGATTATGACGGTCAACTGTACGCCAGAGGACTAAAGGAGAAACCAAG
The DNA here is from genome assembly GCF_000732505.1 of Cyprinodon variegatus. Taxonomy (NCBI): domain Eukaryota; kingdom Metazoa; phylum Chordata; class Actinopteri; order Cyprinodontiformes; family Cyprinodontidae; genus Cyprinodon; species Cyprinodon variegatus. The sequence goes on along the minus strand of NW_015150484.1, from coordinate 2,101,428 downwards.
CAACTTGAAAGACCAAGTAAAATTTGGAAAACGGTCTGTTGCTGTGCTCCATGGTGCAGACAATATATTCCAAGGCACCGAACCATCAAGTAGTTCAGTGACTAAAGCCAAGGCACCCCCATATTGTGCCTTTTGTGATGCTAGAGAGCACCATTTGAGTCAATGTACAACCATAAGGCAACTGACAAAAGAGCAGCTGGCAGATTGGATCAGAACCAATAAAAGATGTTGGCGCTGTGCACCAAAGCATCATGCGGCACAATGCAACCTGAAGAAATCTTGTAACCTGTGCCGGGGCTGCCACTTACAAGTTCTCCATGAGGTTAACACAGGTCCATCAAAGGAGCAACCACCAGCAGTATGCAGCCATGAGAACGATGAGAATTCTACAGGGGTGTTGTACCTCGATCGACCAACAGAGGGCAGCAGAGTTTTACTGAAAGTTGTGCCCATTCTGCTTCGTCATGGGGCCAGAATGGTGGAAACCTATGCTGTCTTGGATGATGGTTCAGAAAGAAGTATGCTCCTACCTGCTGCAGCTCAGAAGCTGGGACTCCAAGGCACACCAGAGTCTTTGGCCCTGCGTACCATCAGACAGGATGTTCAGACACTTAATGGATCCTGTGTTTCCTTTATTGTATCTCCCAGAACCAGGCAGAGGACTCAATATCACATCCATAATGCTTTCACCACGGAACGTATTGACTTAGCAGATCACACCTACCCTATTGACTCACTCAGGAAGAAATACAGACATTTGACTGGCCTGCCAATCCAGCCCTTTAAGAAGATAAAACCTCTGCTTCTGATAGGTAGTGATCACCCGCATCTCATTACTTCGACAGAACCTGTACGACTTGGTCCACCTGGAGGCCCGGCTGCTGTCCATACCAGGTTGGGATGGACGCTACAAGGTCCCTCCAGCATCTTACTCCAATCCAATGGATCACAGAAGTGTTTAGTCACCTCCATTCCTCCTCAGGTGAATGAGTTAATGAGACATGTGGAGAAGCTTTGGAAAGCAGATGTCATCCCCCTTAAGAGTGATAAAATGGTGACCCACTCAAAGCAAGATAATCAAGCTCTGAACCTTCTAGAGGCAAAAACTGCCCGAGTGGAAGTTGATGGCATTTATCGACACCAGCAGAACTTTATTCGGACCAGGGCACAAATTTTAGAGGGGGTGATGCAGAGTTGAGGGAAGCTTTTGAAGCAATGGCATTGGAACTCCAGCAGTTGCTAGCTCCACACAAGATTCAGTTCCACTTCAATCCTCCTGCAGCTCCCCACTTTGGAGGTGTGTGGGAGCGGGAAATTCGCTCTGTGAAGACAGCATTGTATGCTACAGTCGGAGTACAGCCCATCACCGAAGAGGTCCTCCGTACAGTACTTGTAGAAGTAGAGGGGATACTCAACTCAAAGCCGCTCGGATGTGTCTCATCCGATGTAAGAGATCCAGATCCCGTGACGCCAAACTGCTTACTTATGGGGCGGCGGGATGGTTCACTGCCGCAGGTGGTCTACCCCAAAGAGGAACTTCTGAACCGTCGGCGGTGGAAGCATGCCCAAGTGCTTGCTGACCATTTTTGGGCACGGTTTATTCGTCTATATCTACCTGGGCTTCAGGTTCGCCAGAATTGGCAAACCTCTACAGATGACATCGGAGAAGGGACGATTGTCATGATCGTGGATCCTCACCTGCCCCGGGCCCTCTGGCCCGTGGGATACATAATCAAAGTTCACCCCAGCCCTGATGGATACATCAGGTCAGCAGATGTGAAGCTTAAGGACAGAACTTACACTCGACCTGTGGCTCGGTTGGTGATTCTCCCTGCCATACCTGATGAGGACAGTGACTTCAAGGCACAAGGTTGCCTCACCTAGAGTCTTTTGTTTGAGCAAATATATAGTACACATTTGGGGGCGGCTGTACAAAAGACCCTTAAGTATTTTAAGTTTTCGATGTTGGGTACTGCTGTTTATATTCTGTAGTTTCTGCGCAGTGTTATTTTGGCCCTTAAGGCATGCAGAAGTTAGGACAGCGTTGCCGTGACGACCGTTGCTGCTGCCGGTTGGAAAGTTCGGCAGTTGAGCCACTGAGCTAACACAGGGAAAGGACTTGGAAATATGTGTGTTCTTCAAATAAGTGTGCGTCACTGACAAGTAAGTTTAATATTTGAGTGTTTATTGCAGTTAAATGAGTTATTTTCGTTCTTAGTTACCTGTTGATAAGTCTTGGTTATCTGCTGTGTGTGTGTATTGTAGAGTGTTGTGCCGAACCTACGCATCCACTAGATGGCGCCAAGCCATGATTGTTAGTTAATATTGCTGATTAACAGTATATTAGAGGTTAAACTTTTTAGAGTTTAATTATTTTCTCCTTAGCTTATCTATGGTGTGATGTGTAATGATAGGGTAATTTGAATTATCTTTCTTGTCTTGTTTTAGGAAACCACACACACACTTACACACGTACCTACCTGGAAATACCTTATGTTCATTTATTCAATTGGAATCCGAAATTGAGTTTGTAATACAGACCAGTTAAAGGATCCTGGCTCATGTCTTCATTGTCCACCTGCTGCACCTTCTCCTAACATCTAGTCCTGATTGAAATCCAGGCCTGAGTAGTGTTCTGGCCGACACTCCCGGTTGAGAGCAGTGATAAACCCGAACAGTACCTTACAGTCCTATAACTTACAGCAAACTCACCTACAAGTGTATTTAATTCCCAAGATGGGACTAAAAAGACTCAGGTGGTGAGATCACCTGTTTTCTATTAACACAAACTAACAATTTGTGTTAGTTAGTCTCAGTTCTCGCCAAAATGACATCAGTGTTGAACGCTGTCTTTCAAACTCCTTAAGAGACAAACTGCTGCTGCCTGCTTCACAATAAGGAGGAATGGAAGAACCTTACCTCCAAGCAGTTGTTAGACTTCACAACCATTCAGTTCAAATATGGCTGTTTTTTTTTTTTGTTTTATCAGTATTTTTCATTCTAATGAAGTTTGTGTTTTGTCTTGAAATCCCCCTAGACTGTTGCACACTTTCAGTTTTGATTATATATCTTCTTCAGTAACTAAAAACAACATAATTTTTTGTCTGTTTTAATGTCATTATTTCGAAATGTAACAACATTCCCCCAAATGCGTTTAATGTCCTGTTGAATTTAGATTATTTCCACTCCATTCGGAATAACCTGAGACAAGCAGGCTGTGGTGCATTAACGGCTGTTTTTATGGTATAAATGATTTCATGACTTTGCCTAGGTGTTTTGATTTGAAATTATTATAATTATTTGAAATTAGAGTGCTGTTGTTTAAAAATTTTGACAATTTTTTTATATAAAAAAAAAAATGTTTTTACAGCCCTCCATCCAATCAATCTCTCAACAGTTAAACAAAAGGTCAACTTCAATGAACCATATTGCAATAAAACTAAAATATAATCCGCTTTAAATAACAAACTATTTTAAACTGTAATGATTTTATGGTTAACAGTTTAATATACTTTATACCAGAATTCAACAATGCCACTAATACATTTTTAAAAATCAATTCTCAAAGTAAAGACATTTCTGTATAATAAAGGAAGGCGATGTTTATTTTGGAAGAAGTGCTCAGGAGCCTGGAAGGGTAGCGAATAAAATAATATATTGTTTGTATTATGCAGTTAAATCTTGGTTCCAAGTAGGAAGATACTGAACATAGTGTTCTGTAAAAAGACCTGTGATCTCAATAAAGATTAAGGTTTATAGTGAAGTTTCACCAACACAAATGAACAGTATTTTAATAAACAGAAAACCAGGATGCTTGTCTGAAATGAATGACTCCAGTGGGTTTTTATTTGTCACTCCTCACGGACGATGAGGGTAAAGTTTTTGCTTAAGTGTAACATGGATTCATGATTCCCGGGAACAGAGAAAGAGGTCGTTAAGAAAGAAACTAGACAAGACGGTCTCATGATGACATTTTGGTAAAAAGTCTCACTCATTTCTTATTTTACAAACTTTGCTTTTTTTTAAAAAAAAAAAGGTCAAACTATGTAAACAGTGTGAAAGAGAACAAATCAAGAGAGCACCAAACACAGATAAAAGTATGGACAGAAATATAAAGAGACTGAGTGAGACAACAGATCAGCCTTAGCACCAACACTCATCCCCGCTGTCAGTCTGGAGATGAGAAGGCAATGTTGTACCACAGCGAAGGCAGCGCTGCATTCAAGTAGGTACCGACATCTTGAACTCCTTTAGTTCTGTCAGTGTGCAGAGGGAGCTCCTGCTCAGTGTTACAGCAGATTCACTTCTCATCCTCCATCCTCCCCCATTCTCCAACTTCTCCATCATCAGCATCATAATCGCCCCAAGTCTCATATTCATCACCTCCTTCCTCCTCATCTTCTTCTATCACGTCACTTCCATATAGCCCCTCCTCCTCGTCATCATCATCCTCATCTTCCAAAATCTCCAGGTCCTCAGTCTCATTTTCCTCCTCATCGTCGTCATCATCGTCCTCCATATCCAAACTGTAAACCTCCTCCTCCTCGGTCTCTACAGCCTCTCCCTCCCCACTGGGGGATCCGCTAGTGGTGCTGGTTTTCCGTTCAGTTCTGTCAGTGGGGTAGGACCTGCCGGAGGGGATGAGTCTGGAGGTAGCAGTCTTTGTGTTAATGTAGAGACGAGGAGGAGGTTCTGGGCAGGATGGGGCAGCCTGGGTGGGAGGGGAAGAGAGGTGAGCAGCAGAAGAAGACGACGAAGGAGGAGGAGTCGCTCCTTTGATGACAGGAAGCACAGGAGGAACGGGTACAGCCATGTTCCCGGGCCTCATGGAGGCCATGTTGGGCATGGATTCACGGATTTCCCCCGGCTCTAGTGGGTCGGGTCCACACGGGTCGTGGTCGTTGCAGGACAACTTTCCGTCGAGCTTGGAGATGAAGAGCATCCCTTCCCGATGAGCATTACAGTACGAGTTGGGGCACATCTCACAGAAGGAAGACGCCTCTTTACCACAGACGTCACACTGATGCCACGGACACTCCCATCGCCCTGGAAACAGGATCATTAGAAACATTTAGCATCAGAACAAAATATTAACAAATATCTTACAACAAATATCTGAACTGCAAAAAGTTTTCAACTTTTCTGTCTTTTATCACATAACAACCATAAACTTCAATGTATTTGCTGGGATCTGATAGACCAGTATGGGGGGAATTTAGTTCCGTTATTATTACCAGAAAAAACACATGGAAATTAAATCCAGAAATGAAACTTTGAAAAATGTCTTATTTAAAAAAAAAAAAAAAAGGTTTTGAGAATAACATTGCAAATTTTTCTGGGGGTTTTCATATGAGTGTTGTTTTCTTTTCCTCGCCAAAGGCAGCTCTTTGTGGCGAAAGAGGGGGGTAACTTGTGGCTCTCTGGAGCACATGTTTGTATGCAACGGTTTTACTAGTTCAAGGATAAAATCTCTGCGTGAGATGGTGAAATTTAAAAAGCTCCTGAATAAAACCAATACATTTCTAGCTGCTATGTGCAGGAGATTGTAAAATACAGGCACAGGCCACCTTCGCGTTGGAGCTTTTATAGAATAATTTCTGATAATCTGATCCAACAAATGCACACCAACCTTTTTGTGATTAAAGCAGACCAAAGGGCTCTGGTTTGGCTTTTGGGCCACTGAATGTACCAGCGGACGTGTGGGCAGGGCTATCCAAACCTTAAATTAAACTTTCCCTATTGTCTGATGGGTCACTGATACGTCCGAGCCGCTTTCCTACCGACCAGTCGTCATCATCGGTCTCTGCATCTCCGCCCGAATCGCTATCATAAATATTTTGAAGCATTTCTAAAGCCTGTTTCGCTGTTAGATTTTTTTCTGAAAGCCAACAGTTCTGGAGTTTTCTAGATAAAACATTGGTTGCTAGGCAATGGTACATCAATCCACCGCAGGAAGAATCTAAATTGCAACCAACAGAGCCATCAAAAAGGCAGCTGTGGGAGATTGAGGTAAAATTAACCATATTTATTTTTCAGTTTTTTATTTTATTTACAAAAACTACATGATATGAAGGAAATAAAGAAACAGAAAAAGTGAGTTAACATGACCAACATAAGATTAATGCAAATAAAGTTCTTTCACTTCAAAAACCTCAGAACCATCAAAATGACGGCCTTGGTAGTTCTAGTGTTAAGGTAATACTTTACCAGTCACATTTTAAACCAATCCGAGTGAATTTGGTCCCACTCTGAATTAGTTTCACATTAACTCTCTAAATACACGGTTTGTACAGGAATGAGCAACTCTAATTTAATGCTTTTTAATGCTCTTAAAAATAATTTTAATGCAACAAGTAACAATGACTCATATATATACACAGCAAATTCCTTCTTCATCTTTACTGTCGTCAGGCTGCAATTCCTCGATTTCCAGCCACTTTTGTTGAAATTAGCATTTTCCCCATTCTACAGCTTTTTCTCCGCCTTGAGCTTCTTTTCCGAACATACTGCTTGACGATGGCTGGAAGCAGTTCCGTGCAAATATATCGCGATATTTTTGCATATTTGCAAATATATACATAATTTAGGAAATTGTTTTTATAAACATTTTTTTCTTAAATAAATAATTTTAAATGCCAAAATAATCACATTTAATGAACTTTAATGCCAATTCAGGCCTTAATTTGAAAAATAATTATTTTATGACTTAATGATTTTTAATGACCTGCAGAAACTCTGAAATAGTGTATATCTTCCTCCAGTTGCTGTTGTAATAACTCGTAAAGAGTGAAGTACTTTGTCACTGCTTATTTAACACTGTGGAATTTACTCACCTGCCGGCCTCTTAGCCAAGTTAAGGCAGTCAGCGTGATAGACTTTGGGACATCCCGGCTTTTTACAGGAAACGATCTGACCCCCGTCACCGCAGCTGAAACATTCGTCTTCCCTCTCCTTGGTTACTTGCTGCTTAGTCTTCTTCTTCATGGAGCCCTTCCTTTTCCCTTCCTTTATTTTCTCAGCTGGTGGCTGGTTCTAAATAAGGACATGAAATTAGGATTTTAAGAATCAGGAAGCGGGTGAAGGCTAACAAAAGCAGGTTTTATTTTTAATTCGGATTATGCTGCGATGGACTGAATGTTCTGTTTTACCTTTGGTCGCACCCCCAGGAACCCACTACAGTTTGGAGCTCCACATTTACAGGCAGTCTTCCCGTTACCGCGACACTCCAGGTTGTAGTTGAAGGTCAGCTCAACCCCTAATGCAAAAGTGACATTACAGCTCATATTAAAGTCCTTTTTTTTAAAAGCAGAAAAGTAAGTTGAAAAACAAATTGACTACAATATATGGATGATTGAATTCAATCAGCAACTGCCTATTGTTGTAAACAGACTAGCTAACTAGCTAAACATAGCTAAACATTGTACAGCAGAAGTAAGGGAGTTTT
>NW_015150484.1:2083578-2093352 GCF_000732505.1 Cyprinodon variegatus | reverse complement strand
GCTAATACATTTTTATTGTTTGAAAGCAAGCGTTTGAATTATGCTTGAGGTGAAAAAAAAGAAATTAAATTTCTCGATAGCAGTAATGAAAATTTGAAATTTTTGCATTTACAATATGTGTTCTTTGCTTGCAACAATAATGAAACAAAGTTCACTCCATACAGAATCCCTATTGGATGCCCTGTTGGATAGCGGTTACATAACAGGAGTGCTCCTCCAGCAGCAGACTGCTACAGGCCTTTTCTGTGAATAATATGCTGTTTTAAACCATTGGGCAGTTTGCCTAAATCTCTAAAACAACTTTTCTCCTGATTTCATCCTTTCTGGGAAGTTGCATGTAAATCTTCACTTTAAAAACCCATATTGAATCTGTAGCTTTCTTTCTTTCATTGCTTTTCCATATTCCTTAGTATTTTCAAATTAATTTAAATACACTGAGCTACAAGCTTTACATCAAAAACAAAGTAAAAACAGAATTTAACATCGACTCCATCTCTGAGACCTTTTGGGATGTCCTGCAGGGTGAACAGCCCAACCCTGGTGTCGCCGTTTACAGTCCACTTCTGCGTCTCACAGTTTGGTTGGCAGCTGTGGTTCATGAAGCGTGCTTGGTTTCCTTTGGGTCCAGCATCGATGATCCGATCCTAATTGAACCAAAACAACAACAACAAAAAGTTTATTCCTCTACTCAGTGTGTTTGTTCATCTGTCCCATCTTCAGGCCCGATTGAATGATATCTGTCACAGAATCACCTTGTCCAGGGTCAGCATGTAGAAGTTACAGATGTCATTCTCCTGAGCGTGTCGAATTCTGGCACGACATTCATCCTCATCAATCATCTCTCCAACATATTCACTCACAAAAGCGCCCTGAGGGGATATAATTAAATAATCACATGATTAAAAAGCCAAATGTAATAAAATCCTTTCATCCGTTCCCATTTTACCTTCTTGATGTCTGTGATGGCCCGTAAACCCCATCCACAGGACAGGGTCCTGAAAATCTCCACCGGCGTGTACTGTCGCTTTGTGAAAGTCTGGTTCTGACATCGTTCCCCGGCGGCACACACCTGAGGGTGGCACTCGTACATCAGCATGCGGTTTATGCACTCCGAGTCCACGCCGCAGGGGTTCTCATCGGACGCCTTGCAGTTACAGCGAGGGATCTCCGACAAGTCGGCAGTGATTATCTGCACCTTCCCGATGGGTCGGTTCACCTGGGTCACAAAGCAACAGGCGTCGTATTTTCAGGTGGTCTATCAGCTGATTATACGGCCAGCTGGGTCAGGTCGACGTACCTTAATGTGTTTGTATGGGGGCGGTTTCTTATCGTTCTTTCTGTCCTCCTGGAGCTGCTTGATTTCTTTCTCCTTCTTGAGCTCTTTGAAACGCTCCGCTGCCTCAGCCAGTGCTTTAAAGACACAAATGGAATCTTAATCGTGTCTTTCTAAGCAGAATTCACCATAAATACATATTAAAACACACATACCCTTCTTGTACACTGCGTCAGCACCTTTCCCCATTTTTTCTATGTTGTGAGTGTCCCCCTCCATGTAGGGGAAGACTCTGGCTTGGTAAGTCCACACAAAATCGTTGGAGCCAAAGAACTGCACCGGGAACTCTCCCACATCATGTTTCATCCTCAGGATCTTATTTGGAACGTCTTTGGTCAGGCACACTTCAGCGGGCCACCACCTGAGGCATCAGATCAGCTGTCAGACTAGCTCCATCTGCTGCCGCCTGGACAGTAGGATAAAAAGGTGCCTCTTACCTGTAACGTCCCCATTTGACCCACAGTATGTCCTTAATGCGAGGTTTCTTCCCAGCTTTGCAGTCGTTGCAGAACCAGCTACCCTGAGGCATCTCTATGTTCAAACATTCCCGATGGAAAGCAGCAGGACAGGATTCACAGCAAAGGAGGCTGCCCCCTGCACAGTCAAACAAGAAAACACAAGTTCATGCCTCAGATTTGGGAAGGTTTGATCTGTGAAATGTGACGTTTTGCAGATTGTGACCAGCTTGGAGGAGAGTTTTTACATGTAGGAGAAGTAAATGAGAATAAAATCTGGTAAGGCGTAAATTTGATAGCTCATAACGTCCCCATTTGACACACAGTATGTCCTTAATGCGAGGTTTCCAAAAACCTGAACCAAAAACCTTAAGCAGTTGTGCTCTGGAAGAATATAAGTGTTCGCTTCCTGATTCTTTATGGAGTTAATTTTGTTCCATTATTATTGTAGCAAAGAATCGATTTTCTATATGGGATCTAATCCATACATGAAACTATGAAAAACTTCTTAATTAAAAAAGGTTTTGGGGAGTGCAGGTAGCGCAGTGGTTAGTGCGCACAACCCATGTATGGAGGCCTTAGTCCTATCCAGGTCTCTTAAGTTATTTTTCTTTAAAACAATTCTGTTATGGTTAAAAAAGTTGGTTAAATAAANTTTGTGTTCTTTATTAAAATTAAATCATTTAGCAATATTATAAAAAGTCCAGGCAGAGCTGCACATAAAATATGGTTTCAAATCTTTTCAATAATTATCGATATCGATCAATACGCATTTTTTTTTATCAATAAGCTTTTTTTCTATATCGCCCAAACCTATGTTGCATTATGGGTAAACTTGAGGAGAGTCTGATCATTATGACGCTGACTTACTACTGGTCAGCTGAACAAATGTAGCAACGTCTCAATATCAACAAAAGAAAGAGTTTTTTTTTTTTTACAAATAAAACATGGAAGCATGAACATATCGGCTGATGCAAGATAAACGTACTAATAATACAACAAACAACGCAGATGTATCCATCTTTCTCGGATGAATCTAAAACACTACAGAAGCAAAGAGCAAACCTTTTTGGATCTGTTAGCTTTGTGCATCTTTGAGGTGAGATTTAAATACATTTAGGACCTGTTAAAGACCATTATGTTTTTATTACTGCCTTCGACACATAAAACCTCCAGATAACAGTTTGTTTTGTTCTTTTGTACCATGACTGGAAGGTAAACCAGTAAAACTGACCTTCAGAGCAGACGAAGCACCAGCTAACATTAATGTGCTCATGGTTCTTGCAGCCTTTGCGAGGAGTGAAGTGGTTTGGACACAGGAAGCTGTTGTTGGCCAGCACCAGGCTGCCTGCCGCCATGCAGTTATCATTGGGGTGATAGGCTACAGGACAGCGGACGCACCGCGCCAGCCGACCTGAGGAGAGAAAAAACAAAGCACTGAGCAGACTGATTCATCCACATGAACAGATTTCCACACGTGACTTTAATAGAGCAAACACAGCTTTCCAGAATAAAATATATTTGAAACATTAAACCAACCAGTTTGCTCGCTCTGTTTTCACATACATATTTTTTTACAGCTTAAGACATTCATGTAAGAATGCAGCTGAGGACGAGGTGCGTCCTGACATACAGTCAGATATTATAAATTAAAGGTTGAAGCTAAAGATTATAAAACTGCAGTATAGAGAATTTTCTTTAGCCAAATCAGGAAAAAAACTTAAGTTTTAACAGAGGTATGATACTTTCACAGCTAATTAAGAAATTATTCAAAGAACATGTTTTATTATTTGGAGGAAATCAACAGAGATCACAACTTTCTCCCAGTTTGAGGCAGAAACTTTTGGTAAACAATAATGATCAGCTGCATTACACAAAAAATGCTTCTATAACAGGTAAGTTTTATCCACAAGAATGAAAAATAAAAAGTATGCTCACATAAAACCGTTTTAATACTCCGCATGTATGTATGGGGTGAATTTGTTCTGTTATTGTTGCAAACCAAGAACTTTTTTTGAAAATGGAAAATTAAAAAATAATTCAATCCAGAACTGAAACTTAAAAAAACAAATAAATAAATGTTTTAATCAAAGCAAATGTTTTGAGTGTAACTTTGCTGTTTCATCAAATTATCATTATTTCAAATTTTATCTTTAACAATTTTTTTTTACACCAGCAGACCCAGCAGGGACAAGCTTGAAGCAAAAATGTATGAGCAGATTCTTTATATTTTCAAATGCTATTTTTTCCGAATGTCTCTTTCAGATTAATTTATGAATTTAATTATTTTCAAACTTGGTCTGAAAAAAAAAGAGAAATAAAAAAAAATTTGAAATAGAAAGAAAATTAAAATCTGTTAAAAAATTTTGAAAAAAATTACATCTGAGAAAATAAATGATGAAAAACAAATTGTGAAACCTTTTTTTTTTCTTTTTATATTTCCATTTACAAAATATTTTCTTTACCAGAACTATATAGAAACAAAACTCCCTCCACATATGCATGGAGTCATGAATTTGTTCTTGTGACATTATAATGCTCAATGACTGAAATCAAGACTCAGCAGGGAATTAAATTAGGAGAAAGCCAGGTTTCTGTTGCTTTTTTTAATTTTTATTGCACATCTCCAGATATTTAAAACTCAACAGAGATACTTTTAGGGACAGAAGGACCAACACAATAAGTGAGAAACAGAAAAAGTAAATGAGAGGATCTATAAATAATACATCAAGTTACAAAGAACACTGAAAACTGTAACTTTGCATTTTTAGGTCAGAGAACCTAAAATTCATTATATCAAATTATTTTAAAGAAAAAGAGAAAATATTTATGGGAACTTGGTCGAGCTGATTTTGGGAGGAAAAAAGCTTTTTATCAAATCCTTTTGGACTTCATTCAGTAGCCTAGTTAGCATGATTTTAAGACAGATTATCAACTCATCTTATCCCTAACTAATGTGCTGTATTGAATTGCTTAGAATCACTGTGTGATAATTAATGAAGTATTGTAACACCCATGGATGTTGGTTTACCAGCAGATGGCAGCAGAGTCAAACAGTTTATTCTGGCTAGCACAAAGCTAGAGCTACACCAGTAACAGAGAGGTGAAAAAGTGTAATAAATGTGTTGTTTTAACTGTAAAACCTCAGGATTCACCCAGAAAATAAGCAAAAAATAGTATCCATCTTATCCACATGAAGAGAGTCTTTTTACCCCCCCGCCCGGTCTGCGATCTCTGTAACCCAGACCTCAATTATCTGAGTGCAAAACTATGGCCATATACATTAGGCCAGCTGTACATTTTAAAACTGATTTAATATGACAGGATAATATTTTGTTATTTATGGCCAATGTAAACATTGTGACCTATAAAGCAGATACATAACCGGGTGTTTTTTTTATTATTTCAGTGGTTTTAAAACTGTTCATGAGGTTTTGTCAGATTTATCGTCCTCCCTCAGGCTTTCCATGCTGAGTTGGTAATATCTTATCAAGAACCTCTAAAGGAAAACTTAAAGCTTAGTTTAATTAATTGATTATGCTGCAAGGTTTTTAAATGTTATTTCTATTCTTATCTTTTATATATTATTACTTTATATATTTTTAAATATTAACTCCTTTTTGGCTGACTAGAGCTTGATAGTATTTTACATATTTATAGCTGACTATGACATTTAGAATTGATCATTTCCCTGTATTTTGTCGCCTATTAATTACTGGTGTTTTTAATAATAATAATTTATTCATCTTGCATTTTTTCTCATTTACTTAGCTTGAAAAAGAGCATCTTTTTTTAACGTGTTCACTGGCATCACTGAAACCACCAAAAACAATCTTAAATCACCTTTTTTTAACCCCTTGGGAAGGTCTAGCCTGACAAAAAATGTTGTAATGGCGGACAGTTGCCTTATTTTGGCAGAATGAGGCTGCAGATTTTGAGGCACCACATCCCAGAACGGGACGGGACAGTTTAAGGTTCAGCTTTGATTTTTATCTGATGCAAATGGGGTTGTGTTTACAACAGACTCTAAATGGCATGCATGGAAGCCTACCTTTGGAGTTGCAGGCGTTCAGAGGGTTGGTGATGTGGCACGACAGGCACACATGCAGGGGGCAGCGGAAGCCCTTGTTGTGCGGCTGGGTGGGCGAATACGCCATGATGCAGTCCGAGTGGTAAAACTTCCCACAAAGCGGGATGATGCAGCGCTTCACCCCATTATCAGACTTCTTACACACAAAGCACTTATGGACGCCTGAAATGAAAGTGAAAAAAACAACAAAAAAAAGAATCTGAAAACTCTGGTGTGTTTCAGGGAAAACCTGTCATGGTTTGAAGCTCACAAAGCCAGACCCACCGGTTTTACATTCCTGACAGAGGAATTTTCCTTTGGGAGCTGCAGAGAGCCCGATGCACTGCAGGTGAAAGGCTCCAAAACATGGACCGTCACACACCAGAAGCTCTCCTGTTTTCTCACACACCTATTAGAGCCAACATAAGAATACCTTCCTTATATAAAACAGAAGGTGAAGATAATCATCACAGACAGGCGAGGGTAATTTCACCTGGCAGACGTTCTCCTTGAAAGATGCAGCTCCTATCCTTCCCTTAACGTCCCCCTGGAGGGAGAGACCCTCATTCAAACCCACTGGCAGAGCCTAAAGGGATCAACATCATCGAATGTTACTGAGGTGCAGTCAGGAACAGATTAAAAAGATCTAATGATTTTCCTTTCTGTTAGGAGACAACATAACATGTGCACCTCAGGTTTAGGAGTTAGTGTTCCAGCGTGTGCGTCCTGTTTCTCCTCATTGCTGCAGGGCTCCGTCTCCACCTCCTGCTTTGGGGTCTTATTCTGTTGGGGGCTCGGGGACCTGCTCTCTGAACACTTGGAGGCTCCAGCAGGGGATGGTTTTTCTTTCGTCTCTGAAGCAACCTTATCCAGTAAAATACAGAGTTTAGCATAAAAAAGCAGAACTTCAGCATATAGTGACCGATACTTAGTGATTCTATTAATACCTGTGTTTTCTTGACCAACACTTTCACATCCGATGCTATGCTGAGTTGCCTTTTTGCTTCCTATGAACAAAAGAAAATATTCAGTGTTCTTAATGCAGGAATAAAAAAAAACAGACAGATGCATTGATTTCCTTAATGTTTTACAATGCATCTTATTAGCATCATTCCATTTTAATAAAGGTTGGCCTTTCTGGTAGAAAACTGGACTGGTTAAAATCTATGGGGTTAGATAGCTGTCAAAAAAATTATATGTGTAAAATGTCTAAAAATGTTAAATAAAAATGTCTTGAATAAGATTAAGAATATGTGTTAGAAGGTTACAACTGCAAAACTACAAGAACACTGCATAAAAATTAAAATCTAAATAAGTGCATCTGTTCTTGAATTGAGGAGGCAAGGGAGATACTTTAACAATTTACATTTCAAATAAGAAAGAACAATAGCATTGTCTTATTTCAAGTGCATATTATCTAATTATCTTATATTAAGAGTACATTTTTTTGCTTATTTCTTTAGAATTTTTGCAGTGTACGGATCAAAAATTCCAGATTTTGCAAATCCAAATCTCAAGTTTACAAATATGACTCACAAAACATTGAGTACAATTTCCTAGTCGTAAATTTGTGATTTGTACATGTACATTTGTGATTAACATTAGTAAATTTGTGAATTTCTTACTTGAAAATTTTGATTTCTATTCATAAATTTTTGATTTGCAATTTTAAAATAGTAAATTTGTACTCGTAAATGTGTGGTTTGTGCGTGTACATTTAAGAGTCGTACTCATTAATTTGTCATTTGCATAGGTAAATTCTAGAATTTATACTAGTATTATTGCAATTTTAACTTCCTACATTGTATTCCAAAATATGAAGATCTGTTGTCATACATACCTATGAGTTGACATAAAGGAACAAATTAAAATCCTAAATTTATTCCCATTGTTGTCATTTATTTACAAACTCAAACATCAATGCATACTTTCTGTAGGTGGTTATCTTACCCTATATAAATCCTACTTAAAGTATTTATTTAAAGGGATTTTTCTATATCAGTAGGCAAGTTTATGGAGATGGAAATCATACAGTATGCAGGTTTTCCAAGGGTCCATCTTAGGGCCCCACCAGTAAACGACTAATGTTCCCGCAGGAAGTTGAAAACTTATTAATAAGTTCAAATTTAGCCAACGTGATTACTGTAACAGCGCCGTCACAGGTCAGACAGTTGCAGCTGGTCCAGAATGCTGCTATAAGAGTCCTCACTAGAACTAATTGATCATGGTGCACCGCCACAGCAAAATAAAGCCACCATAGCTTCAGAATGAATAAAAAATGAAGGATAAAACAATGTAAAGAAAATAATTTAACAAACCGTACATATGTGGACTTATTCTAATCATTATCAGAGTTTACAATGATTTTCATAGTCATTAAATGTATTACTTATTTACTGAGGTGAAGGGGTATATTTACTTTGAGGCCTTTTTGGTGAAAAGTGCATTATAAATTAAATGAATTATTATTACTTTATTATGGAGAACCAACCCCTCCAGCTCCTTTCCAACTTGCTGCAAAGCTGGTTAGTGTATGAAGCTACCTGGTGGCTCTTGTTAGCAAAATCATCTCTAGTTGCTCTTTACTATCTAAGCGGGTTTTTTTTTATTTAGCCCTCTAGAATCTGTTTTCTTTTTCTTTTCAAAGAAGCCCTGGAAACAAATTTAGTGTCCTCTCTCTGTGATTCAGGCAAATTTAGTGACTTCCTACTGTTACTACCTCCCCGCTACCCTGAGCGCTGTCTCACAGATAGAAGGAGCTTTCATAAGTAGCTAATAATTGCCATTTTGTTCCAGGACTGCACGAAGGCCTTTAATTATTCATTTTCATTTACTTGAATTGTTCATTTCTTATTATGTATTTAATAACCCTTATGCCCATGCAATGTACATTTCTCTGTTTTCCTATTTTTTTCCCACGTACAGCACTTTAAATCGTCTCGCTACTAAGATGTGCCATTTAAATACACTTGCTGTTAATTGATTTAATTGTAAAAATCTACAGAAAAAAAAATGCATTGTTTATAAAATGGAAGGACGATATCAGTTTTTTGCTTTTTTACAAATAAACATCTAGAAAATGAGGTGTGTATTTGTATTCATCCCCTCCAATGCTTTGTTTAAACATCTCTGTATTTCAAGCATGGGTTACAGTTAAGCCCCAAAATGATTCAAACTCCCAGCAAATAATTTTTATGGAAAGGACAACCTTGTGTCTGTTTGGTAATGACAGGAAATATCAACAATGATATTAAAGAAAAACTTAAAAAATAGACCAAATTATGTAAAAAAAAAAAAAAAAACACAACTCTTCTCAAAGGACCAAAGAAAAGCCTTTATTAGCATTTATCGTTTTCTTCTGGTAATTTCAACATTTATTCTTGAGTGCTGCAGCTTCCCTCAGAGCTCATCAAACCTAACTGTTAGCTCCTTTACAGATAATAACAATAAGTTGAAGGGGTGTGAATACTTATATGGTTTTGGTAAACATACCTTTTTCTTTGAAGGAACTGCTGACACTTCTTCCACGCTACACTCCATCACCTTGTGCGAGAGCTTTCTAGGCCTCTTTCTTTCTTGAGGTAAAGTTTCTGAGTCTGAAAGCAAAAGAACAACTCAGGTGCTGCTTTCACCAGCAGAAAAGGCCTTTCAGAGACAGACAGTGTGCCGAATATAATCAAATTAAAAGGAATTATGGCCCTGTTAAAAAAGAAAAACAGATTTTTGTATTGTAAAAAGAAATGAATAGTGTTAAAATAAATAAATACTTCACTATTTCAGCTTATCATACAAGACATACATTTGTTGCATTTGATCTATAATAAAAAAACTCACTTGCAGGGAAAAAAACTTAAAACATTTAGGCTCTTGAAAGAACACATTATTTAAAAAGTCACCTTTAGTTTGAATATTTCTTA
>NW_015150484.1:2081783-2083325 GCF_000732505.1 Cyprinodon variegatus | reverse complement strand
TCACGAAAGTTTGTAACAGATCGGTGAAATTTCACGAGATTTTGAAAGTAAAATAGATCGATACCGCGTTTTTAAAAATCAATTTGATATCAGCATATGAAAATATATTTGAGTATATATAAGTGTCAGAAATGGATACCAAAACTGCTATTTTCAATGACTATTTATTTTTGTCCAGCTTTAACATCAGTATCGATATCGGTTATCGGCTACATGAGTTTTAAAATATTGGCATATCGGATATCGGCCAAAATCCCAATATCGTGCATCCCTACATTTAATAGTTTACTTGATAGGAAAAGAACAAGAAGCATTGCTATAAGAACTGATGCCATATTCATAGGCTGAGTCGCTAAATGCTAATTCGCAAACCGGGTTCCTATACATGAATATAACAGTTATCAATCATAAAAAATAAAACATGTAATCAATGTTCAGACTTGATTTGAGTTATGCGTTGACTTGGCTGAAGGGAATCAGCATCCAGCCTACTGACTTGGTATTATCTCCCTCCTATCAGATTGCAAGGACAGCATTACATTTCTTTTAAGGTTTTCTGTCAGATTTAACTCCAAACTTCAAATAGGAGATAGAAACTTTCCAAACTTTGATTTCCTTTGAATCACTAAATTATAAAATACAACTGAAGGTTATGGAGAAAAACTGATACCTGTCCATAATCTGTTTAAAAACGGATAATTCCTTCTGAAAAATTCTTTCTTCAAGACCATAATGCTGCCACCCCCATGTTTTACTGTAGGTTTGGAGTTAATACGATGACATTTTTTACCTACTGCATCTTTCTAAGTTTTTTCATCTGTTTTATTCATTCTGTCAGTCCAGTGAAATAAATCAGTGTAAAACCAGTAAAATACCAGAAGGGGGTAACGATCGACACTTTGGTCACAAATCTCAACTATATTTTACGTTCTTTACCCTTCCCCTCTCAGTCATCTACTTGTTCAGCTTAATTTGGAAGCTTAATTGAAAAAAAAGAAAAAAAGATTTTAAAAAGATGTGTGAGAAAAAAACTAAATTTGCAGTGATACTCTGGTTTCTTGCTCAGAAAGCAAAAGTAAGGATCATTCTGCTTGTCTCCTGGTATCCAGTAATACGGATACGCCAAAAATACCGTTTTTAAAATGAAAATAAAAGAAAAGCTATTTTTTATGAGGAGAGCAGCAGAAAATCTAAGCTGTAGATCAGACAGGTGCTCAGGCTCACCACATTCAAGAGGTAGATCTGTTTCCCCCGCTGTGTCTGTGTCAAAGCAGGGTGGTGTCGTGACAGAAGATAGAGGGGGTGGTTCAGGAGAACGCTCTTCCTGAGTGGGACTAGGATCCATCTCTACGCAGGCCTCAGTCGGCTCCGCTGAAGACAAGGGTGAGGTATCAGTGGCTTCTGTGGTGCTGATGAGATCATGGAGTGCCGTTATCCCTGGAGTCTCCTACAAACCCAGACACAATGACAAACACAACATAACACCACATTCTGACATAAAAGAGTAAATAACAATCTATATGTGGGGTGGGGAGGGGAGGG
>NW_015150484.1:2076449-2080846 GCF_000732505.1 Cyprinodon variegatus | reverse complement strand
TTCGGATAATTAGCTGCTCTAAATTCTCCTTAGGTGTGAATGGTTCTTTGTCCTGTTTGTCTCTGTGTCGCCCTGCAATGGACTGGCGACCTGTCCAGAGTGGACCCCGCCTCTCGCCCATTGACAGCTGAAGATAGGCACCAGCACCCCCCATGACCCCAGCTGGAATAGGCATGACGGAAGATGGATGGACTTGAAAAACATTTGAAAATAATATAAAAAATTAAATCTGAGAAAAAAGCAAAGGTATTATCAAACCCTTTTTAAGACCTTTCTCAAAGTTTCCTTTCCAGACTACATTTGCACATAGAGTGGCCAGCTGTCCTGGGTGTACTTTTTTTTTTTTTCAAACTTCCATAAAAATAAAAATAAAGTGTATTTTGCTTGTAACAATACTGACACCAAAACTGACACAGGAAAGATAATCAGAGTTTAAAAGGAGATGGATTGAGATAAACATAGCGTTATTGAAAAAGAAAAATCTGTGGTGTATGCAACAGACTTAAAACTGCTGCAAATATTCACCCTTCAGCGAGACCAACACCCAAACATCCTGAGCTACAGCTGAAGCATTTATGTCAAAGCATGCCTGTGTGTTCAAACAGCATAAAGTATAGACCTAAATTCAACAGAGAATATGATGCAACACTTGAAAAGCTGATGTACACAGATGCTTTCCATGTGAATGACTTATAGAGACGCAAAAAAACCCTCCAGCAGTCATTCCAAGACAGGATGTTTTTTTTACCTACACTATTTAAACAGTTGGAAAACAAAAGTACCTTTAAAATTTTTGCTTTTTTTTTTGTCAAATACATTTTACTCTGCTGGTCCATTACCAATGCATAACAATGCTGTGCACTGAGCTCTGTGGTTATAGTGGGATATCTATTTATTGATTTATTCATTGAAAGTGGAGCTATCCTGTTTTTTTTTTCTGTATCTTTAGGGAAACCACAGAACGATAAAAATTTCCTCACCGCTTTGGGACATTCTGCAGTGTGCTTCTTCGACCTCTTTTTCGTGGAAAATATTTGTTCATACTCCTCGGTGGACTCCAAGAGCCTCTTAGTTGGTTTCCGGAGGCGTTTGTTCTCAGATTGTCCTGTGCCAAAAATAAAAAACTTTTATTTAACAAAGCATCATCTAGGTAAACAACCCATAAAGCACTTGTCTGCGTCTTACCGGCTGTGCTGCCAGAGTCTGAAGAGTGCGAGTCGTTGTCTGCGTGCGCCTCGGCGCTCCGGTCGAGATCAGGTGACGCTCTGGTTGTCGGAGACCCCTTCCCCTCAGCTAATGTCTCCTTCCCCGGTGACTCGATCTCAGTGGCTTCCTCTACCAGCTGCCAGCGCTTCTTTGGAGCCACTATTTCTGAGGACTTCTCTGTGCAGCTGGCAGAGGGATCCTGCCTAAGCGAATCCGTTACAGGCTCCGTAGATTCAGAGCGGACCCTGATCAACTCCCTTTCAGTTTCATTAAAGGGCGGCTCAGGTGTTCTGAGCTTCAGCTTAGAGGGCAGCCTCTGTTTTCTGCGCTGCTTCTCCGAACTCCCGATCTCAGTGTGAGGAGGAAAGTCTTCACAGTGGTAGGGGTCAGGTAGGTCGGCCTCTTTAGCGCAGGGCCTGGGTTTTCGGGGCGTGCTTTGGCTCGGCGTGGGCTTCTCTGGCTGTCCGTTTTCTAATTTGATCTGACGAGGTAGAGCATCACAGGAGCCTCTTAGCAACCCGCCTTCCGTTGCTGTGGGGATCACCAGGGGTTCCTCCTTTATCAAGGTAGCCGACGGCGGCAGCATCAGCGGTTTGCCTTCTTTCTCTCGAGTGTCGTGCATGTCCTTCAACAGCATCAGGAAAGTACTGAATTTATAATTGGCATCAGGTCGAAATGCACTCAGCTCAGAGTCGTCGCTGTCCTCCATGGCCAGAGATCTGAACTTTAATTTTTTACCATCTTGAAAAGTATCAATTGGAGACAGAGACAAAGAGGAGGAGGTAGTAGATAGATCTGATGGGGAGCTCTCTGTTTTGATTTTAACCTGCTGCTGCTGTGTGGGCTGGAGCGAGCCCTCGCACTGGGACCTGATCACAGAGCCGTTCTGAATCAGTTTCTTATCAAGCTTCCTTGTGCGGCGCTTTGGAGAGCTGTGGTGAACCAAGTCACACGTCTTTCTGGGGGATTTCCGATCTGGAGACGGTTCAGCTCTAAAGGGAGCATAAGTGGGAGTCTTTTTATCGAAAGGACCTTCTGAGATCTGCCCCTCATCGAGATCAGACGGTTTCAGAGCCTTCGCATTGAGACGGCTACTGGCAGAAAGAGTCCCAGAGTGTTTTTCACCTGAGCTCTGGGATAATTCACCAGGCCTCTGTTCAGAGTCTGTCTCTTCAGAGGTCAGTTTGTTCTGAAATCTACGGGACGAGTCAGAGAAATCTGTACAAAGGTTTAGCTTTTTGGACGTCTTTTTTGCCTTTACTGCACCCTGCTGCTTTCTGTCTGTGGCGTCTGCGTCATATATCGGAGAAAGAGCTGTGCGTTTTGGTCGATTCAACATGGGAACTGAATCCAGATCAGCGTAAGGAGAGTCTTTCGGCTCCTCGTTCAGGACCCGTGTGGTCGTGCAAAGCTGGCCTGCCTTGATGGAGGACTCCTTCCCACCAACAATATGACCAAATATGTCCGACAAACATTTCTTTTTCTTTCTGATGGCTTTGCTCTTGTTGGGATGCGCTGAGGAATTTTTGAAGAGATGGTGACCGTTTCCGTTGGTCGTCGGACTGCTTGAGGCGGGCCGATGTGAGACGATGGAGGCGGAGGGGCTTTCTGGTGGCTCCTCGGGTAGAGGAGGGCTGGTCAGGTGTTCCTCCCCGTTCACAGATACTGATAGTTTATTTTCACTGTTCTTCTGACGACCTGGGAGCAGATACTCTGCTTCGGCCACACTGACTTTCCACGCCGTCAGCAAACTTTTTGGAATCTAAAAAGATCAGATTTTTAAAAATCAGCAAAATAAAACAGAGATAATCATAGAAATTCTTTTTTTTTAGTTCCAAATATTATGAATCCAAACTCTTATTCTTTTCTTTAACAGCTTCAAACATGATCAAAATGTACCTTCTAGAAACCAAAACATAGAAAAGAATTAAAAATGTCCTCATTTATGAGGAAAACGTGAAACAAAATTGGAAAAGCCCTGTTAGAAAAAGATTTAAGAATGCTTTCGAAGCTGTGTGGCTGAAAGTGAACACTGCAAGTCACCCTTAACCCTGAAACATGGTATTGAAGGTGAAGATGCTTTTGGCTGCACATTTCTTAAACATGGACGGGTAAAATGGTAAGACTTCATGTGCAGATGAAGAAAACCTGTTAATGGTACCACAGCTAAGTAATCTCCAGTGAGATTTTTTTCATGTCGCACTGACTGTGTATAAAGAGGCTCCGACTGGGGTGAGCTGATCTGCGCAGATTTTTCCCACCTCTGTCTCTGTGCTATGCACACATTAAAACAATTTCCAACATTTGACTTGGACAGATTATGATTCTATAAAGCATTGCTCCACTTAACGAGTCTATGCAGCATCTCAAACCGGAACAGATAGAGAATGTTCATATATTAAAAACGTAATGAGATCAATGTCTAAAGATAGGAAATAAAAAACAGCAATAAATGCCATGGTTTATATTAGGGGTATAAATAATAATCGTTTTGCATCGATCCAACAGCCGACGATCCGATGCATCGATACGTCCGCAAGAGAATCGATTCATGTTTTTTCCCTCCAGTCTATTTTTATCCATTTGCTCCTGGGTGTAATTCTCCCTCCCGTGCTGCGGTGGCGCTAATCCTATTTTGCCCTCCTATCTCGCTTCCTGGTTATACTCCTGCAGCAGTGTGTTGCAGTGAGCTTGATGCAGACATTTTTGATTTATGCTCAATGCGTGGTCTGTGCTACACGCTGTGGGTCTAGATACGGCCGAGGCGGAGAGGAAGCGGGGGCGAGTTTAGTCTGACGACGGAGGGACATGAGGTCCAAAAAAAAGAGGGGATCCAGGGGAAAAAAGGGTCCCATCGTTCTCGCACACCTCGCTCTTCTAGCGGGTCAGACTTCACGAGTAGTTTTCCACAATTTTGGTCATAAAAACAAAACAAGCCGGCCTCCTTTCTGCGGTCAGCTACAATTTGGGAGAGGTGCAGTGGAGCATCTGTGGAGGGGGCGGGGACGTCTTGAGCTGAGGTATTGCATTGCACTGATTTTGTGCAGTATTTTTTGATGCAAAGCCTTGCAGAATCTATAATGCAGGGGTATTATTATTTTTCAGTGAATGAGGTTTTAATAGGAAAAAATGGAGTACAGCTTTTCTACTTCTGTTATTTGCTGTTGTTTCTCAAGAAAAAAAATGCATAA
>NW_015150484.1:2061323-2076293 GCF_000732505.1 Cyprinodon variegatus | reverse complement strand
TTGGGTCAGGAAATCGATACTGAATCGAATCGCCATGATGGATGTGATTTACACCCCTAGTTTATATTCTGACTGAGGCAGAGAGGTAATTCTCAGAGAGAGATCTGTGAAGTTTATCCAAGTTTTTATTTTTTTCATAAAGTGGTGAGAGAGATACGCTGCGCTAACCTGCTATGTCTGCCACTCGTTATGTTTTTTTTTTTTTGTGAGGCTCAAAGACGATCATTATTTTCTCCGTTTCTGTCCTCGTGAACTCCTATCATGGATAAAATATTCGTTTATAATGTTTCATTCACTGTTTTTGAAAGAGCCTGTCTCGTTTACTATATACGCAATGCAAGACTGACTCTTTCCCGTGCGATTAACAGATTTTATTTTGCTTTTTTCACCAAAGCGGATGTGTTTTACTTTGTATCCACTTTTGTATCCAGGACCTCACTCTTTCGATCATGTTTAGGGTTGAACATAGACCTGCGGGTAAATCAAGAATTTCTCCTTTTGGCTCAGATCTCTCCCACCACAGCAGAACATCTGTCCATCTTCTGCTCCATTCTAGCCAAGTATGTCTTAGCTGGAAGGAGCCAGCAGAAAAAACAGAGATCCACTGCTCACCAAACTGGACCCCTTTAGGCCCTTGGTTACGCCTAGAAATCCTGTCCATGAAAGTTGAAAAGTCCAGAGCCAAAGGACGTTTCTCTGTCTGAGTTATTGATGAACAGATGTTCCTCATCGGATCTCACTAAAATGGTTCTAGATATTCAACAGAGAAAATCAGCCAAAGCTGAATTCTCCAGATGTGCAAAAATCTGATGGAGATTTACCCAAAAAGGTTCAAAACCATGCATCCTTTTTCTTTCACTTCATAATTATGAGAGACCTACTCTAAGTTGTTCATTTTACCTTGAACTTTATTTAATAAATCATTACTGTGGAATCTGTTGGGTGTGTGTTTGTTGTTTTTGCTCATAAAGGTAAACTCATGGAATTGGAAAACGAATGTGTTTATCTACCGTGTATTTGTAGTCCTTCTCTTTCTGTTTTCCTCTCCGTCTAAGAACAGGAAGCTCCTCGAACTGATGTCCGCCTTCAAATGGTAGAATTACGCTACCTGGGACCCAGGAGCGTTCCGACACCTCCCCCATCGTCTCCAGGAAATACAACCGACAAGGACGAGTGCTTGGTACTGAAGTACAAAAAATGGGAAAAGAAATGTATACATTAAAAACAATAGAAACATAAACAGAGCTTCGGCTCTGCACAATTAAATTAAAAAGGTTCATTAAAAAAGTTTTAGTCTGGTTGTTCTTAAAAATTACAGAGGACAATCTTTTATTTCCAGGTGGATCATCTAAATAAGTAGTCGTCTTAATTGTCAATCATTCTGGTGATATATTTATGTAAGGCCGTCCTACGTACCTGTCCCTATATTAGCTATCTTTTTCCATGCATGCGCACTGTCAGGCGTATATATCTGTGGTGAGCTACGGTTTCAGACAGTCATTGAAGCTCACCTTTCTCACCTCGGTTCTTAGAAAATGGCCGAGGGTCGTAAGAGGAAAAAGTGTCTACAAAGTGTAGGAGAAGAAAAGAAAGGCCTCAGAAGAGGCAGATATATCCCAGAATGCTTTGCGCAGGGAGCTCTCCTCGCAAAGCATTATGGGATTTGCTGTGACAGCGGATGGTGCAGGCACCGTTCAGTGGAGAAGGAGTTATGTGACCTAAGGGGGGGAAAAAAGTGATCATCTGTCCGAACGGTCAGTTAACAGAGCTTGCTTTAAAGTCCACTATATAGTCCCCGCTGTATGTGGAGAACGGCACAGTTTAAACAGGAGATGCACGAGGAGAAATGGGCTTGTGCACGCTCTTGCATGCGCATTTATTAGTAGAGGGGAAAGGTCTTTTAAAAAAAATACTCCACAATATCTTAAAGTAACTCATCTAATTTTTTTTTATTGCCTTATTGATGCATTACCAACATAGTGCTATAATTGGAGAATACCTTTATTTATACTATCTTTATACCTCTAAAAGAAAATTCAATATAAACCAATAGAAGTTTGTTTTTACTGCAGAAATGTTATGATCATGTGTTGGAAATATAATCACAGGAAGGACTGCTGGCTTCAGCTATTAACACCCTAAACAAGGAAGGTGAGACACTAAAGAAGCAGTGCAATGATACAGCCCCAGAGGGCTGCATCAAAACATTTTACTGAAAGTTAAGTGGAAGAGAAAAAAGTTGAAGAGCTTGGTGTCGACTCATCAGGTGTTGCCAGTTGATACTAAAATACAAAAATTTAATTTTTGACAGTCCAGAACAACCTTTACTACATTGCTGTGTAATAATTAATGTATTACATTTTACCTTAACTACACACGTGTCCACAGACAAACACTGGCCAGAGTAGAAATCAATGCTTCTCACCTTTCATCTTGGTGTGGATCCCTTGGTCTGGGTCACAGAGGACCTGGCAGGGCCACCAAGGCCGCCTGTTGAATTTGGCCCACACCAGATCTCCATCCAGGTACTTCACAGCAGGGAGAAGTTTCTTCTTTGGGCTGTTGGACTAAGAAGCACAAGGAGGATACTTTAATGTGAGACTAAAATTACAGTTTATCTTTAATTCACATTAAAACAGCGTTATAAAGTTGGTATAAAGCATTTCTAAAACAATGCTTAAAGTATAAATATCAGAATTTACCTGTACAGATTTGATAAAGTTACTGAAGGATGCAGTAATCAGATTATTTAGAGCCAATACAGAGCTCCGGTTTCTTTCAAATATTTAAAGCAGATACTTGTTTAGCAATATTAATGTAAGAGAAATGTGTTTTAAGATGTTAAAGTCAAACTAATAAAAAAAAAACTGTATGGATCCTAAAGGAAAATAAAATTTAGTAAGTTATAGGGTTTGTTTTTATTTTTTTGACAGTTTTATATGTTAATAATTGTAGAAAGGAAGGACCTATGGACAGTGGCGCTAGTTGTTTTAGCATTGAAGCAGAGGTAGTTTATATTTATTTAGTTTCATTTCATCAAAGAAATGAGAAAACAAGTTTTATGTTTTTCTGTAAATATCCCCTAATCTGAATGCGTCTTATTCCGGATCGGTGCATCTCATGTGCTGCACAGTCCTTCTCTTCATGCTTTGGTTTTCTCTGCTGCAAAATGTTGCAAATGTTCCTTTGGCAACAAAAGTGCAGCCAAACAAACACCTCCCCCCCCCCAACTCACATTAGAGTTGGTGCCAGCTGGCGAGACAAGTCCAGGCTCAACAGGAGAGGTGAGTTCAACGTCGCTGTCTGACTCCTGGCCCACTTTCCACCCGTCTATCATAGTGATTTCTGGCAGTGCGCTGGGGCTTAGTGTGGGGTTCAGTTCAGAAATAGTTTTGGACATCAGGTTGAAGACTGTGGGTTTGTAAGTTCTTCTCTCCAACCCTGAGTTACTTTTATTCCCAGTGACATTTCGCTCCTGGGTCGTGCTTGAGGAGTGCTGTAAAGTTTTGAGCGCCTGAACCCCGCCGTGCCCCTCATCCTCCTCCTTGATATCCCCGCTGTCAAACAGCACGGATCCAAAATGGAGGAACCCATTGGGAATGGGCGAGCAGCGCTCAAAGCTGTCCGCGCTGCGAGGGGAGAACCCGTTTCTGCTCCCGTCCTGTAGAGTTTCAAAAGAGTCCATGTTGTCTGCGCCGGAGGACGAAGGTAGCTGGATCTGCAGTGGGTCGAATCCATCTTCTTCATCAGTGATTGGACTTGTAGAGCGGAAGCTGCCCCTGGGATGAAGGTCCGAGTCTTTGCTGGTCATCCGCTGCGGTCTCCTCTGAGGGCTGTAACCTATTTGCAGAGTCTCAAAGGGCTCAGCTTCATCAGTGCCAGGAGACGAGGACAGCTGGACAGGTGGAGACTTGAACTCGTCGTCCTCATCTTCGTCGTTGGTGACTGGACTTGCACAGCGCAGGCTGCTCCTGTCCTGTGGTCTCCATTGAGGGCTGTAGCAGTTAAAGGGCTCCAGCTGACTGTATCCCAGGAAAGCCGGCTGAGGCAGCTGGCCTGGTCCACGGGTCACGGTGCCACACTGGTTCCTATAAGAAGTGCCCAGAGGGCCATTTCGGGCCCTCCTCTCTGGCTGGCTGGGGCCAAACACTGATCCAACCCTAGGACCCGGTCTGTATGACTGATTCATGCTGTCATCCTTATATCCTGTTAAACAAACAAAGATAAAACACAGTTAGAAAAGAGAGTAATGGCGCTCAGTTTCACCATGAATCCATTAAGAGGCGAACTCACAAACCTTAGACTATCCTCTCTCACACACACACACACACACACACACACACACAGCATGGCCTCCATTGTAAAAAGGCCAACTCTGGACAAAAACCCTGAACACATCCACACCTTTCTATTTACAAATAATTGAAAAAATGCGCCTCTGTCGATTGTGGGTCATGGCGATCGCTCAGGCTGTGGTGAAGGTGGTGACACTAAAGCCATCACAGAAAAATAACAAAAAGATCGGATCACACAAACAAGCTACAGCCGCTCATAGGAAGCTGCTATTAACACACACACTGTCAACACGTGGGGAAAAAGGGCGAAATACCCACCATTTGGAGGTCGGTCACCGTGAAACCAACAGCGGATCTTTGTTGGAGTGACACAAAGCGACG
Organism: Cyprinodon variegatus; assembly: GCF_000732505.1. Taxonomy (NCBI): domain Eukaryota; kingdom Metazoa; phylum Chordata; class Actinopteri; order Cyprinodontiformes; family Cyprinodontidae; genus Cyprinodon; species Cyprinodon variegatus. The sequence goes on along the minus strand of NW_015150484.1, from coordinate 2,071,617 downwards.
GCTTTCTGCACAATCCCGGCTGCAGCAGCTCTGCTTGTGGTAGCAGGCCTCGGCTCGGCTCTCATTCTCGGCACTTCATCGCCTCATCATCATCAGCAGCAGCAGCGACGGCGGGGCCCTCCTCTTTAAAAAAAAAAATGTCAGCTTTACAGTCAAACAGAAGACTAAAGCTGCTGTTACACCATGAGTGCCGGTTTCCCCTCCTTTCTGCTGAAGCAGATTATTTATTACATGTTTTATCTGCGTCCCAGTCGAAGTGCCCCCGGTTATGTTAAAACAAGCCCAGGCTGCCTGTGTTGGTGAGCAGCGACCAATCGGCACTGCTACCCAACCCCCCGTATGCTGCTCCGCAGAGGGCCGTGACACTCACTCACACAAACACGGGCCGAATCACTAACACGCACGTTAAGGACACCCAGGTGAAGTTAGGGAAACTGTAAAACAGTGGTAATAAACGTAGGACGGAAGCAGTAGAAGAATGAGCCGCGTTGGTGTCTAAAAGTGGACTCCGTGTGTTGCTTTGTGACCGAGCGGAGCGGGTTTTTAAAGCCACTTTAACGGCCTCCCCGGTCAGCCCTCTGTCTCTCTCTCTCTGTGCGCCATGTTGTCTTCTGCGCGGAGAAAGCTGGCAGGAGGAAGCAGGCCGCCAGCCAGGCGCAAGAGAAAAAAAGAAAGAGATAAAAGCGAACAGCTACGCCGTGAAAACTTAAAAAAAAAACATTACTATAAAGATATCACATAAACATACCCCGTTACATAATTATCCACGAATTCAAATGCGCTAATATATGTAAAAGAAGCGCACAGTAGGCTGGAGTCCTCTGTGAGTCACACTGATTACAGCTTTCAACTTATCGACGCTTTCCTCTTTCATTTTCAAACCATTACTTTAATAAAACTCTGAAATCTTTCTAGAAATACCCGATAGGTTACATAGATATCAGTAAACAGTAGCTATACGATTAAAAGTAGAACATGACCCAGTTTTTTTATCAGCCGTCTCCTTTTTTACATATCTCTGTAAACACATCAAAAATACTGTAAACTTAATCGTAGTAGTGATTTTACACAATGTATTATGGATTTAAAGATTTCTTACAAAGTACTTACTATTGTCTGTCAGACCAAACCCCCCCTAGTGGTTAAGTGGAGCACTGCAAAGCCAAAAGCCTATAACAGAATCTGAAAGTGTTTAATACAAGTTTATTTTTGTCACTCTTCCAGTTAAGAACAGAAAATCAAAATAAATTATGTAACATTATTGTATATATAGTAGTAGTAGCACGAAACAGTAAACAAGAAGTACATGTTTATTAATAATATGTAACAACCTTTTTTTTTTTAATGTAAAAAGATAATTACAGTACTACCGTCATGGAAAACTGTAGATCTGATGCTTTTTTCTTTCTAGTTTTATGCTGAACATTATCTGGAAACAAAGCTTAAGCAAAATCTCTTTTTTCATCAAGATGTTTCTTGATAAACTAGTATTTTAAACTTAAATAGTTTTTTTTGTGTTGGAACTGTCCCATGAACACTGACCTTAACTGAGCTCTAAATGTTCCACAGTTCCCCCTTAACTTCCCGCCTAACTTTTACTTTACTGGGGAATTTAGTGAACATTATTAACATTTATGACAGATTTATATTGTAAAAACACTGTACAGTGTTTTATTTATTTTCTTAACTGTCACTAATTCTGTTATTTTTATACACTTTTTTAAGGTCCACATTTATGTGACCACTTTTGCTATAATCTTTTGCTGCTGTAACACTGCAATCTCTCCATTGTGGGACAATAAAGGAAATGTTCTATTCTATTCTAAGAACATGCAAAATCTATTCAAAAAGAGATCCCAGGCTGGGAATGAAACCCAACAACTGATGTGCTCCAAACTTAATAATTAGATGAATAATTTATAAATAGTTTTAAAATTCATTATTTGTATTTGTCTAATTTTGAAAAAAACATCTGTTTGTTTGCCTAAACACTGAGTGCTGGAGATTAATTACTAAGCAGGGGGGAGAAATGTCTGTTTTTGGTCCCTCATTATGGACTCTTCAACTTTGGCCTCAGTTCTTTATAAACTATATGATGACACATAATCAAACTTTGAACTTTTTAAATTGTAAAGCTTAAAGAAATAAACTGATACTTAGTGAATAAAGTGGTAATAAATGTGACCACTATGGCGATGCAAATTAGCAAACTGATCTGGAGTCAAATAGTTGAAAAGGTTTTTTATTATGGTTTCACATACAGCACATTGAGATTTAACATATGCATATTTGAGATTTTCAGTTAAGAATAAGTATGACAACACAAAAAATGGAAGTGCTTATGATACGTTCAACGACATGTAGGAAATACATTTATATTTACAAAGTGCGGAAAGAATAAATACTGTGCTCATAAAGTAGGAAGTTTAGAAGTTGGAGCTAAACAGAAACTTAAAAACAAACTGTTTAATGAGATGTACCAATCAGTTTGTCACATAACGCGTTTTTTTTCCTTCTTTCTGTATCAGCAAGGAAAGGCCAGAAAGTGCTTTTCTATATATTTATATATTTTTTTTTCACTTTAGTTCTGGTGCTTGTTTTTTTTTCTTTTTTCACAAAGTAAAACACATACTGTACAACTAGATGGGTCAAACTTTCTGTCTAGGGAGGGAAATGTATAAAAATCAATGCTTCAGAAAGTAAAATTTAAACAAAGACAAAATCCAAAGGAAGGAAATGCTCTGGAGCCAGGGCTCGCTCAAGCATTTATCAGGCCTGAAGCAGAATTGGATTTTCAGGGGCCCACCTTCAGTTCTTCTCACCTTTATAACGTCCATCCTTGCTTGCAATTAGACTGTCGTTTTTTCATTACTTTGACATTATTAAATGCATAAATTACACTACATACAAAGTGCTGTTATTGAACAAGCAGTTCTTAATGGCCAAACTATCATTTATGAATTAAAGTTGAGCCCCTAAAAGGTTTTATTTTAAAGTTCAGTTATACCTTAGGTACACCTGACTGGTGAAAAAACAAAAATCAGACAAAAAGGCTACATTTGTTTGTTGTTTTTTTTGTTTTGTTTTTTTTTCTAATTTTGGTTTGTTTGCATACATGCATGCATGTGTAAAATACACTTTAATTGCCTTATTAGCAGTGTGTGAAAAGAGTTTTTTTCTTTATAAAAAACAAAACCCAAGTTTTTTGACGCATGCTCATGCAACCAAATGAGGGAGATGTGTTTAATCAGTGGGTTCATCCACTTTGCTGCTGGCATCACAGAGGTCTCTAGGTTCCATGATGGCGTATGGAAACGTTGCAACTTCGCTGCCAGGGAAGTCCAGTTTCTTAGGAATGCTGCAGTTGCTCAAGTCAAGAGTTTTAGCAGCATCACAACAACCAAATTCCAGCTTCTTGAGGCGAGAGAGACTCTTAATGCTACCTGGGGGTCTTCCTGGGCTGACTTTATACCCTGCCGCCTTGGTTGTTCCAAGGGGTCTCCCTGGACTGGTTTTGAACCCGGCCGCCCTAGTCGTGCCCAGCGGGCGTCCGGTGCTTGTGCGGTACCCAGCCAACTTTGTGGTCCCAGCCGGCCTCCCTCTCCGCCCTGACTTAGCAGAGCCTTTCTTTTTCTTGGAGCCATCTGGGACCAGGGCCTCAGCAGCCCCGATCCTCACTGCCTGTGGCTGGAAATCCCCCTGGCTCTCCTGCAACTGGCATGTCATGGCTTTGTGTATTCCCTGTGGCAAAGGGGCAAGGCTGGCAAGGGACAGCTGCAAACCAGGGTTTGTGGGAGAGGCATAGAACTTGTTGGAGTGAGTGCTGCATAAATCAAAGTGGGTAGCTGGATGACAGTCCTCTGCCAGCCCACTGATACAGAAGTCACTGCTGCTGTTGCTCAATCGGTGCATCATTTCTTTTCTTTCTGTCTGGGTGCAGATTGGTAGAAACATTAGGAACATGTGAAGAGTGACAAATGCAAAATAAGCTGCTTACTTTGATGAAGCAAATAGGCTTTTTTTTTTTTTAAACAAAGTGCAACACAAACATAAATGAAAACAATAAACCATAAGCTATGTAAAAGGAAACAGTTCGTACCTCATTTATTTTGGGGTGTTGTGCTGGAAGGGGGCGATTGTGTCTCGTAAAGGTTTGTCCCCCTCGGGAAGCAGCATCATCCCTGCACAGCCTGCTACGATGGTCCGGTCCGGGAACAACAGCTAGTCTCAGGCCTGCTTAATCCTGACCGAGGAAGAGCAGACCGGCAGCCATTTTTGACCCGAAACAAAAAAAAAAATTAATAAAACAGCATTGTCCGAGCGCGCATGCGCAGAGGCGGGGTTTAGAACACGTAAGGATGGGGAGTGGCGCGAGGAGGATCCGATAAAACAAAAGACCCTCTGATTGAAGCTCTGATTTTTACACAGGAGTACTAGAGCTAGGCTAGAGATTTTTCTTTTCATTTTTTTATTATTTCGAGAATAAAGTCGTAATATTAGGATAATGTTTTTTTATTATTACTATGATGTCGTGGGGGTCGTCTGCTGCCCTACTGTTCTGGGGGGGCATAGTGGGGCACCAAAAACATTTTTTTTATGGCAGTTGTTTAATTTAAAAAAGCATGGGCACAGATAATTACGGAAGAAGAATAGGGACACCTAAAACATTTAAAAAGTTAAAAAAAAAATTACATTTTGAGTGTAATATGAGAAAAAGGTCAGAATTCTGACTTTTTTCTCAAAATTCTCACTTTAATCTCAGAATTCTTTTTTTCTCAAAATCCTGACTTTGATTCAGACTTTTCTCAGAATTCTGACTTAAATCTAAGAATTCTGACTTTTCTTTCTCAGAATTCTTTTTTCTCAAATTCTGATTTTAATCTCAGAATTCTGACTTTATTCCCAGAGTCCTGAATTTAATCTCAAATTCTAAATGAATTCTGACAGCTAACAAACATATAAGTATCAAGCCATAGCCATGTTTTAGACACTAAACTAGCTCTATTGTTTTAATCACATTCTGCTCTTCCAATAATGAAATAGTACCACCAGTGATGCCTCTGGCACGTAAAAAGTCACCTAATTCCGTCATTTTCCACCAATGTGTTACTGGCCCTCCCAAACAACTCACATCTTTGTAAGTGAAGCGAGTGCTCCCACATCTCCTTCCTTCACGATGCCCATATACATTATGATCCAAAATTCTGAGATTAAAGTCAGAATTCTGGCTTTTTCCCATATTAAACAGACATATTTATATATCAGTTAACTTTTTCTGTTTTTCCAGTGGCCCTAATCCTCTTTCGTAGATAATGCCAGCATGCGAGCAAATATTTTATAAATCAATTGTACAATGAGATTGTTATTTTCTGCATCGTTAAATATCTACCTGAACCAAACTGAATTGAATTGGCCCACCTGTGAATTTAACTCCATATCTCTAATCCACTACTGATGAAGGCACAGTTTATCTCATTAAATATCTGTCAGCAAACATGAACTTGAAAACTTAAAACTTGAAATGTGCAACTGTAAAAGGAAAAACAAAAGAAGAACCTCTATATACATACATGTCTGTGTTTATAATTTCTATTCTCTCTTCTTGTCAACATTCTTCATTTTAGGGAAGACAGTGCTTCTTGGAAGAGTGATCATAAAATACAACTTGTTTCTTGTAATTTTACGACTATTCTTGTTGCAACTTTATTCTCGAAATAGAAGCAAAAAAATCACTAGCCAGGCCTTAATAATCCACCGTAGATATTCGGCCCAGATTAAAAATTTTATATTTTAAGTAAAAACTGTTGTTGCGCCGATGCCATTTTTTTTGGCCCCGATACAGATACCCGATACCTGGCTGTGCAGTATCGGCCGATACCGATACCATAATAATGTAAAATAATTGCCATCATGGCTTTGTCAAGCTGCTGCCTACCTTTGTGAAGCACAAAAAAATCTAATACAAAGTGAATCCAGTAAAACTTTTTATTGCCTACCTGGAATGGGTGACAAAACCCATCTGCTGTCTAACGCATGTTAAGTATAAATTCAAAAATCTACAGCTGGGTTCTTCAACTCTTCTCTGCTTCATCAGTACAACTTTAATGCAATAAACTGGTTTATCTGTTCATTATTCCCCAGAATAACTACATTTACTGACTTATTAATGTATACTGTCAGCTTTCATCATATTTATAAATCCATATCTGTCAATAAAATAATTTCAAAATCTTTGTACTGACTTATTAATGTATACTGTCAGCTTTCATCATATTTATAAATCCATATCTGTCAATAAAATAATTTTTTCAAAATCTTTGCTCTAGACTTTTTACTTAGGCACATTTGTCATTTTGTATAAACTGTGTATACAAAATGAATTTTCATTTTGTGCAGCTCTCATGTGATGTCAGTTTGATGCAGTGTGTGACATGATTTAAAAGTTTTTCCAACTGTTCAGCAGTGTGGCGGCGATGGGAAAGAAGCTGTTCCAGAACCTGCTGGACCCGCATCAAATGCTGAGAAGCCTTTTCCCAGAGGGCGGCAGGGAGTTGTCCATTGGGACACGCGGCGCTGGGATGAAATGTGTCGGTTCCAAAAGTTAAGAGAAATACTTAAAATCGAGTGAGCTGGTCTCTTTAGACTGCTTTAAAATTATCTTAAAGGAATGCAGATATTTGTATGCAACTTTTGAGTTTAGTTTGAAATTGTCTTGGTGATTGTTAAAATATGTTTTATATAATTACATTTTTTGAATAGTAAATATTTGTGCTAATAGCCAAAACTGACAAATAACCACTAACCGTCTTGGTCAGGGCATGTTTGTGAGACATTTTTTATCTCAATGAGACTTTTCCTGGTTAAATAGAAATTATGAACATCACTGTACTTTATTCTTTTATTAACAATAGGGTGCAAATGCCCAGTTATTTTCATATCATCCAAATATTTTTCTTTTCATTCACATCAGTGGAAATCTTGCCTTCTTTTTCCTTCATACTCCATAAAAATCCATAAATTGAATGTTAAATTTAAAATCATATAGAGCAGATCTCTGTCTATTGGTCACTTCCCTGATTTCTAAAGGCTGTTAACCGTTGGGACCATTTCACGTCCTGACATAAGTCTGAGAAGCATAAATACGTTTGTTAAGTGTCTGACATTCTGAAAGAAGAAAAAAGGTAATTCTGTTTTTTGTAGTTTTTATTAACATCTATATGAAGTTAAGCACAGACACTGGATTTAAGGAGCAACCGCAGTGCTAGGACAAGTAGCAATATTTATGTTTGCAAAATTAAGTCCACGGGACTTAAGTCTCCCTGATGAGCTGGGTCAGCTTCTGGATCTTTGTTTTAGTGGACATGTCCACATATTTGTCACCAATGCTGACAATCATGCCTCCCAGGATCGAAGGATCTGACTGTAAAGAGAAAACAAGTAGAAAATTACATTAAGGTAAAAGAAAAAAATGTGTTCATGCAGTTTGAAAGCAACACGCTTTACCTTTGTTTCCAGCTTGATAGTTTCGCCCTTCAGAAGAAAGCCTTTTAGGGCTACTTTCAGTTCAGCAAGACTAGCTTCATCCAAAGGCTGCAGACACAACAAAACATAATGGTACCATTAATGAAAACCACAAACACAATCACAACAGTGCAGTGATCCACAGATTAAATTGGACTCATACCTGAGCAGTGGTGACAGAGCAGATCACCTCTCCACGGTGTGCACTCATCATTTTGCCAAAAGCAGTGATAACGTCAGCAGTCAGATTAAGGCGACCATTATCTGCCAGAACATCTGAAGAAAAAACAAACAAAACACCATGAACATGAGCAGATATTTCACAGACTACAAACATTCTTGCTTCTTTCAATCTCCAACAACTTCTATTTCAATTGTTCTTCAATTCAAGGCCACAAACAGTTTTCTTAACCTTTTCTATGTGCCTTTGCTCCAACACACTCGAGTCAAATAATCATGTCACTGACAGAACCTGGCTCCTTCCGGAAAGTAAAATCAGAAAGGAGACTTCAGCGTCACCCAGTTCCTGCTGACGGCCCCAAATTGATTAATCTGTTGATTATTTTTTGAATTAAATGATTAATTATCGGATAGCCAAAGTTTATTTAAATATGTTTTTTTTTTTCTAAATTAAACCAGGTGAAAATAAAACATTTCCACTTGAGGAGTTCTGGATTGAGAATATTGACAGATGAAAAAAAAATGTTTTGTCTCAAATGCAATTTTGTTAAAGAAATTTTGATACAATTACTGCTCTAAGTGGGTCACTTTGTTAGTTAAAGGCATATTTTACAGTCTCTTTACTCCAATTAACGATCAATCGATTACTAAATTAGTTCATAATTATTTCAAAAATCGATTAATCCAATTACTCGTTTCAGCCCAAGGCCCCACTCGCCACTAGACGCTACAGTTTGCCAAAATCCTTTTTGTCGTCTCTGTGACGGATGCTAACCTCTTTGATCTGAGCAATCTTACTGGTTTGGAGACACCATTTTTTTTTTTTGGGGGATATTAGCGTTTAGTCTTTCAGTAAAATCCTGACGTAACAAATCTGACTCCTTTGACTATTCATAGTTATAACAATTCATTGAAAAATGTATTTTTAAAACTATTTCCTCTAAATGGTTAAGAGCCACAACATGGAGGTGGAGAAAAAAAGGATCACTCACTGATGAGGTTGATGGTGAGCGGAGAAACCTTGGACTTTCCAAGAGCATCATGGAAAGCCTTCTGCTTGATGCTTCGCTTGACATGAGGGTTCAACACAATACCAGATATCTTAGGGTCCTTGATCAGAGCCTAAGGAAACAAAGTGACCACAAAAATAAAATATGAGAAAAGGATTATGATCTGGATCATCACCAAAATATAATGGATTGTTTCTTGGCATGAGGCGCACCTTTGGGAAAATTTCATTCAAGTCTGTTCACAACTTTTCAAGTTATCGTGCAAACAGGCAGACAAACAAAGACAAAAACCCTCCTAAAAACAACCGCTTTGACTAAGGTAAAAATGCACTTTGATTTAAATTTTTTTGTTTGTTGACAATATACAGACCATATAATGTAATTCCATAGACTACTGAAAAAACTGCTAACCTAGAGGGAGGTTATTTAGGACAAACTCAATACAATTGGTATGTTACTTTAACATAGTATAAGATTCTCTTCCCTCAGACATGTTTTTCTTGTTTAATTTGGAAGTTTTAAATCTTAGAAATGATTTGGTCAAAACAAATTAAGTTCCTAAGTTTAACATAACCAACAGTGTAGGTACACCGAATAGAAAACACTAAAACAGCTAAATAAAGCACAGAACGAGTGTCACTATCCCAAAAACATTTGGTTTTACAATGTTTTTTAAATAAGCAACAAACACCAAAAGGACTTAGCTTAGTTGGCATCATTTTACAATGTCCTATTTGTTGGGAAACTGTGGATTTCCATTTGCTTTTATTCATGGGAAAAGTAAAGGCGAGTTCTCCCTGAATGCGAAACCTGCAAAACTTTTGCCAGTTACGCCTGCATTTGCGGCGCCTTGATATTCGCCGGACCATAGAAAGCCTGCTAAGGCTGACTGGGAGTAGGACAGTGGTATATTAGAGAAGCCAGCCTGGCAGAGCTAGGAGAGGCTATGGCTGGCTGGTGCTAGCCTCTAGAGGCTAACTGGGGGAGATGAAAGGAGTATCGGGGAGGATCAGCAAAGCTTGCCCGGGTAGACACCAGTGAAGGTGGGGACGGAATATATCGTCTGCGATGGAGATAACACAACGAAAAAGTCCTTCAAGGTCTAAATTATAACAGCTTTTTAAAAAGCCACATTATATCCTCTTCAGAGCATTCCTACTTAATCCTTTGTTTACATTAGTTTCTCTCCCTTATTTAATTAGAAAAAAAAAAGAAGCTGGTCTCCACTGTGCTCCTTCACTGTAGCTCACAGCCACATCTAGTCTCTGACTGGATTTCATGACGCGAATGTTAACAGAAGTTCAGATGTTTCCACTTCATTCACGGGTGAGATGGCGATCAAATGGTGCAAGCTTCGTCAAAATTGCACAGTTCGCTTGCTGCTCCATACGTAACATGGAGCGAATCTTTCGCTTGAAATTTGCATTTGGTGTGAACGTTCCTTATATTTTACAGGGAAAAGCCACAGCGTTTACCCTTTGTTTCTGTGTGCATTAAGGCGACAGAAACGGTACAACTGTGATGGAACCAATATTAGAAAAGTAATTTCCCTCTGGGATTATTAAAGGAGAAGTTCGGTTTTT
>NW_015150484.1:2057076-2061240 GCF_000732505.1 Cyprinodon variegatus | reverse complement strand
GTTAAAAACCTAACTTCTCCTTTAAAGTATGTCTGAGTCTGAAAGTCAGACGCCATGTACGTCTCTTTACATTAAATTTCAGTATGTCACTTTTGCTTAACACAAAAGTTTATAAACTGAGGGTGTAACCATTCAATCATCCGATCACACAGGTTTTTATTTTCCTTTTTGCAGCCCGACTGTCATTTGGCTTAGAGCAGCTACAAATCTTTTCCCACATGTACTAAACTGAAAGAAATAAAACTAAACACAAAGGGTCAAGAAGCCATGCAGCAGTAGTTAACTTTTGGTAATGCTTGAGTTCGCATTAACTGACATGGGCTGTGTCCGAACGTCCACCCAAACCCCCTAACCCCTCAATCACTAAATAGAGCGGGGACTATAAAGAGAATGTTATAGTGATTTTACTTAACTGACTGGACAGAGAACCACTATTTTTCACTCCCCAATTGTCATGCGACTCCAGCTCCCTGTACGGTGCCTGTATCTTCTTTGCCATTTCTTGATCCAAAAACAGAAGTTTGCTAGGAAAGATTTTGCAAAGCATTCTTGGATTCATCTGCTCATTTAGGGACCATTGGCGTACACTACTTTTCAAGGTGCATTGTGGGAAATTTTGAATCCACCATTTTTAGACAAGCATAACATGGCCTAATTCCTATATAGTGCTCTATACGGGGATAAGGGAGGATGATCGGACACAGCTATAGTCACCAGATGGTAATTACGACAACTGAAGATTGGAAGAAGCAGCCAGGGCGCCACCCACTGGCTGCGAAGAGTTAAGGTCGTAGCTATCTCTGCCTGAATTGTAATACAGGGGATGCGTCCTCTGGAGGCCAGATTCGAAGGCCAATTACGTCATAGCGCTGAGGTCTGTTCGGATTGCAAGACTCCTCGTTATGCGGCCGACAAATGCATCCTTCTTTTTGCCCGTTAGCCTTGGTTATCCCAGGATTTATTGCAAGACCAAGCAAGCTGCCTGCCCCATGCTCAGAGGAAAACGGTACTTGGCACCGAACAGTGGTGAATATTGGAAGTGCAGTTTAATATATAATACAACTATGTAAGTTAGTTCCATCTGAAAATAATGAAAATTGTTTTTTTTAAATGGTTTTTGAGTCAGATATGTGGACGGTAATAATTGGTTAATTGAAAGGTTTTTATCTGTTACTGTGTAAATGGGTTTGGCTGCAATTTAAGGACAGCTTCTAATATATCTGCAGCTTGGGGACTATAAATCTGATATGATTTTTATTTTTTTATTGTTATATAGCACAATTTACTTAACTAAGTTTTTTTTGTTGAAGAGATTTTGCTGCTATATTTTCATGCATACATTGTTTAGATTTACTTATATCTTTCTTCTCCTTTAATATCATTACATTTGCTTTTATTTGTTCATGCTCCCGGTGGTTGTCACCTTTATTCCACTCTTTATTCTCATGAGTGCAATCTTTGTTCACTTTACAACAACAAAAAAATCTAAAAAAACAAAACAAAAAACACAGTAGTGAGAAGTTTGGTATTCATCTTTTCCTGCTTTTTGTGTCTCACAGTAGCTAGGTGACAGAGCATACAGGCAGTGAAAGCCGTGGAAGGTCAAAACTCTTCCGGTCCCCTGATTTTCACAGACCTTGAATGATCCTGTCTAGTTAGACCGCGTCTTTGTACGACGCAGCCCATGAATTCGAATTCAGCCTATATTGATTTCTTCGATATTTTTTTAAAGGAAAAAAATAAATATGCAATATGATTTTTAAAATAACCATAATCACTTTTTGGTGAAAATCTTTGTTTTCTTTGGACACAAGCATAAAAAAAAATAACAATGAAAGTAACCATTTTGGAAATTTAGCCATTATAAAATTCAGTTTGTGAGAAAAACAAAGAGAAATAAACAAGGGCATAGGGCTAACCCGCTGGTCAGCAACCAGCGGTTCCGACCCCCGGGACCCACAAGCGGCTCTATAGCACACCCCTTGGGCTCCCTGTAGCTTTTTCAAAAAATTTGTGAAAATCGATTTTTTTTTTTTTTGTTTGTTTTAATATGTTGAGCAGGAGGTCAAACAAAAATTAATTATGTTTTCCAATGCTGTAAAGCTTTGTATAATAAATATAAACAATAATTTGCGTCATAGCCATAGAGATCAATGGTCATAACTTGCAACCAGCGTGGCGCGGTGAAAGCATTCACTGCTCCTCCTTTACCTCATGCTGCTATGTGACATTTGCTCCAGGATAAACATTTAATCATGAAGGTTTATTTTAAATGTAAGCTTACATAGTCCTTTTCTATAGTGGGATAATACACTTAGAGCCAGTGTTGCCATACGAGGGATATATAAGACTTTCACATTTTTGCGGCTACAAACGGATTTATTTTTTGTTTTTTGGTCCAATATGGCTCTTGGAGCAGTTTGGGTTGCCGACCCCTGGGCTAACCCATGCCAGAATTTGTTAAGGACTTAACATGTAAATATTTATTTTAATCTTTGCTTCACAGAAATGATCAAAGGAGAGATGGAGTTAGAGCTTTAGTTTTTTGCTCAGAATATATTTCATTTCAATTCAGTTTATTTCTATAGCACCAATTCACAACACATGTCATCTCAAGGCACTTTACAGTTCACCAGATCATCCAGTCAAATTGATTCAAGGTTTTCTAAGGAAAAAAAATTCATTGCATCAACTCATTGACTGGAATGCAATCCCTCACACTAAGGATGCTTGTAGCGACAGTGGAGAGGAAAAACTCCCTTTTAACAGGAAGAAACCTCCAGCAGAACCAGGCTCAGTCCGAACGGCCATCTGCTGAGGCCGACTGGGGTTCAAGGAGACAGAAGCCGAGATACTATTAGGCGGTAAACTTTCAAAATTAATCCAGCCCTTTTAAAACAGTCTGATATTAGAGTAGAACTAGTTCTTGTTATGATGAAGTGGTACTAAAGTGGATTACTTACAGTAACTTTCCCCAGCTCCTGCTCCACTTGGTCCAGTTTGTTCTGCTTACTGGCTGCAGAGAACAGAGCTGTAGCATAACGGCCCTCCACCCCATACACCTGAATGGGAGGCTGAAAATAAAATATGAACAGAGTCCATCATTCAACTGAGCAGCAGCTCAGTGCAATAATGACATGGCAGGTTAGCAAATTAGGTCGAAACATTTACCTTAATCAGTTTAGCAACTGGTCTGATAACAGACGTGCTGAACATGCGGGCCTGGATGGAAGAAAGGACAGAACTGTTAAAGAAACTATCTGCACACAAACAAAGCAAAACGTTTTCACTTTGACGTCTTCTGTGCCGTTTACATTACGGGCGGTTAGCTGCGAAGCTAACAGGTTAGCAGTCATTCAAGTGCACAGAGACGTTAACATGTTGTGAACATTTAGGGTCACTCTCTCACCACTGAAACACGTATAGTATATAAAACAGCCCACTAAGCTTGGCTTATATTGGCTGGAAATACGGTAATATGTTGCAAAGGGCGAGAAATGGTTCAATGTCTTACCTGTTGTCCTAGCATGTGTGCTGCCATTTTCTCCTACAGCTGTCCAGAGTAGGACGGCAGACTGCGCATGTGTAGCAGAGAAGGAGGCGCCTCTTCTTCTTCTATGTTGAATGGCGCATTGCAAACAGTTTATAGGTGCATACCGCCACCTACTGTACATGAGTGTGTAGCTCTATAGTTCCACCTATTATGAGGAGGGCCTCTGATGGGAAATGTAGTTTTAACCAAGGCGCGATCAAGCAGGTCGATCAAGCAGGTTTACTATCATCATCATCATCATCATCATCATCATCATCATCATCATCATCATCATCATCATCATCATCATCATCATCATTATTATTAGTAGTGTTACTAGTATTAACATTAATATTATTATTAACTTTGATCTATTAAGCTTTTGCCTTGGTGCTGGACTTGATGTGACTTAAAAAAGTAACAATAAATAGAAATTTAATATTAATTTTAAATGTTTGTTTAAAATAATTTGTACAAAAAACAAACTGTCCCCAACAACTAGTACATTGCTTGTGGACAGTGAACCAGATTTCAATTCTTTACATTTGTTTTTTTCTTTTGTTAATTTAGATGTGTTGTACTGGTAGCTGATATTTTTCTGAACGCCGTTTTTTTTTTTTTTTTTTTTTTTT
>NW_015150484.1:2050928-2056402 GCF_000732505.1 Cyprinodon variegatus | reverse complement strand
AAAAAAAAAAAAAAAAAAAAAAACGGCGTTCCCCTTTAATGAAAGGGTATATAAACTTTCAAGCACAACCATAAGGAGTTATCACTCCTGCAGCGTATATTATTTGTTTTGCTTGTTGATTAACAAAAATATTAAAGATTTTAAGCACATTCACCTTCATCAATAATGTATCAGAAGAATAAAAAGAAAGTTATTTGGTTTTACCTTTACGGTGGCATTTTTACTATAATAGAAACTTCTCACTGTTGGGTTCTTTCCTTTTTTGTATGAAATATTTGTATTCATATTAACCCTTTATAGGGCACTCAGTGAAATACTTTGAAAATGAAAATTTCAAGACCAAGTTATCTTTGTAACATAAAAAAATATGGATAGTTTGATGACAAAAATGAATGTCAATCTAATAACAAGAAATGCCAACTTGCTCAATTATATTAAGAAAAAAAAGCAAAAGTGCTTCTATAAGAAGTTCATGAAAAACACTCCTTGAAGAAACACATTTTTTTGGTACAACATAAACCTAGAGGCATTAATGCTGATACTGACACTTACATTTGTTTGTTTATAAAACTAAATATAACTAGGCTTATTAACTTTTTAACTTTTCAATTAGCTTTTTAACTTTTTTCTTCACTTTTTAACTTTTTTCAACTTAATTTACAGTGGTTAATATATCCTTCAATGGCTCATTTAATTGTTCAAAAGCCAAAAGAAGATGTGCAGCCATGTAGCAGGATCTTTGCTGAATAGCTGGATATAAATCTTGTGCTTCTAGACCTCAATGAGGGACGGGGTAGGAGGACTCCATTTGTAAGGGGAATACAAGTGATCAAAAACAGTAACTTGTCCTATAAAGGGTTAACATTAACATTTGAAAGCAAACCTCACAACAGATTTTTGAATTTTATTTTATTATCCATCCATCCATTATCTGACACGCTTGTCCCAAGTGGGGTCACGAAGGGTGCTGGTGCCTATCTCCAGCAGTCAATGGGCGAGAGGCGGGGTACACCCTGGACAGGTCGCCAGTCCATCGCAGGGAAACACAGAGACACATAGGACAAACAACCATTCACACACACATTCACACCTAAGGACAATTTAGACTGTGGGAGGAAGCCAGGGTACCCGGAGAGAACCCACGCCTGCTCAGGGAGAACATGCAAACTCCATGCAGAAAGTCCCTGGGCCGGGAATCGAACCTTTATCTTATTATAATATTAGAAAAAAAGTAAGAATTCCTACTTTTTTCTCAGAATTCTCACTTTGATCTCAGAATTTTGACTTCAATCTCAGAATTCTGGCTTTTTTCCTCAGAATTTTTACTTCTTTCTCAGAATTCTGACTTTTTTTTAGAATTCTGACTTTTTTCTCATAATTCTTATTTTAATATCAGAATTATGACAATTTATTGTTTTTTTAAATAATATTTGAAAAACATGCTAACTTTTTTTTTGTTTGTTTCTTCAGTGGCCCTAATCCTCTTCCGTATACATATCTGCTCAAAACCTTTAATAAAATCCAACCTGTTAGAAACGCTTTGAAGAGGTGAACTGAGGGTTCATTAAAAGGACATTGTTTGAGTCACTACTGCAAACTCACCACTAGGTGGAGACAGAGCTCTAAATGTGTTAGTCCACCAATACACGTTGGATGATCGTTACTTTGCATTTGAGGCAAATTGGCTGGTATGATATGCATATATATTAGATTTACATATAACATAAACTATAGGTATTTTATTTATTTTTTATCAGTCACCTTTGTAGGTGTTTAGTCTGTTTGTTTCTGTATTTTTCTTATCAAAAATGCAGATTTGCTAAAGTTTTTCGCATTAATGATTTTTTCTGTGAGGTAATCTAAGCAGTAATGCTATAGCTGTGGCGGATGTTAAATGTCTACAAAATAAAAGCTTGGCTTTAAGAGCAAAATGAATTGAAACGTCATTGGTAGCCTAATATTTTTATTAAAGATTATAAATGTTTACGAGAGAAGAAGATGTCTTTGTGTTTATTTCAGTATGCCTTTTTTTCCCTTAAATATCGGTGTTTTTTCCCAGTGTTTGCAGAAGCAGGACTTTTATTTTCCCACAGAGCGGTCCTGGCTGAGTGGGGGGACGTGGCTCCGTGTTTTCTGCTCTACTGACGCTGCTGCGTGTAAAATTAGCTGCAGCCTGTTAGGGCCACCCTCTCCCTCTCTCGCAGACCCCCGGAGCCCACAGTGCAGTAAGTAACCAGTGCATTTATCTGATTTAGATAGTCAGAGAGAAAATCTGCTTCCTCAGGTCGGAGGGGACCCTAAATCAGACGGCTCCCCCCCCCCCAGAAACCCGCTGATACTAGTTGAATCTGGAGCGCCTCACAGCTGGATGAGACCTGGCCTCATACAGATGTGGCTCCTTATTATCCTGCTAGGAAAACTGAAGATATTAGTCTGATTAATTAGGGGAGGCTTTGTGTGATTGAATCTTCCAGATGTTTTAGCAGCTCCAGTTGCAGTCCAGATCTGACTGGTCCACGTCGGGTAGGTGAAGACGCTAAAGTTGGCTTTCGATTTGGAGGTTTTCATGCTGCACTTTAACTAAAGGGCTATTCTGCAACATTTTCATCTGCTTTATGGGAAATACTTAGAATTAGCTAATGTAACTTGGAATATTTTGGAATATAGATGTGTAATGTAGCGGAATATCTTTTGCATTTATGAATTTATTGCATACTATCCGATTTACTTGTAAAATACAATTTATTTATCCATCCATCCATTTTCTGACACGCAAAGCGAGGGGTGCTGGTGCCTATCTCCAGCTGTCAATGGGCAAGAGGTGGGGTCCACCCTGGACAAGGTCACCAGTCCATCGCAGGGCAACACAGAGACAAACAACTATTCACGCACACCTAAGGAGAATTTAGAAAGGCTAATTAACCTAACAGTCATGTTTTTGGACTGTGGGAGGAAGCCGGAGTACCCGGAGAGAACCCACACATGCTCAGGGAGAACATGCAAACTCCATGCAGAAAGACTCCGGGCCAGGAATCGAACCAGCAACCTTCTTGCTCCAAGGCAGCAGTGCTCCACTGAGCAGCCCAAAAAAAAAACAAAAAACAATGTAGTGATTTTAATTTCTAATTTGTGAAAACTCAATGGAGCTGATTTATTGATTGCTTTATACAGATAATATATACATAATATAAATGACCAGAGGTGGATAGAGGACCCAAAAATTGTACTCGAGGTAGAGTAGCGCTACCTAAACTTTTTTTACTCAATTAAAAGTAAGGAGAAGCTATCACTTAAGATTAAAAAAGTACTTGGTATAATTGCTTCCCAAATACCGCATAATTATTGGCTCGTGACATCAGAGTTCATGTTTAAAATGATGTAAATTGACAGAAAGTTATGTGGCAATTCTGGTTTTTCAAAGAATGAAATAATAGTAATAAAAACAATAAACATTATGGTTACAAAATTAAAATTCAAGCAGTAGAAAACCTTTTTTATTTCAAAGTGAGGTTATCCAGCTTTTTATTGTCATTAAACTGTCAAAAGTACAGAGCAACGAAATTAATTATCTGCATGTAACCCATCCCGTTGGGGAGCAGTGGGCTGCCATTGTGCGGCGCCCTGGGGAGCAGTGTGGGGTTAAGGGTCTTTTGCTCAGTGGCAGTCTGTGGGAGTGGGTTTTTAACTCAGAACCTCTGGATTCCAAGCTCTATACCCTAACCACTTCCCAGCAATAGATGTTGAATGGAGAATGCAGGCAGGATCCACATGTCATGAAAGGATAAAGACCTGGTGCAATATCTGTACGCATGTGTTACTAATGGCTGGTAGAGTAACCAGAAATTTAATTTGAGGTAAAAGAGCAACACTCTCATATGATTTTATTATATGTGTTGCTTCAGTAATAGTAATTAGTGCAGGAAACAAGAAGTACATCTTTTTTCTAAACATTGCTTAAGTAAATATAATCAGCTACCCATCTACCCAATATTCAGGGTTCTAATCTTTGCAGAAATTTTTTTTTTAACAGTTTGTGATCGAAAAACCATCCATTTTCTGTCACGCTTAATCCCAGTTGGGGATTAATCTCCAGCTGATCGAAAACCATGATGCAATCTGTAAAAACTCAGAAAAGGAATCCTATAAAGAAGAAACTGTGAATTATAGGCTTTGGAATAAATATTAAATGATAAAGTTAAAGTTTGGCTTTTTAAGTATTTAAATCTGTATTTACAATTAATTGAAGGTAGTCTGCACGCCTTTGGTGCAGCGGAATGGCCCTTTACATCACAAATCGCATACCAACTTCAGCACCATAAAACAACCATTGTATTCCTCCACAGAGCTCATTTAACTCTGCGATCGCTCACAGAAAGCTGCAGAATATTACCAGACAGCCACTCTTATATTGTCCCCCCTGGTGCTGCTTGCTTTTATCATTTTAGAGATGTATCTGAATGGTAGTGAAGGAGTGCTGTGAATTTCTGGTTAATGTGTAGCTATGGAGGCTCGCCCTGATTGGCTGAGAGTGAGGGCAGAAGAAGCAGCTCAGGGTCTGCAGATCAAAGACCAACACTGAACAAAGTTCAGTTCTTCCAGATCCCATTAATCTGTGTCTGAGCATCAGATTCATGTTAATGATGAGCGCTCTGCAAACCCTGTGAAAAGGATTCAGTGTTTTAAACCTCTGAGTTTAAATTAATTTAAAGAGACAACATGCTTCATGCTGATGCAACATTTGGAAGGGTTAAGGACCTCAATTCCTTCACCTGATTTTAATGATGCAGGGTTTCCCCTCTGTTTCATCATATGAGTGTTAGAAATGATGAAATACCGGACCAGGGTTGCATGTTATACACAGAAATATAACTTAATTCACTGGTAATTAGAAATAGTGCTGAAATACAAAAACCTAATGTATGAAAAATGGGATGCATTTCACTAATTGGAAATGTGAAATAAGTCAAAAATGTTGCTAATGATAGTGATGAGAAAAGGAAAATAACAGTTATGATTCATAACTTTATTGCATCACTTCTGGGACAGGAAGTCTCTCCTTTGGTTTGGTTTATGTTCTTATCTGGTTAGGATTAGGTCAGTGGGGAAAAAAAATAAAAAATTTAACTGATTTTTAAATTTTATTTCAGTTTAGTATGGGATTAAAGTCAAAATTTTGACTTTTTTCTCAGAATTCTGACTTTAATCTCAGAATTCTGACTTTAATCTCAGAATTCAGACTTTTTTCTCAGAATTCTGACTGAAGTCTGATAATAAAAAAAAAGTCAGAATTCTGAGATTAAAGTCAGAATTCTGAGATTAAAGTCAGAATTCTTTAATCTCAGAATTCGGACTTTAATCTCAGAATTCGGACTTTAATCTCAGAATTCGGACTTTTTTCTCAGAATTCTGACTTTAATCTCAGAATTCTGACTTTAATCTCAGAATTCTGACTTTTTTCTCAGAATTCTGACTTT
>NW_015150484.1:2048970-2050890 GCF_000732505.1 Cyprinodon variegatus | reverse complement strand
TTCTCAGAATTCAGACTTTTTTCTCAGAATTCAGACTTTTTTCTCAGAATTCAGACTTTTTTCTCAGAATTCAGACTTTTTTCTCAGAATT
Organism: Cyprinodon variegatus; assembly: GCF_000732505.1. Classification (NCBI taxonomy): domain Eukaryota; kingdom Metazoa; phylum Chordata; class Actinopteri; order Cyprinodontiformes; family Cyprinodontidae; genus Cyprinodon; species Cyprinodon variegatus. The sequence continues at coordinate 2,050,799 of NW_015150484.1, read as the reverse complement.
CAGACTTTAATCTCAGAATTCTGACTTTAATCTCAGAATTCTGACTTTAATCTTAGAATTCAGACTTTAATCTCAGAATTCTGACTTTAATCTCAGAATTCTGACTTTAATCTCAGAATTTGGACTTTTTTCTCAGAATTCTGACTTTTTTTATTATCAGACTTCAGTCAGAATTCTGAGATTAAAGAATTCTGACTTTAATCTCAGAATTCTGACTGAAATCTGATTAAAAAAAAAGTCAGAATTCTGAGATAAAGTCAGAATTCTTTAATCTCAGAATTCAGACTTTAATCTCAGAATTCTGACTTTAATCTCAGAATTTGGACTTTTTTTATTATCAGATTTCAGTCAGAATTCTGAGATTAAAGTCAGAATTCTTTAATCTCAGAATTCTGACTTTTTACTCAGAATTCTGACTGAATTCTGACAATAAAAAAAGTCAGAATTCTGAGATTAAAGTCAGAGTTCTGACTTTTTTCCCATACTATACTGAAATAAAATAAAAAAATCAGTAAACTTTTTTTTTTCCTTCAGTGGCCCTAATCTTGTTTTACATATCTGGAAAACAAAAAGCCTTTATGATGTTGAAAGCACGTTTTCTAAAGTCACAGGCTTTGGTTTGCTGATATAAATCTTCTAATTGTCTTTTATAATTTTTCAAACTGCTTTTGAGTAACAGAGTGAGGTTACTGCACCCATGGCTGCTTGGATTTGCTATTTCGTGCTTGAAAACCCTCGTGCCATGCCTGACCATTGCTATAGCAACGTTATGCTGAGTAAGCAGCGTAGCCGAATAGAATGGAGGCATTGTGTTTTTCTGTTATGCTACTGCTTCTCTTCAGATAGGAGTCATTTGCACTGAAGGATATCCTGGCACTCCCCAGCACCTTTCAGCTTTTGAACCTTTTCTCTCTGCAGATAAGCATGGCAGCCGACCTGTCCACCTCCATTAACATCAAGGAGCCCCGGTGGGACCAAAGCACATTTATCGGTCGAGCCAAGCATTTCTTCACTGTCACAGACCCAAGGAACGTTCTCCTGACCAACGAACAACTCTCACACGCACACAGAATCATCACAGACTACAGGTAAAGCAGCAGGAACAGGGATTGATTGTGATTGTAGGAAGATGTTGGCTCACACGTCTACTATCTTGCAGAAAAGGCATCGTCTCTCCGGGTCTGACGGAAGATGAACTGTGGAGGGCTAAATATGTTTTCGATTCTGCCTTTCATCCGGACACAGGAGAGAAGATGATCCTGATCGGCCGAATGTCGGCTCAGGTTCCCATGAACATGACGATCACCGGCTGTATGATGACGTTTTATAAGTAAGACCTTGCCAAACCTTAGAACACTAACCCTTAAATAAAATACAGTGGTAATAATTTCTTTTAGATGTCTGCCTATAGGTGAAAAGAGTCCAGCTGCGTAGAATTTGATGTCATTGTAAAGACAGCTCAGGTTAAAGTTCGTCTTTAGATCATGTGGCAACCGTAAACATACAGCCAATGCTACAAGCACCTTCAATGGTTAGAACGACTCAAAGTCCAGACATAGGGCTGCAACTAACGTTTATTTTACTAATCGTTTAATCTGTCAATAATTTCTTTAGATTAATCAATTATAAATCGTATAGCCAAAGATTCCTTAAAGAAGACTTTTTGTGAAATGAAACAAGGTGAAAACTTCCACTTGAGTTCTGGATAGAGCATATTGAGACACAAAAAAGATTTTTATAACTTCAAAATATTTAAATTTTTTTTTTTTTTACAATTTTGGTTTAATTGCTGCCCAAGGGTTACTAAATTAGTTGACGATTATTTTAAT
>NW_015150484.1:2045725-2048157 GCF_000732505.1 Cyprinodon variegatus | reverse complement strand
TATATATATATATATATATATATATATAATTTTATTTTTTTCACTATCTTTCAATGTCAGTTTTACAAATTACATCCTTTTCAATTTGGCTTATAATGAGCAGGCTTTCCTCTGGATTTGACATTAGCAACAACACTGTATCGGTCAATATTTGTTTCAAGAGCAAGAGTTCATACTGGGCTTGAAATGAAGAGAAAATTACCGTAAAACACTATTTAAAAACAATGAGATTCGTGACACTTAATATGTTACACAGTAAATTTAGAAATAAAAAAATAATATATATTAAAAAACATTTTTCATACACCTTTTCAACACTTTTTTGAAAAAGTGATTTAAAAAAAAGGTTGAAAAATAATAATTGGGAATAAAAGAGATTCAAAAAAAGGAAAAATATAAAATATGTTAAAAATGGAAGAAAATGTGGGGGAAAAAAATTACATACAAAAGTGAAAAAAAAATAATTCTGATGAAACATCACATTACTTCTTTTTTTTAAAATCTAAAATGTTCTCTTAAATTTCATTTCTGGACTGCATTTACTTCAAATTTCTATTTTCACAACACATTTTTGTTTGCCAAAAAAATGGAAAAAATTATCTCCATAGAGCATACGCACATGCTCAAATCGAGAATACATGCAGTGACAGTGGAGAGAAAAAACTCCCTTTTAACAAGAAAAACCTCCAGCAGAACCAGGCTCAGTGTGAGCGGCCTTCTGCTGAGGCTGACTGGGGTTCAAGGAGACAAGAAGACATATAAGATAAACATAGAAGCACTGATTAATCCTTTACATGATAGAAAAGCTAATGATAAAACAGCTCCACAGATATCTCTGTGTAGGACAGAAAACGATAAGCAGACGAGCTCTGAGCCTGTTTTCATGTCAAAAGTCTGAGATAGAGCACATACAGTTAGTCACAGTAAAACCTCAGCTATGTCTAGGATTTTCGCTTTCCATTATTGTTTGCCTGAAACAATGGAAAAAATCTCCATACATATAGAGTGAACATAAGCTCCTTTGTCCTCTTTTTTTTTTCCAGAAAATAAATACATTATTCATTAAAGTATATGGTTTATTATAACAAAAGATAAAATATTAATACTGCTGCAAGGCACTGAAAATCATTTCAGTATAATTCAGTTTATTTATATAGCGCCAATTCAGAACACCTGTCATTTTAAGGCACTTTACAGAGAAAATTAAATCAGATCATAAAGTGTAATTTGTTACACTTTATGATTGCATGGGACCCATTGACTCGACAGCAATCCCTCACACTAAGCATGCTTGTAGCGACAGTGGAGAGAAAAAACTCCCTTTTAACAGGAAGAAACCTCCAGCAGAACCGGGCTCAGTGTGAGCGGCCATCTGCTGAGGCCGACTGGGGTTCAAGGAGACAGAAACAGAGATGCAGGGGGAAAAAAAAGAAAATACAGATTTACAAAATGTAAATGTTAAATAGCTCCACAGGCGGCCCCGTCTAGGGAAGACACAGCCAGGCAGACGGGCTCTGAGCCAGCTCCCATGTCGATATTATAAAGAGCAATATTATAAAATACTCAATGCCATTTACAATAAGAAGTCCTGTGATTTTTTTTTTGAGTTGTTTGAAACAACTTGTGTTCTTCTCACAGGACAACCCCCGCCGTGCTCTTCTGGCAGTGGATCAACCAGTCCTTCAATGCAATAGTGAACTACACTAACAGGAGCGGCGACGCTCCAATCACAGTTAGGTAGGAGAGCTTGGAATCAGCAGCACATGGATCAGTCCTGTAGTTTAACCACTCTTATGTGAACTAACTTTTCTGTTACAGTCAGCTGGGCACAGCTTATGTCTCGGCCACCACAGGAGCTGTCGCCACGGCTCTAGGACTAAACGCACTAACAAAGGTACGGCTACATCTAATGTGTCTCCGTTGGAATGAATCTGGTGTTTTTGTTGGATTTTCTGCTGTTTTTTTTCTGCTGATTTTCTGCTGTTTCCTTCCTGTTGCAGCACATCTCACCCCTGATTGGACGTTTCGTTCCATTCGCCGCTGTAGCGGCCGCTAACTGTATCAACATCCCGCTGATGAGACAAAGGTAAGGGACACGGACACTTGATTTGATTACACACCGACGTTCATGCAGTGCTTTGCATGGACCCCTTGGAGAATAAGCTGTAGAAGAGGTGGATCTTTGCCAGCAAATTAGCTTGTTTTTTTGGGATGGTTGGATAAATCTGAATGTTTTTTATTCTATTTTTTTTGCATAGGCCATATTTGGGTTTCGGGTGTGCATATACTTTTAGCATAAATTTTACCCAATCCCTGATCAATGAGACTACCTGCCCCGTGCTTAAAGGAATAGTACACCCAAAACATGATTAGCCTTCATTTTCTACTCACCCCCATGCTGAACAACACTCTGGAGTACTTTTTTGATATCT
>NW_015150484.1:2032980-2044641 GCF_000732505.1 Cyprinodon variegatus | reverse complement strand
TTAGATACTTACATAAAGAAACGGAAAAATACAGTCATATTGAATAAATTTGAAAATGCTTTTGATGAGAATCCTTTGTCAGCTTAACCCTTTATAGGGCACTCAGTGAACTTCTTTGAAAATCAAAATTTCAGGCCAAAAGTGTTATTGGAATCCAGAAAAAGACCTTATTACATTTGTAACATTAAAAAAAGGTATATTTTGATGGCAAACATTAACGTCAATGTAATAACAAGAAATACCAACTTGCCTGAATATATTAAGAAAAATAACTATAAGGAATTCTGAGAGTGAAAGAAACACATTTTTTGGTACAACATAACCTTAGAGGCATTAATTCTGATACTGGCACTTATATTTTTTAGTTTATAAACCTAAATATAATTGTTAACTAGGCCTTTTTAAGTTTTTTAACTTTACTTTTTAACTTTTCAATTAGCTTTTCACCTTTTTCGACTTATTAACTTTTTTACAATTTAATTTACAGCAGGTAATATGTCAGTCAAGGGCTCATCTAATTGGTCAGACGCCAAAATAAGATGTACAGCCATGTAAGAGCATCTTCGCTGAATGGCTGGATATAGATCTTGTGCTTCTAGACCTCACCGAGGGGCATGGGGGACTCCTTTTGTAAGGGGTATGCAAGTGATTAAAAACTGTAACTTGCCCCATAAAGGATTAAAAGTAGGTTGTGCCGATCCGGTACTAATATCTAATGATATCGGCCCAAAAAATCTCAGATATTGACAAACTGATAGAAACGCTCTGCTTCTATTTAATGTGGATCACTTTTTCACATAACTTGTGTTTTGTAAATATAACTTGATTAAACCTTTTCTAACATTCTACAGTACAGAATGAGTAATAAAAGGACATTTGATTCATGTTAATATTGTATCTGGTCAATATCAATATTGGTAAAGTCTCAAAGCTGCAATATCGGTATCGTATTGCGAAGAAAAAAAAATTGTATATGGAAACCCCTGCTTAAAATGTGTTTTTTAAAAAGCTCATTTCATGAGCTGTAAACAGAAAATCTTCATCGTTAACAGAAATGAGGGACTGAAAGTACAAATCTTTTGTGCCGTTAATCATGTTTCACATTGTGAATTGAGTTATTGAAACAAATGCATTTTTCTTATTTATTGGATATAACTTTAGTTATAGTTGGTGATCACAAAATACCTCTTTTTACTGCAGATTTCTGACAGAAAGCGTTGGAGCCATTTTTCTCTCCCTCTCCTTTCAGCTCTGATTTATAACCAGAACATCACAGACTATTAATCAGTTACTAGAAACTATATTCCATATATATTTAAATCTAGTTAAGTCTTTTTTTTTTTTTAAATAAGTGCATCTGTTCTTGAATTGAGGAGGTGAAAGAGTCATTTTGCCAATGGAACAAGACAATTTACACTTAAAATAAGAAAATACAATTGCATTGATTTATTTCAAGTGCATATTATCTTATTATCTTATTTTAAGAGTAAAATTTCTCATTCCATTGGCAAACTACCTCATTTACCTACTGAAATTAAGGGTGAATACACTTAATTTAAGACATTTTTACTTATTTCTATATTTGTTTTTGCAGCATGTTTCACAACTCTTAATAAAAAGGAAATAAAGTTTGATTGGTTGATTTGTCTCCAGAGAGCTTCAACATGGCATTCCCATAACAGACGAAAATGACAACAGGTTAGGCGAGTCAACCAAAGCTGCTCAGCAGGCCATCTCTCAGGTCGTCGTCTCTCGGATCCTCATGGCTTCTCCTGGGATGGGTACCAACATTTCATTTCTCTACTTAAAATCATCCGTTTATTAGATTGTTTTATTAACAGTTTAACTAACTGCATTTTCAGCTATCCCTCCATTTTTAATGAACCACCTGGAAAAGAAGGCTTTTCTGAAGGTAAGCATTTTGCTCTCTTAAAGACAAACGCCGGCGCTCCCTTTAGGCTGAACAGTGAGACGAAGTCGGCTCCCTTTCAGCAGCGAGCCGTCAGACGATTGAAAAGAGCTGAGCCTGTCCTTGTATGGGAGTTCCCCGCTGCCTTTGTGTGCCTCTGTCATTTTTCTGATTTGTCTTTTCAGAGATTCCCATGGATGAGCGCACCCATTCAAGTCAGCCTGGTGGGATTCTGGTGAGTGGTCGGAGATGGCCCACCTGATAAGCTCTCATGAGAACACTCTCTCCGATTTCAGTCTAATTTCTCACGGCAGTGACATTTGATCGCAGTAATCCCATTATTGGAGCAGTAAACTGAGACATTCAGGTTACAGTAAAGCAGGTTGGACGAAATGCGCTTAGATAAATGATCTGCCATAAGATGTAATATCTGGCTTGCAGATATTTTTCCTCTTCCTAATGGTCATTCATGCCAACATCTCATCAGTGTTTCACTGCGTGGCGATTTGAAACCAACTGCAGAGATTCTTCAGATAACACCACAGGCATTGGCAGCACTCACTGCACTATAACACCGTCACGGTGTAAAGGAAGCAAACCTTATTTTAAGCGTGAGGTTGGATTTTACAGGACATAAAAGTGGAAACAAACAGATATTGATATTTTTATTTCTTAAAGACAAAAATTAAGCTAAACCACTTTTAGGTGAACAGCTAAATACACAGTTTAGCAGCTTTAAGAGCTTTAGCTGCATTGAATTAAACTGATTATCATAACCATGCTTCATAGTTGGCTCAGACCTGTTCTGGAAAAAAACCGAAATCTAGATAAGTCATTTTTTTTTCTTAAAATAAGTGCATTTGTTCTTGGATTGAGGAGGTAAAAGAGACATTTTACCAATGGAACAAGACAATTTACACTTAAAATAAGAAAACGCGAATGCATTGTCTTATTTCAGGTACATGTCATCTAATTATCTTATTTTAAGAGTAAAAATAATCATTCCTTTTTCAAACTCCCTCATTTACCTACTCAAATTGAGGGTAAATACACTTAATTTAAGACATTTTTACTTATTCCTAGACCATTTTTCCAGTGTTGTTTGATGAGTTTCACTTGTTCAAAGGCCAATCATTCTCATTATGGTTTGCAAAAGTTGTTGCCATGTTTGTGAAAGACACTTTGGAAGTGTGACCCTTCCAAATCAACTATATCTCCCTTCTCTGTTTCTAGTTGTACTGTAATCCTAACAAGTGCCATGCTAACTGAGACCCATATAGTCTGAAATGGAGATCCTGGATGCTTGAAATCTCTTGGAGAAATGACCGATCCAGACCTGGGGGAGGTTGGGGGAGGGGTTCATTAGATTTCCTCTCTTGGGGAGATTTGCAGTTGTCTTAAAGGGATTCATGACCAGTAGAACTTGTTGGCTTTAATATGTCATATTTTTCCTATTAACTTAAAAAAAAGACTCTTTTTGATATGTAGAACTCATAATTACTTGGTTGTGCTTCAGTTGCGCAATGGTTTGCGCAGTGTAGGGATGGAAATCGAAAACTGGTTCCTGTTCAGAACCGGTTCTGTTCCAATTCCATGGCACGGTTTGCCAGCTCGCTTAACGATTCTCTTAACGGTTCCAGGAAGCACCAGAGCCACTCTGGGCAGCACGATTTACGTCCCATTTTTTTAAGCAAGTTACGCACACGGCATTCAGTAAGCAAGTACGACGTGTCTAGAAAAGCAAAATAAAAAAAATCAAAAATGGCGTCACATCGGATAAAGTGATCGAAAGTTTGGCTTCATTTTAAGGAAGAGAAAGATGGCAACAAGGCGCTTTGCAATCAATGCAAAGTGGCAATTACATCAGCGGGAGGAAATACATCCAACATGCAGAAACACATTACGCATACAACATGGCAGACATTTTAACAAATGCCATGTTTTCGATGCTTCCGGACTGAAGCTAAAATTACAACCAGCATGGAAGGCAACTCTGGTGGTAAGTAGCTAGTTTTATATCAGTGGCTGTGCTTAAAGTGGTTCCTAGTAAATCATATGCCGTTTCTGGAAATAAACCAGTTTCCTACCTCTCTTTGGTAGTAATTAAGGGAGTGTTTCTTTCTCGTTAATCCAGCCCGTCTTTGCTAGCATGTTTAGTTAGAACTACTGGTAGCTGGAATTGTTACATGATTCTAGCTATTGCAAGGATGTAACAAAATGTGCTAGAAGTTGCTCCGCAGTTTAAGGAGCGAGAGAAAGGTGAAGCTCGTGTATTTAAATCAGGGGGAGATGAGTTTATTTTCCGAAATTGTACAGTAATGCTTTTTGATTAAACGGATGCCTTCTCCATTAGATTTAGATGACTGTGACGAGAATCGATAAGAGAATCAAATCGTTTCACAGAATCGATAAGGGAATCGGAATCGGGAAAATTTGATAAATTCCCAACTATAGCGCAGTGGTTAGAACGCACAACCCATTTATGGGGGCCTCAGTCCTTGACGCGGCCGACCCGGGTTTGAATACGACCTGTAGTCCTTTGTTGCATGTCTCTCTCATACCGTCTCATACTGTCAGCCTACTGTCAAAAAAAAAAAAAAAACGAGCTACTAGTACTGTAAAAACTCAAAAAATGTAAAAAAAATGTCCTTTGTTATATTTTTCACCAGGATATAAATTTTTCATGCTAGGTTGATGACGTGGTTAGGTTTTACTGGACGCTACTGAGTAGCTAAACACAGGAAGGCTAACATGATCAGAGTTGTCTTATATTTTAATTTAGTATTTTTGTTTGACTAGTGTCAATACAGACAGTGCCACACTGCATCCCTGCCTCAGTTTTCACAACCTGTTATATATGGGACACCTGTTGAAATGAACAAATGTGATCGGCCGGCGATCTACTGTTTACAATATTAGCTAATGCAAATAGAAATCAAAAGTAAATCAGAAGATAATGAATTACAGTTGATGAGGTTTTTATAGGCCTAGGTGCAGTACAACTTTGCTACTTCTGGAATTTGCTGTTGTTTCTCAAATAAAATGCATAACGATATTACAGCTTGCATTGATTTATTTCAAATTAGCAACATTGTCTAGCCAGTAATGTAAAAAAAGAAAAAAATCGTATCGTGGTGTATTGAGTATCAAAAAATGATTAATTCGTTGGGTCAGGAAATTGATACTGAATCGAATCGCCATGATGGGTGTGATTTACACCCCTAATCAGGGTTAGCATCTCCTAGCAGCAGCTGCAGAAACCCCAGCCTCTTCGGATATCTCCCCTCTTGCTCCAACTGGTTCTCCTCTTCATATCTTGCATTTTCTAAATCATCAAAGCGCTCTGGTTAAAACTGAAAAGGATTAATGTTACTCATTGCTGTTTTTTCTGGGCAAAAGCTAGGACCATTTATGCAGAATGCATTGTAGTCTAAACATGGTGACATCTGTGTGATATTATATTTTATATTTATAAAAGCTAAATGGTCAATATTTTTTCTGTATTGTTTACATCGAAAATAAAGAAGTCTGCTGTTACAGCTAATCAGGGATCCAAATGGTTTTCTATCGTGAGTTATGGTTTCTGTCTGAAACTGATTAATCGATTAAAATGATGATCAGTTAAGCTAGTTTGCCTTTTTAATCCTGTGGAAGAAGAAAAAGTGAAATAGAAAAATCACACTATATTTTATATGAATCCTTTGAACCTTTTAGACCAAATCATCATATTAAGACCTGATATGTAAATAAATGGTAAATCTACTTGCTGGGCAAAGCTACATGAAACTTTAAAGAGATTTCTCTCTGCAGAGATTTCTGCTGAGTTCGTCCCCCTCCTCAGGCGGGTCTTTAATGGCTTTGGGACACGCCGCTCATGTGAATCCCATGACATGGATCACATGAAGAGCATTTTTCAGAGGTCAGTCCTCTGGTCCAGTTGCTGCTGGGTGAGAGGAGCCCTTTCAAATAGGAAAAGATGTCCTGCTGTCTTCATGACCTGTTTAGCACAACATTGTCTCTCCACATGTATCTGCTTTGGGGCAGTGCTATCCTGCATTTTCCACAGATCAGACCATAACAGGGTCTAGTTTGACAATCATCCCCCACTGAGATCAACTTAACTAAATGAGATCGATCTTTATCATGACTGAGTGAAAACCATTGTGCACAACAGTGAGTAAAACTTGTGCAACAGTTCTGATAGTTCACCCACATTTATTGTGCCTGTTTTTTCTTGTTCAGCCTGGTGTTTGCCACTCCTCTGTGCTGCGCGTTGTTCCCTCAGAAGAGGTGAGTCAGTTTATAACTTCAGGCCTGATAACAGTCCCAGAACTTTAACCTGAACTGTGTTAACTCCTCCCGTCCAGCTCCATGTCGGTCAGCCGCCTGGAACCAGAGCTGCAGGAGAAAATCCGTACCAGCCACCCGGGCGTGGAGCGGGTCTACTTCAACAAAGGGCTATGAGCCGCCCCCCCACCCGGACACAGCACCCTCTTTTCTGACTGCTCTCCTCATTCAGTGTGCCAAAGTTGGTTCTTCTTGTCTTATTTCCAGCATTCATATCCAAACCTGAGGACTCCCCCTCACTGTTGGTCTCTGTTAAACAAAATAGGGCAAGATATTTGCTCTTATCAATGTGGTTGTTGATTTTGGGCCAAACGATTCTTGCAGTTGACATCATCAAATGTTTTTCCCCATGGCTGTGCTGTGGCCCCGTGTCAACTTATATAAAATGAACATTTATTTTATGTGCAGTGTTTAGTTTCAGTTTGGTGACTTGTTGATCGTTTGTTCCAGTGAATCACTGTATTTCAGGTAGGCAGACACTTTTTTTTTTTAATTCACCTGTGTTGTAACCGGTTCCAAAACCTGCTGTATTTTTTTTTTTAGCCAAGTTGGTACAAAGTGATTATATGAAAAGCAATCCACTTCTAATCTTCTATCTTAAACTGATTCTCTAGTGATCAGCCCTGTAAAAATGTGATGGTTCCTGCCAGTAATGGGCCAAAACGGTGCTATTTGATGTCTTAATATGCAGAGTTTATCATATTATTTATTCCTCTTGGCAAACAACATACAAACAAACAAAAAAAAAAAACACTGCTCAGCTCCTTTTATCCTAAAATCTGTTGAGAATTACAATGATTTCTGTATACATTTCAAATTTTGGGAAGTTTAGCCTTTTTTTTTTTTTAGGTGCAGCAGCAGATGGTTATAAAAGTATGCAGAGGCGAAGGTTCTCCAACAGCATGAATTATGAGCTTTCCTCTTTGTTATTATCATGAAAGGCCAGTGAAGCATTTACCGCTCCGTGGTAACCGCAAACTTCATTGTATTTTATTCTGAATGAATATAACTGAATATTGCAGAAAAACGATTATGGATGGCATTAATTAATTTTTCTTATTAAATTTATCTTAATTACACCTTACAGCGTGCAATTAAAAATGTTGTCCACTTGTGATTAAATGGGTATCTATAAAATATATATTTTGAAGGGTGTTAGCTGATAATATATGTTGCATTTGGAACAAGATAATTTTGGTAGAACTTTAAAGGTGCATTGTTTATTTTAGATTTTGAAAATTTAAATGCCATTTAATCTGTCTTGTTGCATATACATTTTTTTTAAGATCATCATGTACAATTAAAAAAAGAGGTATGATACTGCTCGCATTTGCAGAGGGTAAATAAGGAAGTAGCCTACTGTGGCTAAGCCAGTTAGCACCTCTGAGCAAAGTATGGAAATAATTAAGAAAAGTCAAAGATCCAGTGTGAAACAAACACACTTTTTTTTTTTATTATTTCAAGACTGGAATAGCGCTGGAAATATAGTTTGAACGTTGATGTTTAATGAAGCAGGAGCTAAAAGCTGCAGAGGCGTTCAGATGTGTCTGCATAGTTGATGGATGCAAAAGTAAACGTCCTTATTAATACTGATAATTGCAACAGCAGTCTATGTTTAGTCTCTACAGTCTAAGTATAGATAGCATTATAATAGATTGATTTAGTGATTGGTTTTTACCTTCATGCAGTTTCCCTGTTTGTGTTTGTTAGCACCCTGATTTTTTCCCCCTTGATGTTCTGATAGGCTCTCAAGAGGTTTCACTAGAACTTAGATTTGCTATAAATCGGTTTATTTAATTAATATGCGTTAGTGTTTGACCAAGCTGAGCTGAGCGAAGATGGTCTGCCTCCATTTAAGTGCTTCCTCTATTGTCGTATTGGCAGTAGATGGCACCACATCTCTTTATTTCTGCCCATCGCACAGTGCTGAAGTTCTATTTAGGCTTAAAAAGGACATAATAGACTGCTATTACAGTCACTATGTACCTTTAAAAACAGAAATAAATTGTCCTAAAGAAGTGGAATATACTAGCGTGGTCTTACCATGTTGGAATATGCTGGTGAAGATTCCTAGTCATCCAGGCCATAGTTCATCCAAAAATGTAAAAACAAAACAAAAAAAACAATGGACTTTGTTCCAATTCAGTTAAATTCATTTTATTTCTATAGAGCCAATTCACAACACATCTCAAGGCACTTTACAGTTCACCAAATCATACAGTCAAATTCATTCAAAGTTTTCTATCTAAGGAAAACCAGTTGATTGCATCGACTCATTGACTCGAATCTGCTGAGGCCGACTGGGGATAAAGGAGACAGAAGCAGAGATACAAAAAGCAACTGTAAAGGCGACCCCATTCCAGGAAACACACAGCCAGGCAGACGAGCTCTGAGCCAGCTCCCATGTCAGAGGATGAGGAGAGCACATCCAGCCAGTCACAGTCAGAGAAACAGGACTACACTGAAAAACAGTCCGATCTTGCACATCTATATACAAAGGTGTTTATGGCAGAAGCACAGCTGATATTTCTCTCCAGGATGGAGTCACAGCCAAACAGGAACAGACGAGCCGAAGCTACCATGAGAAAAAGCAGATTCTGCAGAGTCAGAGAATAGAGATAGAATGATGAAATTAGGGTCCCTATGTCCTCCAGCAGTCTAAGCCTATAGCAGCATAACTATAGAGATAGCTCAGGATAACCATTCTAACACAAGCTTCATTCTGAACCTGTTTACTGTAGCTCTTGCTGAATGCTTGGAATGTTGTGAACATCTGGCCCCAGAGTCTCACATTTTACATCTCCTTCCATCTTCATATAACCTGACCAATTTCTGCTGCCCCTGCTGAAGAAAGGCTTTCACACATCATCATGCTGCCACTACTATATCTTGCTGTGAAGATGGATGATTTAGTGTCGTGTAAGAAGTTTGGAGAGGACAAGTATTCTTGTCAAAGATGTGAAACTGCTAGTTACCACATGTCTGAAGCATTTCACACTGCTTCAGGAGATTATGTTATTTAAATATCTCCAAAACTGGATTTGCCTGCTGTACTTTTGTTCTTCGTGAAGCTATTGTTGGATATGTGGATTAGATTTTTATCCATACAAAGTTTTTCTTCTACTTTAAATCTCCTTTTGCTTTAATTAATGTTGGTCTGTCATGGGATTTCAGGAAAATACAATGAAGTTTGCGGTTTTAATCTGACTTTCAGAAGGTATTGCATTTGGGGTTTTTTTTGTTTTACAGTTTTGAGGTTTTAAAGTAGTTTCACAGAATAAAGATGGAGCAAAAAGAAATGAATATGAGGGATAAACTGTGACAAAATGATATCCAAACGTTGTGACTTTGTGCACTTTTTAAACACTTCAGTGACACATTTTATCCTGCTGAGTCTGAGGAATGTTAAAAACAAAACAAAAAACCTCACAGCAACATCTGTAGCTACAGCCTCCAGTTTCATGTTATGTCTCTGATTCCCAGCAAAAGATAAAAACACCAACTTAACAGAAACGAGCTCACAGTATATCTGAAGTTAAACCCGGCGATCAGTCATGTCAAGCAGCTTTAATCTGATTTTTTTGTTATTTTATTTCTATTGTATTCAGATAACAGCCTCTATAATTGTTTTCATCTGGGAGGAATGCTTATAGAACATTTACCATTAAACATGTTTAAAATCAGGGATTTCAGACATTAAAAAATGCAATATGAAATGAACCTTTAGCTATATTTCTGAGGTCCAGGCGTCCAGTAAAGTCGTTCTCCATTTAAAAGAGCTGTTTGCATTCCTAAATGAGCATTGATCCAGTACCTCCTCAGCTCTTCCTCTTTCATGGCGGTTTCTGTAATCTCGTCATATGAATTGTGGTGTGACTAATTTGATGTTAGACCGTGGGTGTTTTTTAGAGGAGTTGTTCCTTGGGTCAAGGCGAAGGTCATACTGTAACTGAATGTGTTGGTCTGGAAAAGCACTAACAGGTGACAAAATGCAGTTTTTTGTGTTCTTTTTAAAGAATCTTTTGATCGGTGAAGGCAAAAGAAGAAAAAATGTCTTTGGTTTGATTTTAAACTGTATCTTATCAGATTAAAGAGCTTTTAACTTTCTAAATTCAGCCAAAATTAAGCCTCACAACCAAAGTGATTAAAATGGAGATGAGGGGAAAAGGTCCTTTTCTGTTTCTGTTGAATTCATGTGACTAAAAAACCAACTGTGATCGTTCAGCAGTAACATGGGGTGATGTGTTGTTAACAGTAACTGGGTAAAATAAAGTTGATTGAATCTGTTTTTGTTGTTTATGATAAGCAGACGGCTCCACAGCGCCACCTTCCGGTCACACATACAGCCACCTCATTAAAAACAGAAAAGTTTGTTGCTTTAGCCCAGAATAAAAAACAAACTTTAGAGCGTCACTCATTTATCATTTTAGACATAACAGAACAAGGCCAGTCATCCTCAGAAATCTCAACACAGACGTCAGAAGTGGGGGAAACCGAGGACGTTCAGGAGATTTTAAAATTAAGATAATTAAATGGTCTGGCTTGTGCAATATAACACTTTATCTAGAGCAAGAACTCACAAATCGCTTCACACTACAAGTGTTTCACCTACTGTCGCACGCTGATGGTGGTAAGCCACATTATAGCCACAGCAGCCCTGGGGTGAAGCCATTTTATAAGTATCACCAGAATAAGGAAAGGCAACAATGTGTGGATGTACAGTTAGGAAAATAAGTATTTGAACACCCTGCTATTTTGCAAATACTCTCACTTAAAATAATGGAGGGGTCTGAAATTGTCATCATAGGTGCATGTCCACTGTAAAGGACATAATATAAAAAAAAATAATTCAGAAATCAATATGTATGACTTTAAAAAAATATATATTTTAGTTAAAATACTTATTTGCAGCTGTATCATACAAATACGAAATTTTAAAAATCATAAAATGTGATTTTTGGATGTTTTTATTTTTAGATAATGTCTCTCACAGTGGAAATGCACCTATGATAAAAATGTCAGACCTCTCCATGATTTCTAAGTGGGAGAACTTTCAAAATAGCAGGGTGTTCAAATACTTCTTTTCCTCACAGTATCTACCTCAAAGAAGGATGCTGGAGATGGTTGGAGACCAGCCGTAGGACGAACCCCTGAGCCATAAGATTACAAATCCTCTTCCTCTCACACTTCTGATCCCTACACTCAGTCAAATTTAAAGCTCTGGTGAAATGCATGAAACCATACGGCACTGGAAAATAAGGAGAAAAATAATAAGTAATTTGTTTCTGTTTTAATTTAATTAAAAAAAAATCCAAATAGAAAAGTAAACTCAAATTCTTCCAGTTTGGACACAGAAAAAGAGAAAACACTTTATATTTCAGTCTGATTTTTGTATTGCAAAACAA
>NW_015150484.1:2025462-2032570 GCF_000732505.1 Cyprinodon variegatus | reverse complement strand
GAGGTCACGTAGCAGCTGGACCCACCGGTGGGTCCGTAGGGTTCTAGGGGTTAAAAATATAAAATAATCAAAAAATACACTGACCTTCCACCAAGATCAGTGGTGTCATCTACCCGGACATTTCAGAGCCCATTTTTCCTTTAGACCAGGGGTCTTCAACGTTCTCCATGCCAAGGACCCCAAAAGTGATGGTGAGATGGAACAGGGACCCCCTAATTATATATATTGTATGAGATTGTGTTATATCAAACTGGTCCTATAGTCACTCTATTACAGATGGAGTCATGAAACATGACTCCATCTAATACTTAACCAATACTTTAATAATCCTGGGATTATTAAAGTATTAATGATTCAGATTCCTTATTGATGGGACAGGTGTTGTGAATGAAACGGTGCCCAGCTTAAAAGAGCTCCTGTGTGTCGCTGAATTCAATTTAGTTTATTTCTATAGCGCCAATTCACAACACGTCATCTCAAGGCACTTTACAGTTCAACCAGATCATTCAGTCAAATTGATTCAGTTTTCTAAGGAAAACCAGTTGATTGTGCACATTGATGACTGAAAGACATCTTCTGCCTCCATTTATCTGTTTACTACAGTGTGTTGAATTCGTGTTAATGTTTATTTAAAGACATTTTAATTAGTGGAAAAAATTGTAGGGGGAATATAAAAAAGAAAAGAAAAAAAAAGTCTAATCAACCATAACTTGCGTGCAGTACTTCCGTGGACCCCCTGTTGAAGACCTCCGCTTTAGAATCATGCCTGAACTCACAATGCAGCCCAGCTGAAAACCAGACTGAACTCGATCTCCCTCATGCTCCACTGCACTGCTGCAGTAATTAATGTAAAAGGAACCCCAACCAAGCACTCAGAAACCCTATAAGCTGGGTCTTTTCTTCTTTTTAAGCCAAAGTTTCTTTGTTAAGTACTTCATAACCTATAACAGGCAGTATATTTTTAAACTAGATTCTGGTTTTATTTAGCCATCACCTTGTAGTAATCTAAATGAGTTAATACAGTGTGTAACTAATAGAAACAGCTTTTTAAATTTTTGAATAAAACTCCTGAAATAAATGATTCAGATTCTGCTTTACTGAATCACGCTTCAGCAGACGGCAGGAATGCATTACAAAAGCGTTTTATTCAAAGGCACAATGTTCAGAAGAAACCACAGAGGATAGGCAGGCTGTCAACAAACCTGAAACTTTACGCACTTTTTTCACAAAAAGATCAGACAAATACAACCGATTGGCATAAACTGGATTCACAAATACAAATTCAAGATTAGTCTGCAGAAGAAAATAGTGTTATTGGGAAGTAGTGGGATGAAACGGGTACATGTTTTGTTTTGTGGGAATAAGTGATACAAATACACATAATATAACTCGGCTATAACCAGATAATAAAATACTGCAAAAAAAAAAAAAAAAAGACAGTTTTATGGTCCGACTGTAAAATACCACTCCTCTAATCTCATGTTGCTCTGATTGTACAAAGTGATTTATTGTAACAAGCTACTTCATGGATTTACCAGCAACAGTTTGGTCGATTCGATTAGAGACCACCGATGCTGAAGGACAATCGTTTCTGTGATCAAACGCATGAATCCATTATAAAATCAAATCTACATTAAGTAACACTGGACTTTATGAGTTGTAACCAGAAGTAGTGTTTGGTCTCGTCGAGGTGAGGCCTTTTCGCAGCAGGCAGGTAAAGCAATTCAATCTCAACATCACTGCATGTAACAACTTCAGCTCAGTGATAAAAGATTAATCTTCACATTGAAGAAAAAAAAGGTGCAAAGACGGGATCCTTCAGCGCACGCCGACTATAAACAAGTGACCTTTGCTCACACCTCGAGTCGCAGAAATCTTGTAAAGGCTGCTATCTTTGGAATGTGTTGGACTTTGCAAAGGTTGCGTTTCAGGTGGCACTTGGATAACATTTACAGCTCTGTCTCCTACAGTTAACCTTCTGCTTGTTACATTGCTGCTCACTTATTATTACACATCGATAAAAAAAAAAAAAAAGAAATCAGACTTGGCATTTTGATTCAACATTCTTCACATCAGAGGATACATTGACAAAAATAGATAAATAATGATATAAATATTTGGAAGAAAAGGCATCTAAGAGTTCGGATTTTCCTCATTTGTAGCGTCCACTTGTCACAAGCAGTGCTGAAGTAAAAATGTCTTTTGGTTTGTGTTGAAGACTGTAAAGGCAAAGGAGCGTCAGCTTTCAGGGTCTTCACAGGACGTGTCAGTAGGAGGGTTTGGGTTTAGCTAAGAACAACAAAGAGGTTGTGAAAGCTAACTTCAAGTATGGATGGATTAGTTTTCAGAGAAACCCTCTCAGCATGGTTCAGGCTTGAATAACAGGCGTTCCTGTGCAGCCGGAGCTGCGTTAGATCAGCAGATCTCCTCCTCGCACAGCGCCTCCCCCACCAGCAGCGAGTGTTTGTCGGGCTCGCTCAGCACCAAGCTGTTGAGCGAGTGTTTGTCGGAGCGCAGCGAGTTGATGGAGGCCCGGCTGTAGTTCACGATGCGATCTAGCAGGCTTAGTTTGGGGGAGGGACGGCGCAGATCCCCCATGCCGATGTGGACGCTGACGTCAGACAGGCTGCCCTGCCGCCTGCTGTTACCCAGTTTGGCTTCCAGCTTCTCGGCGCTGGGCTTCGTGTAACTACAGGAAGACGGACAAAGATAGAGGTGAGGGAAAACAAGGAGGGCAAAAGACATCCTGCTGAAACATAAACATCTTTTTACCATTTCAGCAGGAGAGACGACAAAACCACAGAGACGGAGGAGAGTGCCATCGCTGCTGAGCCCATCCACGGATGTAAGACCAGGCCGATGGGCAGGAACACACCTGGCAGAAAACAACAGACTGAATACCAGCAGACTTAAAAATATTCAAATCACATCTGTCGATGTCAGGGTCGAAAAATTACATTTATGCTAAATTTAAAGGCAAAATAACATAAATGTCCTAGAATCACATTTAAGTTTTTTTTTATATATTGACAGAGGGTTATGAATTTAATCTTTTGATAAAAGGAAGTGTAACAAAGTCTTGATTTTTAAACAATTTTCCTTAACTTATATTTAGTCAGACCTGAAAGAAAAAAAAATCTTTGAATGACCCTACCTGCAGCAATAGGAATGCCAACCAGGTTGTAGATAAGAGCAAAAACGAAGTTGATCCTGATCCTCTTAACCGTCTTTTTGGAAAGATCGATACTGGCGACAACATCCAGCAGGTCGTTCTGCAAAACGCAAAGAGAAAACAGATCTAATCTTTCAAACTGAGCATAAATGCTTCCTTTAAAAAAGCGCTAAAATAACCAATATGATAGTAGAATAAAAGCTCAGTTTCTGTTACCCTGATCAGCACCACATCTGCTGCCTCGATGGCCACATCTGTCCCGGTTCCTATGGCGATGCCCACGTCAGCCATTGCCAGAGCAGGCGAGTCGTTAACTCCGTCGCCGACCATGGCTACTCTCTTTCCAGCCTGCTGCAGCTGCTCCACTTTAGCCACCTTGTGGGAGGGCAGCACCTCCGCAAACACCTTCCTGATGCCCACCTGTTGGAAAAGTGAAACAGCTGCAATGAGGGGCTTCTAGAGAGGCTTCCAAAAGAACACTGGAAAAGCTGCAGAGATCACGGCTTTGATAGGTTTACAATTAGCGGCGTCTTTACCACTGAGCAGCAGGAAATAAAGGCTGTTGTTAAAAGTAAGAAAAAAAGAATTTCCTCATTGGCTGAAAGCATCCCCACTCTGGAACATGTTGGTGGCATCATCAAGCTGTGGGGATGCTTTAATTTAGAGGGGAAAGAGACAGATGGAGACCAATCAATTCTGAAAGAAAACTACAATGAAAAGTTTTCAATCAAAGCATATTTGAGTGTCAAAATGGCCCAGTCAAAGTCCAGAAGACCTGCAGCTCTAATTTACTGGCTCAGGGGGACTCGGTATAAAATGTCTGCAACACTTTAAGGGTTTGTTTTATTTGTTGAAATCTGTTCTTCCCACTTCACAATTGTGCCAAACTTAAAACTACAATTGTTAACAATACTTACAATTAATTGTTAATTAATAATTTTTTAGATTCTATGTGATTATTTGATACTGTTTACTGAGAAGTAATTTGGCGTTGCAATGTTTGAGCTGTCCACTAGAGGGCAATGTTGGTCATTGTTAAGCAGCACCTCAGTGGTACTGTTGAAGAGGAGTTAGGTCAGAGTGGAGGTATACTAGAGCGGATAATAAAAAGTCTGGTCTGGATAATTAATGTGTTAAATTGCAACAAGGAAGCAGAATTAACTTTAAGCTGTTCTGTTAGTAAATATAAACACTGGATAAACTCTACATAGGGGAAATTGCCCCTTTGTAGAGGGGTAGCTGCCGCAGCATATCTGCTGTTTCAGAAGGACGAGATGGAGCATAAAAAAAAAACATTTGTAACATGATGGCTACATCGTTTCATGATTTTGAACATCATTTAAAAAATGTTGCAAATAGTTTGACAGCGTATCAGAGCCACAGATCCCATCTTTAAATTAGAAATTATCTTTTAAGTTTAATAATGTGTAAGAAAACATATTTTAGCTCTTTAACACAGATGGTACAATCAATGGTTAAAATATAACAACACAGCATTTGGTTTTCTTTCAGGATATTGTGAAAAGAAGAAGCCCCTCTTGATATGAGACAAAATTAAAATTTTTAAGAAAATGTACGCTTATCAATTAATCTCATAAATTTTGATTAATTTGTGAATCAATAACTTGCAACTTGAAAGTCGAAAGTTGTAATGTTTTAAAAGCGTTTACTGAAGCTCAGCTGCACTCACCTGCGCAGCAATAGCCCGCGCCGTCTTGCTGTTGTCTCCGGTCATCAGCACCACTTCCAGACCCATGCTGGTCAACGTGTGGACCGCCAGCTCCGCCTCAGGTTTCACAGTGTCAGCTATGGCCACCATTGCACACAGCTCATCTACAAGCAATAATATAATTTTTTTTAAAAGCTTGTATCATATTTCTACATGCTTTTATTCTGAAAGTTCAGTTTACAGGAAACAATGTCTTACTGTCTACAGCAACTAGTACGGCAGTGCGTCCTCTGCGCTCATGCTCGATCATGGCTTCATCGATGTCTGGTCTGAGCTGAAGGCAGTTTCTTCTCATCCACTCCCTGTTGCCGATCAGGACAACATAAGCCGCCGTCTGAACCAAACCTAAACGGTGACGTTAGAAGGTGTTAACTCAATTCTGTTCAATTTAGTTTCAATAAACAAATCATTTCTCTGCGCACTTAGCGGCTGTGGATCCATGGTGAGCGGGTGGGAGTTTGCCGGCAAGCGAGTGTCACTGATTTGGACGAGGACGCCGCTACGCTGGTTACTATCCTCGCTGTCGCTGTCCGCCTGCTTCAGTAAATACTCCGTGTTGCTGACCTGACAGCGGATGCCGCAGCCTGGCACCGCCTGGAAGTCGGTGCAGGTGCCGAGAGATTCCGTTCCGAGCTCCTTTGCGTCACAAAAGATGAAAACACAAATAAACTGTCCTTTAAAACAACCTGAGAGCAGTGTGGGCAGACGGATTATATCTGAGTGAAAAACCAACCTGTTTACAGTATTTAGTAATAGCGGCTCCTAGTGGGTGTTCACTGTTGTTCTCCGCCGTACCTACAATGGCCAGCAGGCGGGAGCGAGGCATCTTGTTCCCTTCCACAACCATCTTGACTTGGATGACCTTAGGAGCACCATATGTGATGGTGCCGGTCTTATCGAACACCACAGACTGGACCTAAAAAAAAGGTGATTGAAAAATAACTAGGAGAGACTTAGATAGTTTGGATTATTAAAGAAATGCAAGATCTGCACAAGATCTACTCATCTAAAAAGAAAATGACAAAGGAAAATAAATCTACTTTGGAGAACCAAAAGCTTATATACCAGCAAAAACACAAATAGAATGAGACGGGTAGATGTAGAGCTGGGCTGAAAAGCATAAAATCAGCCACTGATTGTTCAACTTCTCTAAATACAAAGACGATCAGAGGTCTAATTTTCATCATAGTAACACTTTATAAGACAAAATGAGAAATACATCCAGGAAATCACATTGTACGATTTGTAGATAAATTAGTTCTAAATTATGGAAACAAATATTTGGTCGATGATAAAAGCTCACTTCAACACTTAGAAGGCTAACCTTTGTAGCAAATGACGGAGGTCAAACATTTCCTGTCAGTTTTCTCACACTCTAGCTGGTATTTTGGTCTATTCCTCACCAGACCTGTAAAGTGGTGATGATTCTTCGCTATTGCTGAACTTTAAAGTAAATTTTCTATGGGATTAAGATAGAAAATGAAGCCATTTAAGGAGGTTTCGGCTTAAATTCTCCCCATACACCGCCCATTCATTCCTTTACATGGAACACTCCATCTGTCCCCATTTGCAGAAAAACAACCCTGCAGCATGACACTTCCACCACCTTGCTTTACAGTAGATATGGTGTTCTTGGTGTGCAGCTCAGCATTCTGATTCCTCCAAAAAGTCCTACTTTGCTTTCATCTGGCCACAGGTTATTCTCCCAATTCCCATCGGGATTCGTCATCTAATCTCTGCCAAACTCCAGATGAACATGAACTGGCTTAACCAGGAGGACATGCCTGATGACGGTAGTCTTTGTTACTTTGGTCCCAATTGTTATTCATCAGGTTCCTCTGTGTAGTTCTGGGATTTTTGCTCACTGTTCTCATCTATTGGGTTGTCCTTGTATGTCTTCCATTTCCTAACAGTTGCTCCCAGTTTAACTAGGCATCATTAATCAGGGTTCCTACAGCATAAGGCAAGTTAAATTCAAGACTTTTTAATGCCATTTGCAATAAAAAATTTAAGACCAAATTTATAAGAAACACAAGAAAAACCTGTTTGCGACAACTTAACCCAAAGGTTTATTTTAACATAAACCACTGCACTAATGTTTCAAATTTTGAAAAAACTTCCCATACAGGAAGAAAGCAAAAAACACACAAATGACAGATATATTTTAACAATTATTTAACTGAATTCACAAACTTTGTTTTAGCAGG
>NW_015150484.1:2019877-2025166 GCF_000732505.1 Cyprinodon variegatus | reverse complement strand
TCGCTATTGCTGAACTTTAAAGTAAATTTTCTATGGGATTAAGATAGAAAATGAAGCCATTTAAGGAGGTTTCGGCTTAAATTCTCCCCATACACTGCCCATTCATTCATTCGTTTACATGGAACGGTCCATCTGTCCTCATTTGCAGAAAAACAACCCCACAGCATGACGCTTCCACCACCTTGCTTCACAGTAGATACGGTGTTCTTGGGATGCATATCAGCATTCTGATTCCTCCAAGAATGAAGAGTTTAGTTTATGCCAATAAGTCCTACTTTGCTTTCATCTGGCCACAGGTTATTCTCCCAATCCTCATCTGGATTTGTCATCTAATCTCTGCCAAACTCAAGATGGACATAAACTGGCTCAACCAGGAGGACATGCCTGATGATGGTAGCCTTTGTTACTTTGGTCCTAAATCTTATTCATCAGGTTCCTCTGTGTAGTTCTGGGATTTTTTCTCACTGTTCTCATCTATTGGGTTGTCCTTGTATGTCTTCCATTTCCTAACAGTTGCTCCCAGTTTAACTAGGCATCATTAATAAAACATCTAACAACTGGAGGACAGAAGAGCTTCTTAAAGAAGTTACAGGTTTGCAAGCGTCATATCTTTTGTTTTCTGTGACCAAATACTTACTTTCCATCTTAATTTATAAATAAAATATTTTAAAAATCCTACAATGTAATTTCTCTTCTTTTTTTAGGTGTTTACGCAACTAGTGGCTTGTTTTTTGTACAGTGAGCTGACAGGAAAGGGGTACGAGAAAGGGAGAGAGACATGCGGCAAAGGACCACAGGTCGGATTCAAACCCGTGTCGGCCGCCTCATGGACTAGGGCCTCCTTACATGGGTCATGCACGCTAACCACTGCTCCCTACACTGTGATTTCCTGGATTTATTTATTTTTTTCCATTTTATCTCTGCAGTTCAAGTCTAGCTATGTTGAAAATGACAGACCTCTCATCTTCCTAAGTAGGAGAATTTGCACAATCAGTGGATTATTATATACTTATTGGCCTAATTGAATGGATGGATAAAAACCATCGGACATGAAAGTCTAATACTTCAACAATTTCCACATCAATTTATTTTCTTTTTAAATACTTAAGCAGATCTGAAAAATGCCTGAAACAGATTCAGATTTGTCCAGACTCTGTTTTCTTGTAAACAGTTTACTGTCAAAAGATTGATCCAGACGCACCTTATGAGCCATCTCTAGGGGCTCTCCTCCTTTTATCAGGATCCCATTTTGTGCTCCAACCCCAGTGCCCACCATGACAGCTGTTGGTGTTGCCAGGCCAAGAGAACAGGGGCAGGCGATGCACAGCACGGTTATGGAAGCCTGGAAAGCGAACCGGATCACTGCCTCGGTCCTGGAAATGCTTCGATCGTAACCCTGCAGCAATAAAACGGGACAAGTAATGGGAGGATCTGGTTAAAATAAAATGTCACCGGGAAAAAAAACAAGCTAATGTGTTTCCTGTTATAAGAAAAAAACATCTACTGTAACATAAATGAACTTACAGGAAAGAAATCCTCCACCAGAGAAAAGTCCAAAAACCCAATAATGATCCAGGCAATCAGAGTGAGCAGAGATATTCCAACGATGAAGGGAACAAAGTAGCCACTGATCTTGTCTGCATACTGCTGGATAGGAGCCTACAATGACAACATTAAATCATTTATGGGTTTAAAGCACACTTGTCCTACACAATATATATACACTGGCTTTAAAAAGTGTTCACACCCCTTGAACTTTTCCATGTTTTTTCGCATTAAAACCACAAACTTGAATATATTTTATGGGAACTTTATTAGAAAGACCAAGACAAACTGGCATACAACTGTGAAGTAAAATGTTTTTTTATTTAAAAATACACAAACTTGTGCATTGTGTAAAAGTATTAAAGTCTTTATAAGCACAGATTACTCACCTTAGAAGTCTGAGCCTCCTCCACAAGTTTAACGATCTGGGACAGCGTGGTGTCCATCCCAACGTGAGTAGCACTCACCAGCAGGGAGCCGTTCTGGTTTATGGAGCCTGCGATCACTGAGCTGCCGGGCTTTTTGGTCACCGGCATGGCCTCTCCTGCAATCACAAGATGATCAGAGACACTGGAATATTTACACAAATGTAGAAGTTATGGAGCAGTAACAATCATTTTCTGAACTATCCTACTTTCAGGTGGTTCTTTAAACCATAAAGTCTGAATAGACAGCAATGTAAATTACCTGTTATAAGAGACTCGTCCGCCATCGAATGTCCCTCGATGACCCTCCCATCGACCGGGAACTTCCCTCCAGGGACGACTTTGACCACGTCGCCTCTCTGTACCAGCTCAACTTCCACCTGTTCCTCACTAAAAGAACAATCACATAATAAAAGCTCTTCAGTCAATATTATCCGTATTACTTTCCATATGCTGAATCCTATGGAGTGAATTTAGTTTCATTATTGTTACAAGCAAAGAGCACCTTTTGTAAATGAAAATTTGGAGAAAAAAAAAAGTAAAAACAAAACAAAGAAAAAACCCCAACTCATTTTGCAATTAACCTAACTATTTCATATTTTCTTGATTCAAATTGTGTTTTTGCATTCTTATTATTTCAAACTTAATTTTCTTAAGTGTTTACATACGTTTTTTTTTTAAAGACACTTAATATTTAAGTTCTTTTTGCTTTTCTGACATTTTTTCTATTTCTTTCATTTTCAGATTTTATATTCTCTTCCCTTCAGCAAATACAACAGTTTGCTCCTAATCTACACACTGACCAATACTATGTTATTGTTAATGTCCATAAAGGCAAACAGAAATGTGACTTGGCTCCAGAGGAGAGCCCACATCCAGAAGTAAAGGAAATGTGATCTATAAAAGGCGTAAATAATATAATTTGTGAAACTCAATCTGAAAAATGGGAATTTGAAAATACAAATAATCAAATCTGTATAAAAAGAATGTTGAAAAAATAAAGTTTCAAAAGATACAAATCTAGAAAAAGAAGAAATACATGCAAAAATCGCAAAAAAAAATAAAATAAAATATGAAAGACTGAAAAAATCTGAAAAAACTAAATCTGAGAAAACAGCCGTTATGTTCACACCTAAAGCAGCAGAGGCAGCAGGAGCAGCTAGTTTACATGCAAAGTCAATGGTTGATGCGCATCAACGTGCAGCACAATGTACCGCAGCGCATTTTGTGCAGCAGGAGCAGGACATCTGAGCAGCGCGTCGTGAGCTTCTGAGTATCTGACGCACTGCAAACGCAGCAGCTGCTGGAGTTGGTAAAATTGAACTTTTGATGCTCGATGCGTCACATCAACCAATCAGATAAGCTGATCTGGGAGCTGGCAGGGAGAGAGAAACATCGCTAGTGATGCAGAGCGCTATGATCCTTCATCTTAAACAGTTTATTAACGCAAAAAGTACTTAAAATGCCAAAATCTGCAGACAAAACTTGTTCATTTTTATTATCCTGGTGCCTGCAGTTTGGATTACGTACATAAAAATTGCCTTCCAGCCGACGCGGCAAACCGTGAAGCAGCGACCAGGCCATAGGCTGCTGTTGAATGGGATTCCTAGTGACTGCGCACCGTCAGCATGTTGGGGCCTGAGCGACGCCGATAGCGAAATATTGGAATGCAGGATCGTGATCTGGATGAACTGACTGCACAGATGAAGTTTTAAGGTGGACTTTCTCACTTAAAAACATATTACTACTTTTTCACCACTAATCACAGCAAATATGGCTGCCATTGTTACAGGCAAAGAAATGATGGGTAGCTCCGCCCAATGTGCATCAGACCCACTTTTCCACTGTGCGGCTGGAGCAGCAAAGATGCTGCAAAAGCATCCAAAATATAGCAGCACGCAGGTTTTTGCTGCTTTCACTCTGAATGTAGAATTACTCTCAAAATCCTTTTTTTTTATATATATATAAACCAAAAAAAAATTTTTGTTTTTAAAGTTTCATTTGTAGTTTGCACCATTTCTTTTAAATATCCATTTACAAAATATGATTTTTCCAAAATTCTGTTTACAAAGCATGATGTTTGCCTGCAACAGTAATGGAACAAACTTCCCTCCATAAATCCTCACATATCATAGACTAATCAACAAAGTCAGGGCTTTCAGTTCAGAGATGTAAAAGTTGTTTGTGAACAAAGTGATTTGAAAACAAGTAGAACCTGAGAATAGAGTTATCACTGCTGAGAGTGACGACGGTGGCCTCTGTAGCCTGCAACGACATCAGCTTGGACAAAGCCTCAGATGTTTTGCTCTGGAAGGAGGCACAGTAAAAACTTTACATTAGAAAAAAACAAGCTGGAGTTAAAATGTTTTTTCTAATTGGACCATAAATAAATAAATAATTATGATGAAAGCAAACCTTTGCGATCTGCTCCAGCCAGCGCCCCAGTGAGATAAAGACAAAGAGCATGGGAGGCGTGTCAAAGAAGGTGATGGGGTTGACTTTTGCTTTCTCCGCCATGGCCACGATCAGGATGACCAGAGAGTAGCTGAAGGCGATGGTGGTGGCCAGAACGATGAGCACGTCCATGTTGGCAGACTTGTGCTTAAATGCTTTCCAGGCTTGAATGTAGAAGTAACGGCCTCCAATAAACTAAGCAAAACAGAAAAACAGTGACTTAGCATCCCCCCTATATGCCAGAATGATGTGAATGTAAAAAAAAAACCAGATCCATGTAATTCACCTGTACAGGTACACAGAAAAGAAAGGAGAGGAGGTTCATGATGGAAAGACCAGGAAGCAGCTGTTTCTCCAAGAACATGTGAGAGTGATAAAGGTTGCGGTCTTCGATCGTAGCGTTGTGATGATGTGAAGCGTTCATCTTGTGGTCCATGATCATCATGTAGATCATCATGCCCATCACAGGCACACAGAAAATCAAGCTCACAAAGAAGGACTTCCACCACCTTCACACATAAAGACATCTTAGTTTAACTGCAGTCAGTTTACAGTGTGGAGAGTACATTTCCTACTAAATCTGATAAATCAGTTTTGACATATAATCTCCTGTAAAATAATCCAGTTTCACAACAAACAATAAAAATATCACCCTAACCTTAAAAAGCTGAATGTTTGCAGCTAGTAGTGTCACACAGTTAGCTAGTTTATCAGTTGAGGAGACAACTAGGAATAAAAAGGGATGAAATTACTCTCTCACTCTGATCTATGGAAACCAAGGAATTGAATAGTGAAAAAAAACAATTTGTCAAAAATTAAGTCTTCATAAAAAACAGTCATGCTAAAAAGCGAATAATCGCCCAGC
>NW_015150484.1:2018664-2019834 GCF_000732505.1 Cyprinodon variegatus | reverse complement strand
CGTGTAGGTCGGGTGAATGCGACCTGGCCGTACAGACACAGGTCGCATTTGAAAAGATCAGATACGTATCGGATTCAGGACCACATATCCAAGTGGCCTGGGTCGCATTTAAAAAAATCCGATCCGTGTCGTTCAGACTGTTATAAAAAGATCAGATACAGGTCACATATGGGCAAAAAAATCGGAATTGGGTCACTTCAAGCTGCAGTGTGAACGTAGCCTAAGTCTCTATAGATTAAAATCCTGCAGCGCACAGAGGAAGTTTGCCAATGACCATCTAGATAATGTAGTGCAGGAATGGGAGAAGGTCCATTTTAATGCTTTCTGGTCTAAACTTCACTCGCCCTGTTTAGGGAGGAAGGAGGATGAGGAAAACATGAATACAACCATGAAGTATGGGGGGATAAAACATCATTATTTGGGGACGTCTTTCTGCAAAGGGAACAGGACGACTACACCTTATTAAGAGGAGGATAGATTGAGCTGTGCATCTGAAGATCTTAGCCAATAGCTCCTTCACTCAGTAAGGGTTGTGGCTGGGTCCTCCAGCATGACAATGGCACAAAGGACACTGCCAGAGAAACTAAGCAGTGGCTCCATAAAGAGGCCCTGAGGTGGCCTCGTCTGTCTCCAAACCAAATAGTTCTTTATAGGCCTGTATGGCCCAGCAGCAGCTCTGAAACATGAAAGATTTGAAGATGATCTGTATGGAGAGGTGATCCTAAATCCCTGCTACAGTGACTGCAAACCTCATCAAGAACTACAGGTAATAATACGGTTTGTAACACAGAGGTTTCTGTAACAAATATTAAGCTTTTTTCTTAATGTATCACATACTCATGTCCAGCAATAAAATGCCAACTACTTAACTAAAAATGTGATGTTCTGGATTTTTAGCTTTACATTCCATTACTCCCAGTTGAAGAAACCTAAGATTATATTTCTACATGTTTTAAAAATGGGAAAAACCCTACAAAATATGGAAGTGTGTTAAATACTTGCTTCCATCTCTGTATATCTAAAAACTTTAAAAGGACTCATGTTTAAATGTGCTTTCTGGACATTATAATCTCCCATTATACAGGTGCTGGTCATAAAATTAGAATATCATGAAAAAGTAGATTGATTTCAGTAATTCCATTTAAAAAGTGAAACTTGTATATTATATTC
>NW_015150484.1:2009184-2017810 GCF_000732505.1 Cyprinodon variegatus | reverse complement strand
CATTTGTTGTCATTTGTAATCATCAAAATTAAACAAAATAAACATCTGAAATATATGAGTTTGTATATAGGTATGAATATAATATACAAGTTTCACTTTTTAAATGGAATTACTGAAATCAATCTACTTTTTCATGATATTCTAATTTTATGACCAGCACCTGTATACCATTAAAGAAAAACTAGCTGAAGCTTTAACAGGAACTATTTCGGGGTGATCATTTCTTTCTTCTATTTTTCTATGCTGAAACATTGTTTCAAAAAGCTCTTAATTTGACTAGAGCCTCAAATTGAAGATAAAAACTTTGAGTGCGGTTGTGGTGATAGGAGACTGGAAACAGGGAGGAGCTTACTGTCGTATCTCTTTGCTGTGGTCCAGGTGACTGGCTGAACGGTCCCGCTTCACTAAAGATGCTTCAAAGCCCAAATTCTACAAAAACAACCTGATGTTTAAGACTCATAATGATAGATGAAACTGGAAAACTACTAAAATGGTTTGAACAATCCAGGACGAATATACGGCCATACCTCAATCAGCTTGATGATGTCTCGTGGTCCAATGACTTCTGCGTCATACTTGACATGAGCTTTGTTGGTCGCCAAGGCAACGGAGGTATAAATAACCCCCTTTTCTCTAACGAGGGTTGATTCGATTTTATGAACGCAGGAGGCGCACGTCATCCCCCGGACCTGGGGGCAAACAGAAACGACCATATGAGTCAGGCTGAAGGCAGCAGTGATTGTATTTGCTGGAAATAAATGGTTGTGTTTGCAATCTACCCACCACGAGTTCGAGGTTTCCATCTGAGCCTTCGTAGTTCTCCATCACAGAGGCGGTGAAGCCCAGCTCCCTCACACACTCCGCTATCTTCAGAGGATCCGTGACCTCAGAGTTGTAACGGACCTCTGCTTTGCTGGCCATCAGAGCCACCAGGACGGAGTAAATTCCTGAGAGACATTCAAGATTATCCTCTGTGTAGCATTCATAGAGAGTGAACTCTGTTGCATTACTGTTGCAGCCAAAGAATAGGTTTTGTAAAATGTATATTAAAAAAAAAGAAATCTAGAAATAAAAAATGTAAAAACTTCTTACTGGAAAAACAAAAGGTTGTGAGTAAATTTTTATTTCTCCAACGATTATTATTCAGATCGTATTTTAAATTTATTTTTCAGACTTTTTTCTTCTTTTTTACAGTTTTATTAATTGTTTAGATTTTTAGATTGAGATTTACTAACGTAAAACTCTAAAATCTAATGCAGCTTCTTGGGAGTTCCCCCATTTTTACAAAATCTGACAAAAAATGTTTTGCACATTTAACCTGTTATAAAATACTTTTTCAATTTTTTAAATTTGTAAATAAATAAATGAATGAATACATTTAAAAAGTAAAAAGATGCATTCTTTTTAAACTGCATTTCGCTCGAGCGATAAACATGTTGTTGCCAACGTTGAAGCAGACCAGTAGAAATGCGAGAAAAGCCCTCCACTAGAAGTGAAAACAATAACTGTAAAACCCAATTTAAAAAGAAAGAACTCAATCTGATAAGAGAAATTTGAAAAACAAGATATATAAATTTAAAAAAAAACTTAAATTAGATCGCATTATTGAAAAAGAAAACAGTAAAATTCTCTTTTTTTTCTCGATTAAAAGTTTTTTTCCAAAGCTACATTTATTAATTTCCTTTTTTTTTGTTACAAGTTCTTTGCTTGCAACAACAATGGAACGAAATTCTCTCCATATATTTATCAGCAGAAAATCGACAGCTCTGGGAAAAGTTAGCGAATCTTATTTTTGATTTTACCCACCAGCTTCGTTTTTAAGGTTTCGCTCAATGTTTGACACACATGAAGCGCAGGTCATTCCTCCGATCTGGATGTAGCATTTAGAGGGCGTGTCTCCAGTGGGTTCAAGGACCGTTTCCTTGTGGAGCTCGTTATCCAAGTCCTTCTTCTGGATACGTGGAGACTTTGGTAATATGGGATCTGATGCAGGCAGCAGGGAATTGCTCTCTGTTGGTGAGAAACAGTGTGGAGATTTATTTTGCGGGAATCATTTATACAGCTTCAAAGCAGTCAGACATTCCTGCAGTTTTCTCTAAATTGCTCTGATCAGATGCTTTTCTGGCTTTTTGCTGTTCTTCTAAATCTTTATATGGACTTTATCTGCATTTTCACTCTCATATTCCAACAGGATATAATTGAAAAAAGAAACTTCTCAGTGCGCTGTAAAAGAAATACTGCTGCTCTTAAGCTGGTTTCTCTCCAGCCTCCCCAGTTATCAGATCTAAGTTTAATAGAACGGCTTTGGGAGGTCATGGAGTAGGAACAGCAGCTGGAAATTATGCAGCACCTTTACAGTGCCATCGTGTCGCTAAATCTTGCCATTGCCTGCAGTTCTGATGACAGAGCAAAGTCCAATCCAGTACCAGTATGTTTTGCCTAAAGAAGTGGCCAGTGAGTTTCTATAAATATCCCAGGGGTTCCTTGCATGGCTAAAATTCTGTACACAGATAATGCATCAGAAATTGAATTTTAAAAAACTATATATAATCAGATTACTATGAGTCTGGTTGCTTCAAATGAAAAGATAAAGAGATGATGGATGAGTATCGAACAAACTGAACAAATAAAGATCTAAGGAGCTTGTCTATTACATGGCACGCAGTCTTACCAGGCAGAAAAGCATCAAAACCCATATCTTCCACGGCCTCTTTCAGCTCCTCTGGTGTGGTGAGCAGAGGATCATACTCAAACACTCCCTGGTGGTCAGTCAGAGACACCTGAGCTGACCTCACCCCCTTCCTTTGGGACATCATTCCTTCAATAGACTGCACACAGGAGTTGCACGTCATGCCTTCAATGTGAATGTTAACAGAAGCCACCAGCGGCTGGGTAAAACATGGCTGAGTAGCGGCAGGTCTGGGATGCAACGCCGTGGATACAGGACTGAGTGTGTGGGAGAAGTCCAGAGGTTCAGTCTTAAAGTTTCCAGGAGGGAGAGCTTCAATGGCCTGCTGCAGCTGAGTCACTGAGACCTTCAGAGGATCGTAGCATATGGAGGCCTCCTCCTTCTCCAGAGACACCTCCACGGAGGAAACGCCAGGCAGCATGGAGATGTTGTCCTGAATATTGGCCACACAAGAACGGCAGTGCATGCCTTTCACACTGAGCCTGGTGAGCGCCGTGTCTATGAAGACCTCTGTCTCCTCAGACGTCTCGGATGGGGAGGAGAGCGTTGCTTTTTGAGAATCGATGAAACGTTCCATGTCTCTGTGGGACAGCTGCAGAGGGCGGGACTTGGACTTAACAGTGGCCTTGAATCCGGCCACGCCTATCTGGTCGATGATGGTCTGGATGGTGATGAGGTAAGGCAGGTAGACGACTGTAGCTTCCTGAGAGTCCAGAACAACTGCAGAGAGGAAAAAAAAAAAAAAAGAGAAATTACAGAACTAGTAATGAAAGAAAATATACAGCTTTTCACCTTAGAGACAGATAAACATATAAATAATGGGCGCACATTACTAGGAAAACATCTCACTGTAATATTACTAAAGAACGACTGTACTGTGATGCAACGCTGCAATTTCCCCACTGTGGGACAAATAAAGGATTATCTTATCTTATCTTATCTTATCTTATCTTATCTTATCTTATCTTAATATTGCAGTGATGTGGGGTCACTTTTTCTCCAACATAACCTTAAAATCTTTTAAATCAGACAAACAAAAATATAAGAAACTAATAAAAAAGCAGTTTTCAAATTATGATTTCATCTATAAAGTGAAAGGCTGGAAAAAACCAACTGCCTTTTGTAACATAACAACCGTTAGACCCAATTTTTCTCTTTTGTCTGAAGATTTTCAAACATGAACTTTTTTAAGTTCCGACTACTTACTTTGACTAGATCATGCCAAAAAAAAAAAAAAAAGAAAACTTAAACCTTAAGATTTTCTGTCCTAAGAGCTGAATACATAGATTCCCTCAGCATCACACTGACACCACTGTGTTTGAATGTAGGCATGACGTTATTTTTTATTTTTTTGAAAAAGACGTAACAGCTAACCATCATTTAGGGCTAAAAGTAACGATTTCAAATAATCGATTATCGATCAGATAGCAAAATGATCCTGAAAGATTTTATACAGAATCTAACCCAGGTGAAGCAAAAAATTTAGCACTTAAGTGGGAATTATTAGAGCATATTAACAAGCAAATAAGGTTTTTCACCTTAAATACAAAATTTTGATATAGCTTTTTACAATTTTTGTATAGTTACTGCTCTGAGTGGATTGTTTTTTCAGCAATTGGTTTGTATACTCCAGTTAACAATTAATTATTATTAGTAAACACTTAAAAGATTATTTGAATAATCGATTAATCAGGAATAACCTAATTGTTTAACTCCTACATAACTTTAAAATAGGATCTTTCCTTTTTCTATGTCTGTCTGATATTAAATATTATTGCCGCAAGAAATCTGGAGGAAACACAGATATCTTTGCAGCTGTACAGCCATTATTTCTAGATGTTCCTTCAAACATCATCACAACATCAATGTAGCCCTTCATGGGGATTTTAGAACACTCTGATATGAAGCTCTTTAGCTTAAAACTGCATTTAAACAAAAAAATATCTGACTTTATGAAAGAAAAGATTTTACAGAACTTTGGTCAACTATTAATATAATTTTTAAATGACTACATTCAACCAAAATATTATAAATCTATTATAATCTATATATTATATAAATAATACTATTAAAACATTTGAAAAATGCTAAGGTACTCTCACAACTACCGTAAATTCTCTAATATTGGCCTGTATTCCAATAGCGGCCGGGACTCTAACATTGGCCGGTCTCGCTGTCAGAGGAGGTAAATAATGGCCGGTCTCTAATACAGGCCGGGGCTATAAACGTTTTTTTCTGGGCATGCCTCAACATTATACTTGTGGTAGTAACATACAAGTACCACAGCCCTGCGCAGCTGGACGACAGGCCCTGACTGCTGCCCGTCTGCGCGAGGAAGAGAACAGACACGCAGCAGAACAGGAGGAGCGCGGTGATGAGGAGATTAAAGGGAGAGATGAAGAGGAGGAGAAAAACTGAGGAGGAGAATTAAACAGAATTGGAGGATTTTTTTTTTTTTTTTTACTTCAAACCAAGCGAGACATGGTAACTGTACTTTTTCAATAAATGAACCTAGTGTTTTATAGGTTCAAATAGACACAAAATCTCATTTTTATTCATTCCACTGGTAGTCTGTTTTGCTCAAATAGCAATAGAGGCCTGTCTCTAATTCTGGCCTCTATCCAATAAAGGCCTGGACCGCGATGCACTTGAGTGAAATAAAGGCCCGGGCCTATATTAGAGAATTTACGGTATTTTTTATTACAGTGTTTTGTCAACGTCTTATTTCTGGACTGCATATTTTTTTATTGTCAAATTTCCATTTACAAAATATGTTCTTTACTGAGGCCTGTGACAATAACAAATGTTCCCTTATGACAAACTGCCCCAGAAATTAAAACGATATACGATAATATCATTCGGTTTGAATCCAAAGTGCTCCATCGTTGGAGCTGTCGGTTCAGCTTTGAAGCCAGCTCCATCTCAACTAGCATTATTCTAGCTTTGCTTCTCCTCAGCCAGAAGGCGCCCATGTTACACTAATGAAACCATAAGGGGAGGGGTGGGCTTAGACCGATGTACCAGAATAAAACCTCAATCTATGGTACAAAGGCAGGGAAATATGAGCAAAACATAAATTATTTAGCTCATTTGTATCTATCATGCGATTAATTTTCATTGTCCAATTAATTGATTTATTGTTTATGGTTACAGGCCTGTCTTTACTTGCAACAATAATGGAACAAAATTAATTCCATACACCCTGCATGAAAACGTTTAAGCTTTCACAATATGTCCACTAGGTGGCAGAGTTATACTACCAGACATGCTTTCAGGGCACGAAACAGCATTTCTACACAAACATGTTTTTGTTACCATATACACGTCTACTCTACGCCTTTTACAAAGAATAACAACAAGATCATCCTCTGAATATAAATAATCCATTATAACATTAGAACTAATAATTAAAGATTTTTGTCTAACCCTGTAAATGCTAAAATTGAATGCAAATATACATTTATTTCATGTTTTACCCATGCTTCTTTGTGTTTGTATGAAAGTGAGGATCTTTTTAGTCAACAAAAAAACAAAAACAAACGCGATGCAACCTTTTTTGCTGACCTTTTAAATTGATAGTAAAGCTTCTGCTCTACAAAGAAAAAACGTAAAACATTTAAACCTAAGTGGGAAATTATCGAGGAGGGTCCACTGTCACCATTGTCCAGCAGTTATCTAATTATTTGCTCTGTATAGGACTATCTAACAACGTTAAGACAGTAGAAATAATTAATAACGTGTGATGCTGTGTCTTATTTAATGACTGGTCAACATTTTTTCTTTGAAAAAAGGCGTGGGGCATGATCTGGTGGCGCAGTGGTTAGCGCACACAACCCATTTATGGAGGCCTTAGTCATTGACGCAGGCAACGGGTTCAAATTCGGACTGTGGTCCTTTCCCGCATGTCTCTCCACCTCTCTCATAACCCCTTTCCTGTCAGCCTACTATCCATAAAAATTATATAATAACCCTCTAGTGCTGTAAAAACTCAAAAAAAAAAAAAAAAAAAAAAAAAAAAAAAAAAAAAAAAAGAAAAGGCATGAATGTAATCATAAGACTCAAATAATCTGTTGTGGAATCTCACTAGTAAAACATTATGTTTTGCTGTGGATTAAACGCCTGACTGTCAATTTACCCTTAAATATTTATGCAGAAGTATTTTCCTTTAACACAAGTTAAATAAAGACACTTTTTTTTTTTTTACCTGCAACAGTTTTTCAGTTTTTACCATGCGGTAAGTGCTTCTGGAAGAGTGCATAAAGCCGGCTGCTCATATGCTGACTGCAAACACAAACACGTACTAAGCTAATATAATCCTATCTGTATACATGTCATTCCCTGCAACAACACCTGAGAGAGGATTTCATGAGTCATACTCAAATCCATAAAGGCAATTCCTGAGGGTTCACGATGACATGACCCTGACCCTGTGAGACGTGCGGTGCAGCATCTCAGCTGAGGGACTAACACGTGACTGCAGGTTTCAGAGGCGTTCAAGTACTTCACCTTTGATCTTTTTAATCCCTTTCAGTTTTCCAATCTTCCCTTCAATGGTGGTGGTGCAAGAGTGACAGGTCATTCCTTCAATGCTGAACTTCAGAACTGCGGCTTCAGCGCCCACAGCATCCGACTGGGACAAGTTAAGGTCTTTCTGCGAAGGGCTGCCAGGTGTTGGGATCTCCTGAGGTGATGCGGCGGCCACCACCTCTCTGAGCAGCTGTATAGAGGTCAGGGAGGGAACAAACGTGACGGTCAGGCCCATGCTGGGTGGGCTCTCCTGGACATCCAACACCCCCGGAATTTCTGACAACTTCTCCAAAGCCTGGTTTTGAGCAGCAGATGTTAACCCTGAGGTGGGGATCAGCTGGGTGTCTGTAGATACCGGTGTAGCAGTGCTGCTCTCTGGTACACTAGACTCAAAGCCCATGTCCTCGATGGCCTCTGACAGAGACTCAGGGCTCTGCTGACTGGGGTCAAATATGACCGTGGCACTCTTCTGCTCCAAAGACACCTAGAAAATAAAAAAAATAGATTAAAATCTTTATTTAAGATGGAAAAAATATGATATTGTGTAGAATCAGAGATCATTTTTGTTTCCATTAGGGATCAGTATTTATTCTGACAGACTGTAATATGTAAAACATATTGGGGATGAACAAACACAACACTACGGGGTAATTTAAATCAAAGATTATTAGGCTGCTGAAAATAGTTCAAACTCCAGATCTGGATCATCTTAAGAGTTAAAACCATGTTTTTAAAGAAAGAACATATCCATTTAATATTACAATCTTAAAGCTTCTTAGAAGAAAAATGGCGGCATCAAGATCCACAAATCAGGTTGAGTAGACTAAGATGGTAACAAAGTTAGCCTTTTTTCACCTAAAGAACATCTCCGGGATTAAAGGACTAGTATCTTAGCAGGACCTTAAAAAACAAATTAATGTGTTTATCTTTAGTAGAATAGATTAAAGCAAAGATGGCTTCGCAGGTCTGACAAAAAAGTAAATCAGAAAGCTGCAGTTGATTGAGAATGCTGCTGCCAGCATCCTCACCAAAACGAAGAAAGTGAAGAACATCCCCCTAGTGCTAAAATCATTACACACAGAAAATATACTTTAAAATACTTCTGTTAGTCTATTAATGGTTTATCTCCTAAATACATTACAGGTTTGCTGTTAGAGGATCAACCTCCCAGACATCTGAGATCTTCTGGCTGAATTCTACTCTACAGAAGTTAGTTCTTATCCTTCACCAATCTGGAACAAACTCCTAGTAATCTGTCAAAGCAAGATTAGAAATGTATTTCTTAGTTTTCACTTCTTAGTTTCCATTCTTTGTAGCCCAACTTTCTTTATAATCATTTTAGCACTTTAATCATCATTTTTGTAGTTGACTATATGACACTGCAATATACTTTTCTCTGAGGTTTTTCTT
>NW_015150484.1:1957648-2008646 GCF_000732505.1 Cyprinodon variegatus | reverse complement strand
TGTAAGGTGCCTTTTTGGGCGGTTGGGTGTGTTCAAATTCAAGGTATGCATCCTTCAAAAGCAGCATTTTAGACCACGATAATTCTTGGTATATGAAGTAAATGTTTCACAAAGACACCTAGCCAAAATAAAATAAATAAAAATAAAAGCAGTCTTCAGATATTGGAAGTATTTTCAAAACACTTTCCTTCGTAACGCCAGTGAAAAGAGGGGCCAAATACCAATGCCCACCAAACCTTTATGATTTCTACTGGAAAATAGTGTAAATCCATTTAAATTTTTACATAAATATGCACCGCTTTGTTTTGCTTTAGAAAATAAATTCAGAAAAATAAAAACCGAAACACCTAGAAATCTGTGTTTGCAGTCCAGGAAAAACGTGGCTGCGATACAAGGCATATTATATGCTCATCATAGCAATTTATACTGAAGTTTAATGATTGTTTAGATAACAGACAGAAATGACCTTATACAGCCGAACTATATCAGCTCTAATTCAAGAGCATTTTACAGCCTCAGTCTGAGGTCTTTGGTTAGCTTATGGCATGTTCAGTCAGCACGATGACCCCTAAAGTTGCGTTCTTGAGCAAGAAGGAAACATGTGACGATCAGAAGGCATCACCTGACTAAGCCGTAAGGTTTTTTTTTTTTTAAAGAAAGGGAAGTAGTTTCTCTCTGTGTTGGGGGTTATTTATCAATCTTACAATAACAGAACAAAGAAATATACACTTTGTTCTACCAAGAGAAAAGAAAAAACAATTCACTATGCATCAATCATTGCTAAACAGATTAACCGAAATAATCCGGGCACTAAATTCTGTTAAACACAACAATTTCCTGAGGGTGCAGAGGATATATCGACCTCCTGTCACAGTCCTTCAAAGGGAACTTTTGGGAACACAATATTGCATTATCTTCTCATTCAACCAGAGCCTGAGGGGTAAACATAAAGTAAACAAATAAGCAGACCACCACTACTGCAATTAGGTTGTCTAGTATGGCTGCACTGATGGAAATCATACAAGCTGCTCCTGAGGAAACAGAGCTGTAAAACGAAATCAGTGAGTAGAGAAATACATAGATTTAAATGTAAGAGACTTAAAATGAGGTATTTAATGCTAAACAAGAACAAAAGTAAAGATATATTGAAGGAAAGATGAGCTGTCATTACCTTTATTTGTATGACTCCATGCAGAGACCCGATCCACTGCTCTATGGATTGGACACACGAGCCACAGGTCATACCCTCAACTCCGAGGGAAACAGAACTCAAGCTGACTTTCTGTGTCATGACTGCTTTGTCTAAAACCACAACAGAATCACAGTTTTTAAGTATCAAAACAAACACATAAAAAAAAAAACAGAAAGAGAAAAAAATGGGAACAGAGGAAAGGGATTTTTTTTCATGGTACAAAATAAAACAAGCCTTAGCAACTGATTTAAACTTTCATTGAAACTTTCGATGAAAACAAACCCTGCAAATGAAAAGAATAAGCCATGTCAGTAAAAGCCTTCAGTGCAATCATGTATTGTTTTGGGTTTTCCAGCACCTCTAGCCTTGTAATTAGCAATCTGGTTAATATACTAAATATTTGTTTACTACATATTCGAACAGATAAAAATACAACACAATCTAGATACCGATTTCCATATCAAGTTTATGTACTACTTTGCTTTATTTCCTTTTTATCACACTATTTTAACTAATATATTTCTAGTTTGCTGTTTTCTTTAACTTATATCAGAAATATTCTGATCTTCAACATGAAATTACTATGAGAAGTTTATTATGTTTTATATAGTTTTGTAATCTTTTATATTTTCGATGCAGCAATTTGTTAGTTCCTAATTTTATCTAATTTATTAATTTACCAAACTAAAATAAATGATCTAAGAAGCATTCCATGTAATAAAGCAGCTTTTCAGGTCGTTGATATTGTTAATAATCTTAACAAAAGCAAACTTTGCTCTCTATAATGAGTCAGAGTTTGCTGTCTATATGAGCTTAATGTCTTAAACTTTATTTCTTTAAGTGTGTAATTGTTTTTAAAAGCAGTTCTTTCCAAGTTACTGCAGGGCTATGTAACTTCTTAGATCCTGTCATCTAGACTGTATGTCTTTTTATTTTTATTTTAAGCTTACTTCTACAGGTAAATACCTTTAAGATGCTTTTAAGAATAGTATTTCAGATTGGAAAGACTCTGGTTTCTACTTTAAACATCAAAGACAAACAAATCAAACACAAGCTGAATTTTGCATCAGTTAACAAGTCAGTTCCACGGTAGGAAATAAATCAAATCACAATTTCCTTAGTTGCCATGTCTAATAAGAATAATTTATCTAATGTGAAAAATAAAGAATGTAAAGGGTTGATTAAGCATATCAAAAGATAAATTAACTGAACCGGTTAGCTTTCACGTCGCTTTACCCAAACCCCAATACAAGATCTTCAGCTCTATCAAGATGTAAATATCTGTCAAAAGACTAAATAAACTACCCCAAAAAATGACTTTATAAAGCGATGAACTCCTACCTTTAGTTGTGAAAAGGAAACGTTAGCTGCTAAGTCAGTGTTGACTGTCAAGCTGCGCGGCTAAGCTAACAAGCTAACATAGTCTCCACCGCTCCTTACAGTGAACTAGATGAATCCGTCTGAACATGGCGGCAGGCGTTAAGTCCGATTAACTACTTCTACCAGTGAATACATAGTTTTCTTCTCTTTGCTTCTTAAAACTGTTCTGTTTCCGCTTCTTTCTACAAGTGCAGACCTCAATAACTGACCACTCTGTCCCAGAGCCACGGCGTCACTTCAAGGGGGCGGAGCTTATTGGCTGGGGCGAGATCAATGTGCTGCGGGTTAATTTTGCCCTGAGCATGGTCTTACGGCTTCTTGGGCGCAATATCAAGACACGTTCGATTTTGGTATAATAAAAATGTCAATAAAAACGTAAACGTAGACGTCTGAATTTGTAAATGAACATGTGAATAAACATAGGATTTATATTTGTTCCTTGTTTTCGACTGAGATACATGTGGTAATACAAGTTTGGAAGTTATGTTTACAAGTTACAAAGTTACAACTCTGCAATAATACTAGTACAAATTCAAACATTTACGTATATGAATAAGAACATTTACAAGAACAAAGGACACATTTATTAATGTGAATCACAAATTTAAAAATACAAATCACAAATTCAAAGTCATGAATCATATTTTGATGAGTACATATGACAATTTTACAAGTATTTATCATAAATTTACAAATACTAATCACAATTTTAAAACAATGAAATCCAAAATTTACAAACGCTAATCACACCTTTACAACTATAAATCGCACATTTACGAATATGAATCTCAACTTTACAAATATGAGTCACAAATGTAAACGTACCTATCACAAATGTACAACTACAAATCACAACTTTAAAAATACTAATCAGATATTTACAACTATAAATCACACATTTACAAATGCTGATCACAACTTTACATCTATAGATCACAAAGTTACGAATATGAATCACAAATTTGTGTGTACAAATAAATAATTTATAAGTACTAGTCACAAATTTACAAATGTGAGTAAAAACAAAGTAAAAAAAAAAGTAGCAATCACAAATGTACAACTACAGATCACAAAGTTACAAATACCTATACATTTACAAATACTAATCACAACTTTATGTCTATAAAACAGAAATTGAATCACAAAACTGCGAGTACAAATGAGGCATTTACAAATACAAATAACAAATACATTTTTTGGTATATCCACAGAAGGAAAATATTTTCTTTTTAATTCCTCTGGAAGCAAAGTTTTGACCTTTCAGATGAGCTAACACTAATGAAAATAACCATCTTGGTGGATGTGGAAACTTTTTTTTGTACATAATGTAAAAGCATTGCAAGCTTTTACTGCTTGCATATGCAGCTGAAACAGGGTACCTATATACCCATTAAAAAAGACTAATCTTCTCCCTCACTGTTTGATATTAAACCATATTAAAATTTTTCTGCTTTAGCTTGGTTGGTATTTTCTAAAAACAACTTAATTTTGTCTTTCAACTCCACACTTTTCTAAGTATTGGGCAATTGGCAGATCACAATAATAAAGTCTGCAGGTATTGCATTTACAAAGAAAGACACTATTTATTGTATTGATAGTGTATATACTGTTTGCAATTTTACATTTTATGTATATTTTTAAACACTGTAAAAACAGTTCATAACCATTTTTGTCTGTCCACGGCAGCTTGAGAATGTGTGTCAGATTGCAAGAAAATGCAAGGGGAAATAATTCCCATTTTTAGAAAAAAGTGGCTTACATACGGTATATACATTTTTATTATTATTATTTTTAGAGAGCTGCTAGTGTATTTGGCCCTCAAACTTGTGGTAATGGAATGCATGTAGAGACTGGTGTTACTGCAGATCTAGGCCCTCATCCCAAACGACTTTGACCAGCAGTTCTATAGGTCCAGAAACAACATGATCTTCATTGTTCTTCACTTAATTGTGCTCTTAGCCACATATAAGCTTACATCTAGATGCTGTTTGTTGATTTCAGTTAGGTATTTAACTCCATCAGCGCTAAACAATTTAGCAATAAACTGCAAGATCCCATAAACTGCAACTAGAACCTCCCCCTGTCAATGGATTCCAGGATGTCAGGATGATGACCTCCTCATTATTCACCTCCATCCTAACTACTGATGTCCCCAAAGGCAGTGTTCTGGGCCCAGTCTTTAACGCACTGTACACCCATGACCGGGTCTTCATACACCCATGGCTTAAACCTAAGCCCTGGCTGGCTGCTACAATGAAAACACCAAGAGGAAAAACAATATCATCATTTGCCTGTGCAAATTTTCAGAGATCTACGTCAAGGCAACCACAAAACAGGCTTAAATCGGAGACAATTTGACTTAAATCGGCTTTTCTGAAAACCTAGGTAAACCTATCCAGAAGTCTTTGTCAATTCTGTTGACCTGCATGAGATAGCATCCAAAAGACATACGGTTTACGGTTCAGGCAAACTTTGAAGGCAGTTACTTTACAGATTGCTCGAGTGCTGTTTTGTGGTTAAAATCACAATTTCTTTCCATTTGTGGCGTTTCACTCTGCGCTCAGGCCTCAGAATTATTGAGAAAGAAGTGTAGTGAGTCCAAATGTTTCTCAGACTGTGTACTTTAGAGGAACTGGGCTGGACTGCGAACACCACAAACATTAATAATAAGGCCCAGCCTGGTATTTTTTATTTTTTTCATGAGAACCCTCAGGAGGAGCAAAATCCCTTCACTCCTGCTTAAAACTTTTACTATTGCACACATAAGGATGCAGAGTGTGGTAAAGGCCAGCTACTCTGTATCTGAGAAGAAGCATCTGCAGCTGTCACTGATGGGCGCTGTGACCGGTATGTTTAAACACTGAGGAGTTAGCAGAACTGCTTTATTGTTGGTTGACTTCATTTATGGTTCAGCAACTTCTGAAGCACTTTCACCAGGTTTTACTTAGAGGGTAACACAGTAAGGGGGCTGGATACATATTCATGCATTTTCAGATTTACAGTTGAAATCAATGTTGTAACCCATGTACAGTAACCCATTCCTTTTACTTCCCCATTCTTTATGTTTACTTTCAGTTTCTATTACTTCAGTTTTTAAGCCTGTTGCAATGTAAATCTCTTGCTAAACCTGTTTTCTGCCAACCTTTGCTCCTCCCATATTGTATGTTTGTTGGAGTTTTTGGGATTAAACATGACAATCATTATAGGAAAGAGAAGTGATTTATTTAAAGGAAAACTGACAAACATATCCTTGGCTTGCTCTTTAAACAAATCACTTTAACAAAAGTGTATATCCCGAGTAAAAGATTAAAAGAACCTTCTCCCTGACAGGCAGTTTAAATAACTTTAGTGAATTGTTTCTGATAGCTGTCGACCAGT
This sequence comes from Cyprinodon variegatus, assembly GCF_000732505.1. Taxonomy (NCBI): domain Eukaryota; kingdom Metazoa; phylum Chordata; class Actinopteri; order Cyprinodontiformes; family Cyprinodontidae; genus Cyprinodon; species Cyprinodon variegatus. The sequence goes on along the minus strand of NW_015150484.1, from coordinate 2,002,696 downwards.
CTGCGCTGGGCGGACAGGACACGGAGTACAGAGAGAAAAACAGGCAGTGTAACAGAAGAATTCAGTAAGGTGCAATGACAAAGTAAGAGCTGAAATACCAAGGAAGAGGTGGAACAAGGAACCACATATGCCAATCAGAGTAGATGTAAAACAGCTCTTGTAAAAAAAAAAGCAGGCAAACTACTGGACTTATAAATAAATAACACAGGAGGAGCAAAACTAGGAAACAAAGAAGCTGTTCTTTACTGAGTCATATAAATAAAAATTTGCTAAAACTATTGAGAAACCCTCTAATGCATTGAATTCAACATGTGCATTCGTCCACAGTTAAAGGTATAGCGGAGGATGTTCTATTTCCAGGTGGAATATCAAAATAAGTGGTGCTCCTAATTGTCTATCATTCTGGTGATATGTTTATGTAAGTAAGTCCTACATGCTCTTATCCATGATCATTTACCGGTGGAGAGTCTGACATTGTGGAAAAATTGCAAATCTTCTTATAGAAAGTAAGCTTGTATGAACGATGCAAATAGCAACTTTTATACAGAGGGTGCATCAGGAAAAATGGGGTTGTGCATGTGCTTGCATGCTTTTAATAAGGGTTTTTCTTCTTGGGAGCGGGTACAGCTTTGTGCATGTGCATTTTTTTTAAAGTAGAGAGGGCGGGTCTTTTCAAAAATTTGGGAAAATACTCCATCATACCTTTAACTGTTAGTCGAAGCATAACAAACTATGGGAAAATGGGGGGAAAAAAATAATTGACATGAAGTGGTAACCAATTGTCTGCAGAGTCAATAGCTAGAAACCTCCATCATGTGCAATAAACAGGTTTGGAAGTTCTAAATCCAGTCCATTTTTCTTTGTTAAAAACAACCAAATGCTGTACATAAAATAAATAAATGAATAAAACATAAAACAGCACAGATTAAAAAAAAAGCAAAACAGCTAAAACATGGGTAAAAATAAAGGAATAAAAGATAGAAAAAGATGAAATAAAGACCACTGTCTTGCTAGGTGTTAAAGCCAAAGAGAAAAGGTGAGTTTTGACAAGAGATTTAAAAGCAGTCAGAGAAAAGACCTGTCTGATGTGCTGAAGCAGATAATTTCAGAGCTTTGGAGCTGCAACAGCCAAAACGTGGTCCGCTCTGAGCTTCTGCTTAGTTCTAGGCTGTCTCAGGAATTAGAATGGGGTGCAACCTAGTACTGGCATGCTGTCCTGATATAGTAGCCTTGAGATTTATACTTGTATTTGTCTAAGACTTTAACTTTGGCCCCCAGTCTTTGGCACTGTAGGAACTTTAAATTTAACTAATATTCATTCCCAGGAAGTTCGGGAGGTAAGACAGCGATAAACACAAATGTCCTTCAGAGTCTGATAGTTGTTTACAAGATAACACACTCTGACACACTGACCCACTTTCTCAGCATGCGTTACACACAGACCCTTAAAATAAGCACACATATAGTAAAATATTTTGAAGAATTATATTAAAACTGAAAATTCAAAAATATAAAATATAAAACAAATTTATTAAAAATATTATCTGAGCAAAAACGAATTAACACTAAAATATGGAGCTAAAGTTGCCATCAAAACTTTTTTTTGATTTAAAAGATTTTCAAAGTTACAATTCTGGTTTGCTTTTTTTTTTTTTTGTCATAAACATTTAGTTCACAACATGTGATTTTTCCGATCACAATTTATAAAACATGTTCTTTGCTTTCAAAAATAACAGAATTGACTCCATAAAACACCAGAATAAAAACATGTTACCCTTAAAGTGTTCTTTGTGCAGAAAGTCCGACCAGGTCTTGGTACGCTGGTGTGGAATTCAGTTTTCTGATCCAAATATCCTTTAATGATAAAGGGTTATTTCTGTAGACCATTGCAAAAACATTTCACCCCTTGAACATTTTTTGTATTTTGCCATCTTTGAACCACAAACTTCGCTGCATTCTGGCCAAGAATCTCTGTAAAAGACCAAAACATGTTGTGCAATAGTGACGTAGGACGAAAAAATGAGGTTGTTTTCAAAGGTAACCAACTTCCACTCTAAAATAAACCAATCAGTGTTAATTGACAAGTTCACTGCAAAAATGATCTAGAAATAAGTAAAATTTTCTTAAATTAAGTGCATTCACTCTGAATTTGAGTAGGTAAATCAGATAGTTTGCCAATGGAATGAGTAATTTTACTCTTAAAATAAGATAATTAGATAATATGCACTTGAAATAAGACAATGCAATTGTGTTTTCTTATTTTAAGTGTAAATTGCCTTGTTCCATTGGCAAAATGTGTTTTTTACCTCCTCAATTCAGGAACAAATGCACTTATTTTAAGAAAAAAATGACTTATCTAGATTTAGATTTTTTGCAGTGTAATTTGTGAACAAAAAACAAGGAACATTTTATGTATTAGGGTATAAAAAGGAACCTTTTTTTTTAACTACAGTCTCCGACCAGTTTTTCTTCTTGGAAGATTTTTTTGTATTTTTCCTTGTATCATAAAACATTCCCAGAGTATGATAATGCCACCAGCATGTCATGAGGATGTTTATTATTACAAAGTCCTTGTTGTTTGTGACCAACTGCAAAAAAAAACAACTAAAACTTTTAAAACAATGTATCATAACTTAATTTCCATTTCATAAATAAACCCAAACATTTTTGACCCATAAAATCTCAGTGAAATATATTGTAATCTGTGGTTGCAATGCAACGCCCAGCACCTACTGTACATTAGCGTCAAAGTAACAGCCTGCTGTCCCTTCTTGGACTCAATGATCTCGACAGATAAGCTGCTTTTAAAATAAAACAGGGCTTTTTTAATCCAAACCACTAGTCTGTTGACTGTCTTGGCATACTGTTTTTTTTTTTTTAGATTTTCTTGTGAAACCCTGCTGCTGTTTTAAAATCAGGTGGATAGCTGACTTAGACTTAGACAACTTCTAATTGTCATTTTGTATACACAGAGTTTATAAAAAATGAATCTTCATTTTGCACAGTTTTAAGAATATTTCCATTCCATAAAGTGCAGCAGTGATCACATGTAAACAATGTGAGAGAGAAAAACATGGTGCAAAAGCGCATTGATATGGAAGTTCATCATTAATCTGCAGAATCTGCAGAGGCAGCCTTCGATTTTCTCCCAGTTGGTGAACTGCACCATCAACACCTTGGGGCTTATTTAGACAGCGTTACCCAGAGTCATGGAGGTGTCTGTCAGGCAGGGTCTTTGCCCATCATATCTTGCTCTTCAAAGCGCCGCTTTAGGTAAACCATAATGTCTAGCTTGTCCTACTAAGGCCCAGTTTGTCTCTACTCTGACAGTTGTGTTTGTGAACTCCAAGTCCCTTCATCAATCAAGATCAGTGAGATCCCAGGGGATGATTCATCTCTGAAGGTGTTGGTGGACAACAACAGTAATACCCTGAAGCTTCTTTCTTCATGTCTCCCCAGCAGGTTCTAACTGTGACAAATAGTTCTCTAGTTTACAGTGCTTTTTTCGTGCATTCTTACCTTTAAAACAAGAAGATTTAAACATTTTAAAGGGATTAATTATGACAGACCAACATCCAATCCACTTTATTTATACAGCATATTAAAAAAATTTTTTTTCAATATACTGTACATAAAAACCAACAAAAAAAAAAACCAACAACAAACACACAAAAAGTTTAAGATAAATAAATAAACAAGAAGCACACAGAGGACCCCACAACTATGTGGTGTTAAAAGCCAAAGAGCAAAAATGGGTCTTAAAGGTACAGAGGACGATGTTTTATTTCCAGGTGGATCATCTAAATTACTGGTCCTCCTAATTGTCAATCATTCTGTTATATGTTTATGTATGGCTGTCCTGTTAGCTATCTTTTTCTGCACATGCGCACTATCAGGACCTATATATCGTGAGCTACAGTTACAGACAGTCATTGAAGCTCACCTTTTTCACTGCAGTTTTTGTAAAAATGGCAGAAGGTCGCAAGAGAAAATGTGTCTACAAAGTGTATGAGAAGAAAAGAAAGGCCTTAGAGAGGCAGATATATCCCTGAATGCTTTGCACGGAGAACTCTTCTCACAAAGCATTATGGGATTTGCTGTCACTGGTTCCCGTTGTCCCAATAGGCTGCCGCTACCCGACAGCGGCGACTAATAACAAAGATGGCGCAGGCACCCACGGTTGAGGAGTTTTGTGACCAACATGGAGCGAAAAGTAGTGATCATCTATCTGAAAGGTCAGTTAACTGAGTTCACTATAAAGTCCCTGCTCTATATAGAGATTGAAGGATTTAGGGGTTAGGGCGGATGTTCGGACGCAGTAAGCTTGTATGTCCTATGAGAACAGCAACTTTTAAACAGAGCATGCACAAGGAGAAATGGACTTGTGCACACTGCACACTTATCCTTCAGTCTAATTTAAGCTATAATACATGGGTAGTGTAATATTAGTTCATATTTTTCTTATTCACATTAGTTAGGTGTTTTCTCTTAGTTTTGTTTTTTTAGTCACCCTTCTCTAAATTAATTAGGTTTAGATTATCTCATGTCTGGTTTAAGTTTTTAAATGGGTCTGTGTCATTCAGCTGCTGCCTTTCTTGTTTGCCACCACTCCAAGTCAGTTCACCTGTGTCCTACCACTTAAATAGCTTTCAGATTTCCTTCAGTCTTTATGGGTTCCATGCCACTGTACCATTCATGCAATGTCTGTTTGCCAAGGCCATTTTAAAACCACTTGTGTTTGTAATAACAAACACCAGTTTTGTTAGTATTATATTAACCTCCGGTTCCCTGGCTGCTCCCTGGTTCTTACCATCCCCCCTGAGGTTCAAAGAATATCAGAAAAAACTGAACAGAAGCAGAAAAAATGAAAGAGAAATATTCAAGTTTGGATGGATGGATGTTTTTAAGGCAATCATGAATACCTTTACCTCTAGTATATTTAATGAACATTTTCAGGACCTTGTAGTTTTCCTTCACTTTGAAAATGCCCTAAAAAAATTTCGACTCATTTTACATCAGAGGCGTGACTCTGCCATCTGGTGGCTCTTTCACTTGTTTCACATTCATCAAATATTTTTTATGATACATTCTTCTGTTAAAACGTATGTTTAATTTTTCATCCCAAGTCATGTGCAGCTTTAAGCACAAACAAATTTACAAAGAACAAGTGTTTCCAGTTTCTACATCACGCCTTAAAGTTAAAACAAAACTTTAACAATTTGTTTTGACTTCTACTACTTATTTAAAGTTAAATGCCATTGTTCTCATTTTTTAATTGTTCTGTGTTTTAAATTTTAATGTACCTAAAGCACCCTTTTTTTTAGTTCTACCTGTAAGAGGAATCACACTTCATGTTCACTTAAATGCGGGAAATAAAAGTAATGTGACTGTAAAGAATGAGCAGATATAGTGACTGTCTATAAGAAGCTAAACATAGTTTCCTTTTCCTCTTTTCCCTTAAAATCATTACATAACTTGTAGCAAGATACAATTTTGCTCCTATATGGTTTTGTTTTTTAAGTAGGACAAGACTTTAAATGATTGTTTTGCAGTAGTAAATGTTTTAAATCTGTTTTCTAGCTGCCCTCATTTTAAATGCTTCAATTTTGGAAGCTTTGGTTGAAATAGGGGAATTCTTGAAGACTCAGATTCACCACAGAGCGCCACAGGAAATCATTTCTGCCTGTGGTCATCAATTTCTACAACGCCATATTAACGCCCCTTAATTTAGGTGGTGTTAATGATGGCAGGGGTCTCTCTAGGTTGCACCCTAAATTGTATCAGACCTAATTTTCTTTGGTTCTGATAGTTCAGTTAAAGAAGGCTGTTTTTTATTATTATTGTTTTGGATCCAGCTGACCCAGAGTGTCAAACTAAATACCAGGCTGCAGGTTTTCCCAGAAAAACAAGCAGAGCAAACTCACCCCGCCTGTTTCCAGAAGTGATGTTTCTTTATGTTGTAAATAGGTGTGCTTCTGTGGAACTGCTGATTATGCTACTTATGTAATGTATTTTTGTTCTTCATAAAATTGTTGTTTATATGTCTTATGGGGTAAACCCAATTTAAGCAGTCTAAATTCTTGTTTTTCTGAATTTGTCCCGTGTGACCTTCCCACAGCTCTTCATTTTCAACACTAGAGGGCAGCAAGGGTCTTACTGCAGGCAGCAGGGTGTTATATAAGCTGAGCTGCTGCTGTATAATGAAGTATGCCCATGATAACTCAGCCTTTTTTTTTTTTACAAGTAGATGTGCTTGTTCACACTCCATTTCCATAAAAAGCCCCAGAATCTGCAGCATAGAAGCTAATTTTCCACCTTAGTTTTCATCTGGGTTCTGCCTGCTTTGCTGAATATGCTCCATCAGCATATGCACAAAGGTATACAGCATCTTTATTTGTGGAGGCTGAATCACAGGTGAGAAGATATATTAAATCCAGTGAAGATGTTGGAGAGAGGTGCGTCTTTCTAAGGGTGGGTGGCCACTAACTGGGTTAACACCGCCTCCTGAAAACCCACTGGGATTGTAACCGGCTTATGTGTTCCACTGCTGAGAAAAGGGAAGCAGGCTTTAATAAAGCAGTTTATTGCAAAATTAACTCCAGTTGGAGAGTCATATATGATCCACTTTAGATATTTACAGTTTCCTGAATAAATTATCATCATAGTGCTTCTAGTCTCCCATCACGTTGGCACATCCCTCTGATGGTTCCTTGTGATGACGTTGAGGCTAAGATCATCGCCCGTCAAGTCAGCATCAGTGAGGGACTCTGGAAAGTAGTCTGCAGGGGTCTCCAGGGTGGGAGAGGGTGGGTCAGAGAGCTCATAGCGCTTGACCGACATTCCTCCCCTGAATCCCCTCCACTCCTTGATCCACTGGTCCCTGGTAGAGCCGTCCATCCGGTCCAGCTGCCTGCCTTGCAGGAGCGGGGAGGGGGCGACCGAGTTCTTCAGCACATGAAACGTGTACCTGAGGGAGAGAGCGTGGTGGTGAGAAAGTAGGCCAGGGAAAAACATACAGGCTTTTGATGTAAATCGGAGCGCTCACTCTCTCTGAAAAATCAGCACTTTCAGAGGAAATGGGGAGGAAGATGTTTGAAGCTGCAGCTGATCCTCACCCTCTATATTAACATTATGTATTCAATAATCTGCAAACGTGTTTGCATTATTTCTGATCTCATTTAACGATTTGAACAAGTCAAAAATTAACCCAGATAAACAATAATACAGGTATGATCTGTTTTTATTGAAAAATGTGCACTAATATTCAGTGAGGACCTCAGCAGCCATAAAAAAAAATCAAGGTTCATAATTTTAAGCCTAAGAAAAAGAAAAAGGAATGGTCTATTCTTCCTTTCTATGCAGAGGTGTAGCCAGAACCTTTTTATAAGGGTGGCCAGGCAATAACCAATGTACACTGAGGGGTGGCCGACAGTGGCTAGGAGCCAGAATCTCATGGTCAGTCTACACTGTTCCAACTGAAAAATCAACGAGCAAAACATCCAGATTTTCTAAATAAAGAAAAACTATACTTTCCTACTGTCTTTCCAAACAAATAGACGCATATATTTAAACATATGTGCTTTCTAGATAAAAGGTTTAGTGGATAAAATAGTTTCAGGTTTGAGTTCTGCGGCAAACCTCTTTTCCATAGTCATCACTTATCTACTTTCATCAATAATCCTTCTGCTTAAAATTGATATTTACAAGTACTAATATCTACATAAATTGATTAATATATTATGAAGACTCCTAGATGACTTGCAGAAACAGATATTTCTTTCCTTACCCCATAAGACAAAATCTAGTTCTGAAAAGAGCATGAATTCTGTATCTGTCATTTTTAATGTTAGTATATTGATATGATAACCACATTAACCACACATTAACCACAGTGTTTTTTTTGTCAAGTAATTGTTAATATATCAATATTTGTAATATTTTGAATATTCCACTTTAGAGTATTACTGCTTCCACCGTTTGTATTCGAGGGAAAAAATGGTAGGGGTGGCCAGTGATTTGCTAAGGCCACCCCTGGCCCCCCACCTAGCTCCGCCCCTGTTTATTGACCTTCCAATTTCTTTTGAGATAATGAAATATATGAATGAATTTATTAATATATTATTAAGCTTTCACTCTGCAATACCACTATGTTTCCATGTAGGGGTCAATCTTTGACATGATTAACATTTTCTATGGCTCTCCAGCTATTTTATAACTGCCTTAAACTGCAATAGCATATTTCTGCCATTTTTCCATTGTTTTTCAAAAAACATTTTTTTGTGATAATTTTTTTAAACATGTGAAAACAGAAGATATTGAAACAAAAGAGAGTTTCTGTTTTAGTTAGATTAAAATGCTAAAAAGTTAGACAAAACAGTACCGGTACATGTACATTATCTGAAAAAGTTTGCGTTGCCTTCAGCGTTAGGGATTTGTTTAAATAAAAGAACGGGATAATAAATCACAGCATGGCAAATGTAGGATGGAGGATTGTACCTGGGCAGCAGAGCCACCACGGTGGTGAGGGTGCAGATAAGGTAGAACATGGGGTCAGCCATCTGGCTCTGGAGGATCCAGTAAGGATTGGACGGAGGATTACAGGTAACACAGAGGGCACTGTAGGCCAGCGTCACCACGAAGTACAGCAATACGCTGCCCACCATAATAATCCAATGGACCACCGTCTACCACACAATCAAAAATAAAAATATTATTATTAACATGTTTAGGTCAGAGAAGAAGGGGAAAAAATCATGGTTATGGTGAAGATCAGAACTATAACAGTGCATAAAACTTGTGACACAATTACAACACCTGAACATAAACAGACCTGAGGACAGTATTCTTTTCTGACATTTTGGATGCCCCTGATTGTGTAACTGAGTGTGCACCAAATCAATAGTGAGTGGAAGAGCTTCCTGAAACCTTCAGAAAATGTCCGTGGTGCTTCTGTCTCAAAAGCAAATGGCTGGAGCAAAACTGGAGGTTTTACAGGATAGTTTGAGGAGAAACAACCGCCAGAGATATGCTTTTTTCAGCTTTAAAAAAAATCACTTTTTGTCATTACACTGTCACAAGTACAGCGCTACAAAATGAACTCTCTGCATTTAACCCATCTCCTTGGAGAGCAGTGGGCTGCCACTGTGCGGTGCCCAGGGACCAGTGTGGGTTAAGGGTCTTGCTCAGGGATCCAGAATGGCAGTCTGTGGGAGTGGGGCTTGAACTCAGAACCTCTGGATTCCTAGCGCAATACCCTAAACACTAGTCCACCACTCCCTCAGATGCTAGAAGGTTGTAAATAAAACAGAAATTTCTGAGCTCTTGAAACAATGTCTTATTGAGATTTAAAGTTCTCATTATCTAGCTTCTGTTAGCAGCTAGCTGTGCTGCAGTGCTAACTATTAGGGGTGTGCATTAGCAAGAAGTTGGTGATATCATATATATCACAATCCTGGTGTCAAAAACCGATTAAAATTAAAATACTAATTAGCGTTACACCAATACCGATACCATTATTGGGCTGGGCCCTGATTCAGCACTAAAATGGGGTTATCGATATTGCCGAGTACCAACAAATAGGGCACTGATACCATTTTGAGAGCCAAAAGTTTATTCAACTGTTGTCACCCATTCCAGGTAGACAATAAAAAGTTCTACTGGATTCACCTTGAATTAGTCTTTTTCCTGCTTCACAAAGGTAGGCGGCAGCTTGACAAATCCATGATGGCAATTATTTTACATACAAGTAGGATGCAGTTCTTTATATATACACACACACATCAATTTCAAACAGATGGTATCAGTATGGTATCGGTATTGGCCAATACTGCACAGCCAGGTATTTTTGCCTATAAATATTTTGTATATTTAAGATTGATTCCATATTTTTAATCAAAATCATCTAATGATATATCAGGATATTTTAAATTTATAAGACTACAGTCTAAAAAACTTTCTCGCAATATTTGAATTGATTTAGTAGATTTCTTTTCTTACACCCCTCCTATGGCTTGTAACGATGACTTGTAATTAATTAGGAACATTTAAGTGGCCATTATATTAAATAAAAAAAAAAAATCTTTAAATGCTGCTGGAGTAAAACTATCGTAGAACTAAACAGCCATTTTATGAGAGACTAAAACCCTGTCAATCTCAAGCTTCCCTTTGTAGTAGCATGAACTTTTTTTTTCATTCCGTTATCTTTATACACCCTTTAAGGTCCTGATTTGTGTGACCATTTGCTGTAATCTTTTGCTGCTGTAATGGCACAATTTCCCATTGTGGGACAATAGAGAGAACATATTTATATTCTATTCTAACTTCTTAAATGTAATATACATTTTTTAAAGGTTATTTTTCATTATTTTTTTCATTCCTACCTCCTGTATAACAAGACTGAACTACAGTCATTTTCCTTATAATTACTTCTACCTTTAAAATACAAATTTGTTCACTGCTGCTTGTGTAAAGTGATTGATAAGCTAAGCTGCTAAACAAGAAGGACTGGAGGACTGGCAGTAGCCTGCTTCCTACACTGAAAGGCAAGGCAAGGCAAGGCAACTTTATTTGTATAGCACAATTCAGTACAAAGACAATGCAAAAACCTTTACATGCTTGAAATATAGGAAAATAAAACAGAATCAAAGCAAGTAGGAAAAAAATAAATAAAAAATGCAGAAACAAAAAAGAACATTAAAAACTGTTGGACTAAAGAAAATAAAAAAGTTGAACTAATGATGTTTCAGTTGAACTATTTACCTAGAACAGTTGAAGACAATCCTAAACAAATGTGTTTTTAGTCTTGATTTAAAGGAACTCAGGCTTTCCGCACTTTTACAGTTTTCTGGAAGTTTTTTCCAGATAAGTGGAGCATAGGAACTAAATGCTACTTCTCCATGTTTAGTTCTGGTTCTAGGTATGCAGAGCAGGCTGGAGCCAGAAGACCTGAGTGGTCTGAAGGGTTTCAGTTATTCTGATGTGAAGTATTTGTGGTATAAAAATGTCACATTTTACAAAAGAGAATTATATAAGAGCAAGGAAACAGAAAACAGTGTTTGTAAGATTTGGAGAATACATATAAATATCAGAGCAGCACTCACCCAAGATTTGATTTCTATGGCAAGATGCAGTAGGATGGTAAATAAAGCAGTCGTGTTGAGTGGCGTTCCAAATGTGAAAATATCAACATCTGAACCCTGGTAAGCCTGAGGGAGAATCAAACATTTAGTCTAATGTTTGGTTGGTTGGCTAATGGATGAGTAACTAATGTGTAATGATAAACTGATAGATGTGTTTCTTACCCAATACGGAATAAAGAAGCAAACCAAACTTTGATAGAAAGCATCCAATATGGAAATCCAGAAGGTTAGATAGTTGTAATCCTAAATCAAAGAGACAAATATTTATATTTAATTACAATAATAATAATAATAATAATAATAATAAAAAAATAATGAGAATTTCTTTCTTCCACTAACCCCTTTTCCTTGCCCGGTCCTGTACAATTCAGGGACCCCCTGCAGCACCTCTGCTGAAACATCCTTGTCAAAGATGCCAAACATGATGGGTGGGGTGGAGGTGAAGAACAGGTTGAAGAAGATCATCAGCCAGTAGTCGATCATGGCCGTGGCGCTGAACCCACAGAAGAATTGATACCAGAAGAGCAAATTCACGTAGGCCTGAGGAGCAGCGATTCATTAATCATCAGAGCAGAAGGTTCATTCATAGGGTCTGATTAGAACACGGCACTCACCACGTTCTTATAAAAGAAATAAATGATCATGTTTGCCAGCCGAGTGTAGCACCAGTGGCCATGGACGAGGAGCAGCTTTTTTAGGTGCTTAAAGCGTGATATAGCAAAGTCGCTGGCCATGACCGCCTGAAATGACAGAGATGAGTCTCATTTTGATCATTCTGGGACAAGGAAGGAGGAAAACATCTTTACGGCCAATCAAAACCTTTCCCACCTGCATGCCTTCCTGACCAGATATCCCAATCCCAACGTCCGCTGCTTGGATCATGTTGACATCATTAGCACCATCGCCTGAAACAAAAGAGTAAACTTCAGCACCTGTGTAGACACTTATTCTATTTTTTCAATCTAACACTCCACATCTAATCTAACCCCAAAGTCAGATAGAGTGATGTTATGAGGTTCAACCGCTGATACGGGGAAAGACTGTGAAATACAATCTCATTGCTTATAATAGGTGAAAATAAAGGTACCTAACTTTAACTAAATGTTAACGTAGTTTGTCTAACGCAATTATTCAGAGCCATTGAATGATTTCATTGACTGGTTGATTGATTGACTTTATTGATCTCACAGTGGAGAAATTTACTTGTTATATCAGCTCAAGAAGATTGTGCCAAAGGAAAAAGGGATATATAGAATGTATATAGTGTGTCCAAATATGACAGCTTTTCTTTCCTTTTTTTTATAGTAGGATTGTTATACCAGGTTATTGCAAAGGGTATTTATATGGATGGATATTTATATTTATATATATAGTTATTGCACTGTGTGTCAGATATAGAGAAATAGGTTATTGCACATTAAACATGGCAAGCTATTGCCATTGTAGTGTTGCATTGTATAGTCTGGTTGCAGCATGGATGAATGACCTGCAGTAGTGGTCCTTTTTAGGTACAAACAGGTTGTAAAAGTCTTTCTCAGCTCTACAAAATTGCACTTATTTTGCATGTATTTCAGGTGCATGATATCTAATAATCTTATTTACTTGTTGCTTTGGCAGATCATCTTATTTACCCGCTCAAAATAACAGCAAATACACTTATTTTGAGAATTTGTGCTTTATCTATAGATCAGTTTCTGTAGCATATACTTTTTTTAAGCACACATGTTTGTAAAACTCATTGGATTTAACCTGAAAGCTGAAAACAGCTAAAATGAGAGGGATGTCTTTTCCAGATTGATTTTTTGACACCTTAAACTTTGCAAATAAAATTCCTCTGATTTGCACCCTGCTGGTTTTGCTGTTTAGTTTGCTTTTGCCTTAAACCAGCTCAATGATTGATAGCATAGCTAATCACTGATAGAGTCAAGATAAATCAATACAACATAAATTATATTTTTGTGATATGACATACCAACAGCTAGTGTCATGACTTTGAGTTTCTCCCTGACCAGTTTCACCACTCCACTCTTCTGCAGGGGCGTTACGCGGCAGCACAGAACAGAGCGGCAGCGTTTCGCCAGGTCCACAAAGCGCCCCTGCAGGTCTGGGGACATAGCCATGGCTAGAGTGTTTCCATCGATCACCAGAGAAGTGTTGGGGGCTGTGTCCACATTTCGAGGGTCCTCCCCGTACCTCCTGACCTCCTCCAGAGTGCAGTCCAGGATGGATGTACATGCAAGCTAAAAAACAAACAAACAAAATAAGTCAGATTGATTTGTGTTTTTCAAACAATATTGCTAAAATGTTGCATTTTTTTTATACAATCCAATAGAATGTGCTTCAATGATTCATTATTTTTAAGTGCCTTGAATATATAAAATATATTATGATTATTTTTATTACAGATCTTTGATTACAGATCTTGGTTAAGTCCATTGGGGTTGTAGGGGAGGTGAATGTGTGAGGTTTCTCTCTAGCGATCACTGAGTAATGGCTGTTAAAAAAAAAGTTCATTAAAGTGTATTTCCTGAGAGGGTTGCATATTAGACTGGTCATTAGATATGAAAGCATTAGTTATAGTGTTGGGGGTATCACTCCATTCGTCATCAGTCACCAGTGCCTCCAAGGGTCCCACAGCAGTCCCACTTATTCCAGACAGATCGGCGTGTATCCCTTAGAGCTGCCAAGTCATTTCTATCCATCCAGGGGCAGAATGAGGACATGGTCATGTCATTATGACAGGCTTGTTCCTGTGCAACCACATCCTAATGACCTCAGTGAGGTAGGCCACACTCCACAGGGCTTATGTCAAATGGTAGGAACTTTTTAAAAGGAAAAGGAGTCAAATTAGTTAAAATATTTAAATTGGAGGAAGGAATATTCCTGAATTCTGCAGCTCAGAATATCTTTTTCAGAAACGTCTTAAATTAATATTATAAATGAGGTCTCAATGTGGATAGAAATATTAATCAAAAAGTATTACAGGGTTAAATATGTTTAGGTTTTGATTTATGAGACTAATGAAAATTATTGGAATTCATGTTTTGCTCAAATGTTTTGTTGTACTCTGTCATCTTTACATAAATTTATTTTGCATGACATCACATATAATAGAATAGAATAGAAAATCCCTTTTCAACAGACATTATAGTAAAAGGGTCAAACAAGTGTAGACATTCAAAATGTATAAAATGTATAAAAATAACAGAATCGAGTGATAAAGGTTAAAATGTTAAAGAAGAAAAAAATTTCAGTTTAACCAGATAAAAAGGAACAGTAAGTTTCCTCATTTGGCTAATTTTTTCCATCTTTTATTCTAGGCTGACACAGTGTTGGTTTTTTGAAATATGTAGAAATAAAAGGTTAAAATATTCTTGTCGTACGCCGAGACATCTTCTTCGAAGTTCTGACCCGGCATAAGAAATGCTTGTTGGGAGCTTTGGTCTGGGCATGATTGAATTTGTTTGGCGTAATTAGAAAAAGTCCACACCTAATTAAGGTCCTAGAGTCAATTTTCTATGCATTAATGTGGGAGGTAAGTGGCTGGGAAGGCTTCAGTCCCACCTCTACACTAACTGAGGAGAGCATTTGTGTAACTCAATACAAGAAACAGCAAATAACTTTTCTTTTTTTTTTTTTTGCAGAAATGCTGAAAAAAGGCTTTTTGTACAAATTTTACAAAGAAAGAAATCTAACTTACATATAAAGAAAATGTAAAGGAATACATCATATCTATAAAAAATGTATTGCATACTTCATCAACTGGGTCTGTTTAATATGTAGAGGATATTGTTTGCAAGTTGAAGAAAAAATACACATGAACTGTGGAAGTTTTTCTCAACATAGATGGTATTTGAAATGTGAACAGTTGTATCTCACCAACATGTCTGTTTTTTTTTTTAAATTAGCAATTACAGCTCTGATCTCAGGGAGCTTTTCTATCTATATCTATCTATCTGTCTGTCTGTCTGTCTGTCTGTCTGTCTGTCTGTCTGTCTGTCTGTCTGTCTGTCTGTCTGTCTGTCTGTCTGCCTGTCTGTCTGTCTGTCTATGAAACAAGCAGCATTCAGAGAATGAGGCTGCTCACCTTGTTTGTGCAGCTCATGTTAATCACCAGGTCTTCCTCCTCCAGTAGCCTGCAGGCATAGCCGATGTTGACAGCCGTCTCTGGCTTGTCACCTGTCAGCACCCACACGTGGATCCCTGCCTCCCGCAGCGCCATAATGCTGTCTGGGACGTTCTCCTGCAGACGGTCTTCAATGCCAGTCGCTCCTGTAGGAGGACAAACATCCCGAAACAGTCAGGCACCATTCGCACAATGATCTCATCACGAAGAAATGCCTCTGTGGTGCTGGGAATGGTCAGGTTGATGAACGTTACCTAACAGGGTGAGGTTTGTCTCCAGCTGCACAGAGGTTTGCATGATGAGCTCCTCTCTGCTCTCTATAGCAGCCCGAGCCCTTTTCCTCTCGCCCAACCATCTTTGATACTCGTTTTCACTCACAACCTGTCACAGATGAGGGGAAATTAGGAAAACAAGCCGTTCTAGGGTGAGAAAACAATGCTACTATGATATACTATGGATTTCATACTTTCTTTGTGATGCAGAGTGTGCGGAGGCCCTCCTTTGCATAGCAGTCAAGGTGATGTTGAGTATCAGCTGCTATACTTTTCTGAATGCTGCTGATGTTTTCTAGAAATAGAATAAAACACATTTACGCATACAGTGTTAGCTTGATTTATTAATTATGAAATAGATATGTCAATAAAATTCCCTTTTCCTGCAGTTTGTACCTGCATAAGGTGTTCCAAGTAGCTCCATTATGGCGTAGTCTGCACCTTTAGTGTACAGCACATACTCTTTGGTGATTGGGTTTCTCACCAAAACAGACATCCTCTTCCTGTTGGAGTCAAAGGTCAAGGTTTCAAGGACCTCAAACACCAGCTCCTCTCCAGACGGGAGCCTAACAGTCACACTGCCAGGAGTGCGTGCCATCAGGATGAAGCCGTATGCTTTGGCTGCGTACACCAAGGCGGCCTCATCAGGGCTCTCTGCCTCATAGCACAGGTCCTCTAAGGCTGCTGTAAGGGCGGCGCTTTGAGGATGAAGAGAATGTGTTTGGAGTCCGTTGGAATCTGCTCTGCTGTCCGTTTTTGAAGAGTCTGTAACTGGAATTTCTGAAAGAGTGCGGTTTCTGTTGGATTTACGCTGAAATAAAGTCCCGGCTTTTTTCACCAAGTTGGAAAAGGCCTCCAAAGGGTTGTTCGTCTGGCTAGATGGAGCAGACGTACACACCTAAAACCAATGTAAAAAATATAGCAATAAATTACAACACTTTTTGACATGATATGCACATTTTAAATTAGCTTCTTTATTGTTTTTTCTTATTTAAGAGGTGGGAAAAGTGCTTTTCAAATGTACAAACAGCCACATCGCTTTATTATAGGTTTAGGGTGATAGACTGAGATCAAGTAGTAAACATGGATTTAATTAAAAATAATTTCTATCTGTCTCGTCAGACTGTAGAATCACATCTAAATCCTTTTGGGTATGTTTCTGCCAACCTTCACATCTGAGACTAAATATTTTTGATTACTTATATTTGCTCATAGCTCACAGATTAATTGGATTTAATTTTTATCAATTTAAATTTTGCAATACAGCAGATTTTTTATAGCTTTCCAAACATATTACCCCTTTACTCCAAAAATAACAGTGCAACCGACTGGCGGCCCCCTAAAAACCCATATATTTAATTCACTCTATGTTAAATCATAGATTTTTTTCTAACGACCTTATGAGATATTTAACTATGTAATTGTGGATTACAGTTTAATGTAGATAATGTAATGAACAAATAAATAAATAGAGCATTTAATTATTTAATGGGACGTTGACATTTATGTATTATGGCCCTATTTTATCTCAGGGATCACATCAAAATGATTGCGAAAAACATCCCCCCTCTTTGGGACCCATCACCTCATATATCATGTTTTTAATGTGTAAATGTGAGTTTTTATGGCTTCTTCTATACAAGTCTTCCTTCTTAGGTATCTGGTGCACTGCTAGGGCTCTGATTAAATGCCATTTATGCTATAAATTTAGACTTCACATATCCAATTGTAAAAAAAAGAAACAAATAAAACATAAGCCATGTACCCTTTTCTCTAACTTAAATAAACACGCACCTTACTTTTTTTATTCTATATAAATTATTAATTAAAAACAAAACAAAAGGCGTTTGTGGCCAAAATCTGAAATGTGTGTTATTTCAACTTGCCTGAGCGACCAGTATACTTGACTTGTCAGTTTTTAACTTTTTTTTTTTTTTCAAGATATAAATTCATTACTTTTAATTACTTTGTTTTCTTTCATATGGAAGTAAACTCACCCTCTGTCTGTGATCAGTTGCCAATGAAACAACCACCGTGTTGCAAATGGCGAGAGCCAGGAAGAAGTCCAGATGAGGATCCATCCCTCTGCTACCGTCTCTGCGGCCGCTGCCACTCTCAGCCCTGCTAATCTGCTCCAGCAGCTTCTGGTCTGGAATCACCTCCGTTTCCTGGAGGAGCAAAAGTTAATCAGTTTTGTTAATTAAATGCCGTCTGTATGTCGATAAACCTTTTCTCGGTTACATTACGTTCTCCCTAAGCTGACGTAATGGACTCAGAAAGTTTTTAATCATTGAAACTTTCCATCCAGTTATGACCAGGGATAAGAAGAGGAAAGAGGTATTAATATGTTTTTATTGATACAAGCATTCTACTCTACTGGAGATGAAGCATGAGGAGTAAAGACGGAGTCCGTGGTGAGTTTTTCTGCCTCTGTATCTCATCCCCTTGCCCCCTAGATAAAAATAGATACAGAGAAACTGTACTCTATATCAAAACGGTAATGACTAATCTATAGCGCACATTAACAGTTGATGTAACATTGGTAATCCGTGCCAAATGGTACTCAGTGTGACCATATGTCCCATCACAGACACTGGGGCAAAGCTGAGCAATCGCTGACACCTAGAAGCTTGACCATCTGCGGCGGGCAGAGGGACCACGAGGCCTTTGACTCAGGGATGAGTCAGATTTGGGTAAACATCGACAAGGGTTTTCTTAGTGCAGATTTACACACTTTAAACGAGTAAGAAAATATACTCTTACTGGTTTAAAATTTCTAAATTTTAAATACAAAAATAGAAAAAGGACTATAATAATGGACTGTGATGTTTGATTTGCCAAGCGGATTGATCTTCCTACCAGTGGGCTACTGAAGGCCACGTCGCTCTGCGCGTTTGCCGCCACCTTGCTCCTGTGCCTGCTGCCATGGCGATGTGTATCTATGGAGCTGATGCCCTCAGCTTCCAATGACCACCTGGTTCGTGGGAGTTGTTGATGCTGGTTGAAGATAACCTCCTCCTCGGATTCAGGCTCATCGAGGACAGCGAGACGGATGGCTGGAAAGAACCAGAAGTGTTGACAAATTACCACATTGCATCATGTCATGGAAGAGTCATTAAAAAGGTTAATAATCAGGCTAAATATTCCCCCCCCCCCCCCCCACTAATATTCACTCTTTTTAATGTGTTACCAGGGTGTTTAAAAGTAGTGATATAGTATATACACCTGAGTCACTCAAAAAAACACATCAAGAAATATACTGTTAGGAGAAGGCGAGAGACAAAAACTCATATTAAACAAACTATTTAAGTAACAAATACACAACAGCAGCACATAAATTGTTAAATTGAAATATTTCAAGGCGAATTAATGATTTAAGAAGGAATTTATTCTAAAAGGATGTCTGAAGTTGCACTTTAATGATCACTGGGCTTTACAGCAGGTAAAACACCTCCATCCATGCATGGTTCATTTTATGACAGAGATAAATAACAAAAACAAAAACTTTAGCCTACATTATGGTCAATTGGGTGAAACAATTTCAACAAGCACAAAATAGTCTAAATTAATTTCATATAATTTAAAAAAAAACTTTGAATTAAAGCTTTTTAAAATGTAGTACTGATTCCAACATGGGCAAATTAAGTATTTTAAAATGTAACACCAATTATGACCCCTATTTAAATTATAATAACTGTAGACCATAGAAGATATGGTTCATTTTAGACATAAAACTACATTTCCTCATGCTAGTATAAAATCAGAATAAAGACAGCTATTTTTAATGATCGATTGCCAAATATGCACAAAACAATAAAATATGCCTCAACAACTTTTTTATTTTTTGGTTTTGGGTGTGTTCTTAGTATTACCTAAAATGTTTTTCTTATTTCTCTTAAAATGATGACACTGTTTTTAGTCACTTTGCAACAATTTGAATCCTATTCTTCAAACAAACTCTCCCGATCAAAATAAGTATTTTCCTGTACTTGTACATAAACATTGTATCTCTGTTTATTTTACTTGGACACTTACCATTTCATGACAGAGATAAATAATGATAAAATAATTTTAAATTCAGTTTATAATGTGATATAAGTAGCGCCGTTCCTCTATCGATTAAGGTTTTGTTCCGTTTTCTAGACAGGGGACAACAGGGGCCAGTGTCTTGTTTTGGCCCCTGTAAAGAACAAAATAATAATGTAACTGATTTGCCCAATTTAAATAACCTTAACAGTTTAATTTAACAATCATTTAGGAATTAGGTTCATTACTTTAAGTTTCAGCCTTATTAAAATGGATCAAAGTTAGGAAACTTTGATCATCTAGATCAAAGCTTCCTAAACGTTTCAGCCTGTAATCCTAAAAAATACCAATATATCAGACTGGAGGCCCCCTTAAAAAACACAAAATCACTTTATTCTGATATCAAGTGAAAGGATATTTATGTATATTATTTATTTAGATTTGTCTACTTTCATGTAGAGAACAACACAATAATTATAATGAATATATAACATAAATATAAACGTAAATATAAAAGAGATAAATAAAAGAAATTATAATTATCATGTAAAACAACATACATGACCTGTGTAATTTAACTTTTAGAAAAAAATATATTTTTAAATAAAGTCACATCTTTTAAAAAAAAATGTAAAATGTATTTTGGATTTTCTAATGGGATATTTAATTGTAAATTTTGTATTAGACTAGTAAATAAATGTTACGTCTACTTATTTTATGGTACATTTAATTATTTCATACAGAATTTTGTCGTTAATTATATTTTTTTTATATCACAAGGATTGTTAAGACCATATTGGACCCCCACTTTGGGAGCCCCTGTTCCAGAACAAGGGTCTTATCTAATATACTAAGTAATGTGCTATTTCCCTGCTTTTGTGTTATTCTTTTGTTATGTCCTCCATGACCATGTACTGACCATTCCTAAATGTTTAGAGATTATACTGTAAAAGTTATGCAATATTTCCAACCTCTTGGCATCAGGACCCTTATAAATGAAAAAAATAAATCCTCTTAAAGAATTATCCAAATTTGAGAAAGGTGAATCATCTGTTTTAAGTATAAAAAGTCTCCTGTTAAAATCCTCACCGTTTTCCCTGTGTGAGTATTCAGTGCCCATGATGGAGCATCTGCGAAACACCATCTTGTTCTCAGTAAGGGTGCCTGTCTTGTCTGAGAAGACGTATTCAATCTGCCCAAGGTCCTCCGTGATGTTCAGAGCCCGACATTGCACACGGCTGTCCGTCTCCTCATCGTACAGGTCCATGTCGTTAGTAATGAAGAAGATCTGTCCGACTTTCACCAGCTCAATAGACACGTAGAGAGAGATGGGAATCAGGATCTGGAAGGTGGTGGAAAATAACACACAGAGGGGGAAGGAACAAACAAAACAGACACAGCAGTTAGTTTAATGAGTTTAAACTTAATAAGAACATGCTTTTTTTTTTTAAAGCAATGTCTGTCAGACACCTGAAGGAGGATGATCATTGTGAAAAACATGTAGAAACTTGTAAGACTGGGATCATCCAGGTGACCGTTGCTGTCAGGAACCAGGAAAGGGGGCACGTCAGGTAGTGACTTCAACCATAAATAGTGACCTGTATGGGTAAAGACAGGTTAATTGATTATACTAATTGATAAACAGACAGATAATTCTGGCCTCCTTCCCATGCCTGTGTTAAATTTATATGTAGGCATGTTTGAAATTGTAAATCTGATGTTTCCCTCTGATAAAATTAGATGCATGTAGTAGCTCCTTGTTTTAGTGATGTAATTCTTTACCAAATGCTCCAATGAGGCACATAGTCAAGAGGAGAATGAGGCAGAAGAAGACGTCTATATTCAGCTTCCGTTCCAGTTTGCTTCGCTTGTATCTCGACCCATTGTTGTTGAGCATGGATTTGGTCTCATGACCTTAAAAATATCAGGAGAAAGCTGTTAGTTATGCAAACACACATCCCCACACACAAAAACAATAAAACAAAACAAGGTAAATATATAATAATATATAATATGTGGTGCCGTTTTCCTGAAAAGCTTTGTCTTTTCTTTTTTTTTTCTGCACAACTTAAGTTTCAAACATTTCTAATTGCTTTTGCTGATATTAGTTTTGTTATGGTTGTCTCTGTACACATACAGTACTTTTGGTAACTTAGCTTTGATTGTTGCATTACGAACATGAATCAAACTAATGAGTTATAAAACATTTAGCAAATTATTATTATATTTTAACTCTCTTTAATCTATTAAAACATGAATAATTAGAAATATGATTAGCTGTATGAAAAAATTGTTATTTTAAATGTAAACTCAATGAGGCGTATTGTTTATGTGTGATTTTTGCAAATCCTAACTCAATATGGAAGTTTTAGGATGCTAACATTAACAACAGGCAGCACACAACGAGAACTTCACAAAAATCACAGGAATATATTTTATGATGGGAAATAAATAGTGACAGTAAAACAACTGAACTACTGCAGAAACGAAAACAACTTTATGAGCGATTTAAAGCCCAGTAAGACTGCTAATTCTGTAAATTCAGATTATTAGTATGGTAGCATTTGCACTGCAAATCAAGCTGCAATGTTGTTCGGCTAGTATTAAAATTAAAATGACTTAACAGGTACATAGCTGCAATTCACCTGTACATTTATCCAGCAATGATTAAAGTGTTTTTATACCTTTTTCTATTTTTAAATTTTATGTCTGTTGCTTAACTACTGATGCAATAGCTGATCAGGAGTTCATTGTTTGAGTCAAGAAATTCTGATTAATAGCTTAAAAAAAGGCATTTACTTTGTATATACCAAGTTATTATAGGTTCAGAATATATTTTACCAGAAGTGTCAAGTAACGAAGTACAAATAGTTTGATACTGTACTTAAGTACATTTTTTAGCTATCTACACTTTACTCCATTACTTATTTTTCTTCCTACTTGACTCCTGACTTCTACTCATTACATTTTCACACAAGTATCTGTACTTTCTATTCCTTACATTTTTCAAACAAACGTTACTTGTTACTCTTGGCTTCGGTTTAATGTTTATAAATATTTATTTCACGTCATGTGCGCCATCCAATACAGATCCTTGGCTCCATCCACATCAAGTGAAAACTAGTGTAATTGGATGAGTCATATAATGCAAACACTCATTAGTTTGCTAAAAGAAATCATCAGAAGCAAGCAGGTGTTCTCAAACTGCAAACGTGAATTGTCTATGCCATGTTACAATGATAGATTCAGAAAAAGATGCTGAGATGTCTGAAAGGTCGAACACAGGCGAGAGCGTATCGGGAGACGGAGACCAACAAGACCTCCCTCATCCTTGGCCCTATCTCAAAGAATTTTTCAAAATAGTCGTAAAATTGAGCTTTCAATTCTTATAATGGCATCTGTCTGTTTTTTTTTTTTAAGGTTAGTTTATACTTTTATACTTTAAGTAGTTTTTGGAGCACATACTTTTTCAATTTTACTTGAGTAAAGAGGTCCAGTTGCAGTAACTGTACTACTACTTAAGTAATAAATGTGTGTACTTTTGACACCTCTGTATTTTAAATATGTTTATATCTGTTTTCTGTTTTAAAAAAATGTCTCTATAAAACTGGTTGTTTCATTTGATGATCTGTCAAATTAAAAATATGCCAGTATAAGGCTGCTGTTCCCTTTTATTTTCATGGCCTATACATGAAGAAGAGCCTGGACGAGCAGCCAGGTGATAAGAAAACTCTTAAAGAGGGTTTTGTGACAGAAAGAAAACACTTTGTAAACCTGCTGTGTACATTACAAACATGAGAAACTCTAAATAGCCAAAAAACACAATCTTTGCATAAGCTGTGTAAAAAAGACACAAAACATATTTTGCCTTGATTTCAAATATTAAATCTCACCTAACTTTAACTCTATGTCTTTTATTAATCATTTATAGTAGTTATTTGTTACATGTGACGAAAAAAGACAGGTGATTTTAGAAAATTGTTAAATACTTCTTTTACAGTCAGAAGTTTGCACATACTAACATCAGCATGCCTCAAGTCAAACTTAGGAAAGCCCTGATGAAAATGTCACGGCTTTGATTTTGAGTTCATTGCAGGCTCGCCGTAGGACGTGTTTCACACACTGCTAATCTCGCTAATCTTCTGTCATCTGTCTTCATTGAAAAAATCCAAACAAATTAGGTCAGAAGAGAACTACTGACCTCCTTTAGTCTGGTCCACCTTTAGGTAGAAATTCCAGATGCCTAAAGGCATCATCTTTTTGAACAATTTTAAAATGCAAGTTTAATGATTATGTGGGTGTTGAACCAGCAACCTGTTCAGGGAGGAGATTTGCACCCTGGAGTGTTTTTGTACAACCTTAAGGAAAAGGCCTTGAGTGGATCCTGACAGACTACTATCCTACTCCTGCATGAGCTGAAAGGCCACACAAGGAAAGAATCTAATAGTCAACATTGCAAAATAGAAAGCCACATTACAGTTAATCTAGAAAATGCCCCTAAAAAAAAAAAGAGAAAAGAAAGAAAAAAAAACAAATAACACAAATATTGACATATTTCGGTTATGTGCTGTTACATTTGTAGAAAAAAGCTTACATGAGAGAATAATTTGCAAACAAAATGTTGTGTTTTTTTTTTTGTTTTTTTTGGGGACGTTCTTTGCTGTAGGGGCAACTGGCATGTTTCACAAATTAGATGGCAGGATGAAGACTTGAAGCAACATCTCAAGGAAGTTTGGGTATAAATGGCACACAAACATCCGAACTGATTTCTCTGACACTGACCACAAGCGTAGTGCAAAATTAGTGCATAGCTATAAAGGTGTCCCAGCAAGATGGCCTTCAAACCTCACTTAATTACACAAGTTCTGTCAGGAAACATTGACCAAAACTCCAGCAAATATTACTAAAAGAAACATAACAGGCTGTAGGTAAATGTCTGAAAAAGAATCCACGTAAAAGATCTAATTAACTATTAAGGGATTTAGTTGATATAAATGTTTCTGGTAACCCTCAGTCTCCTAAAACAGGAAAACTTGACCTTGATGTATTTGTTAATCCTTAAGGGGAAGAAAAGTGATGTCTTTTTACACAATGTATGTAAAAATATCTGATTGTGACTGTATGACGTAAGGTAAAAAAGAAGAAAACATGTATGTTTAAATGTTGAAGCCTAAGGCATTTAGTAAGTTGTGAAATTACCTGCATACACCACGAAGCCAACTGCATGATTGGTGTTTCTCATAGTACAGCCTCGCAGCAGCAAACTCTCAATGCTGGCGCCCACCTTGTCTTTATCAGGCTTCTCTCTGGGAAAGGGACAGTGACAATCCTTTTTACTGTCAGGACTTGTTAGATATTCATTACTGCTGACTTATTCCCCATTAGAGCTCTCCTGCGTTATGCCTGTAAATGACCGGCCAGGGCTGACCGCCTGTAGGAGCTGTGCTGCCCAGGAAAATTGATTATAGTCTATTATAGCCCCAATGATGTGTCTGCTATTATTGAGAAGTCCAATGTGGAGGTTGGAATTAGTTTCCAGGCTTCTTGGGGATTTTTTTGATTTTTTTTTTTATGTGTGCCAAATGTGTGTTTGAAACTTACACAAAGCACTTGAAATGATTCAGATTGATGTTGGGTTTTTCACAAACCACAACAGCATTGAAGCTCTCAGGCTCAAATCCAGGATTCTGGTGAAAAAAATCAAAACAACCTTATTACTTTATGAATGAAAGCCTTTTATTTGCAGCTTAATCTGAACTTCAAAAGCAACACAGTCACATCTGATTTACCATACAGCTTCAAAGTATGTAAACTTACAGTGTATTTTTTGTTTTCAGTTGTGTTCTTCCACATAACAGCAGCATCAATGGTGAGATCAGGATAGTCAAAAATGGTTCTTACCAATGGACAAATTCCTGAAACAACCGTCCTTTGCTTCAGGTTGGTTTCCCCGTCCAGGTTGGCAGTCTCTATGTGGCAAACACCGTTAGGGTCCGATGAATAGAGGAGGAGCAGGTCTGCTGGGATGATCTCATTGCAAAGTACCTTCACAAAATCCCCCACCTGTACATCCTTCCAACGCCTCTCCACATACCGTTTCTCCCTCCTGCAGACAAAAAAATCATGCATCACCCATCGAAGAACAGGTCGGCTTTCATGTAGCCTGCCTCGCAAAAGCATTTCTTCTGATTGAAATTGACCACATTTTCTCTTGTAGCAACCTTGGAATGTCACTGAAGTTTATAGAGCTCTTATAGGATAGATCAACACAGAGAAAAGGGAGGAAAATTATATATTTTTTCAACGTTGTTTTTAATAGATACATAAAACTCTGAAAATCACATAGTGAGTTTTAGATCGATATGTTTCAAGAAGTGTTGTTGCTGTAATTGCAGCTGCAAATCTTTTGGAGCACATCCAGAGAATGAAGACTTTTCACATTCCTCCTTCGAAGGTAGCTCAGGTGGAGGATATCTACATACAACCAGCCACAGGTTACCATTCAGAACTTTCGGTGGGACAGTTTAACCCCTAGAACCCGACGGACCCACCGGTGGGTCCAGCTGCCACGTGACTTCGTAATTTTAACAAACCCCCAGTATTGATGTAAAAAACACATTTGGCACAGTTTGGTGACATTTTTGGATAAATGTGCCAAAATGGCCTCTCCACCTAAGAAATTTCTCACTAATACCATTCTAAAATAAATATGATTCATCTTATTGAGTCCAAATTTGGTATATTTTTACACAACATTTAGATTTAAAAGTCTGTACTACTTTTTTGTGCTATAAATAATATTTTGGTAGTGTTTTGCAATGTTTATTTCAAAGAAAATTTTGGCGAGGTTCAAAAAATGCAAAATATTTTGTATTTTGTCCCTAATATTTCAGGCAGGGTCAAAGCTACAATGGTGCTGACACCAGAAAACCATTCTATGACATCTTACCTTTACAGAGGTACCAAAAGTTTCTTCTTAAATCTAATAGCTGTGAGGCTATAAGTGATTTACTTTTGTGTGTTTTTGTCAGGCAGAAATTTATTTATACCCCCTGAGGGTGTAAGAGGTTAACACAAGAGTAAGCTTTGGCCTAAACCAGGGGTCCCAAACCACTGGGCCACAGACTTTTCCCAGGCCATGGACCTGTTGCAGAGGTTCCCAAACATTTCAGCCAATCATCTCCCATAAAATACATGTAATTACTTTACTCTATGTATAAATTATAGATAATCTATCATTTTTAAAAATATTTTTAATAACATTTCATTATTCAACCATTTTTCAATTTAATGTAGTAATTATTAATAACAACTATCGAAATGTTTATTTGAATCACATCAGAAACAAACAAACATACATATAATTACATACATGTTTTCAACTTTAGAGGCAACATTGATTGATTATTAATTTTATGACATATTTTGGCTCTTCAAGGATCACATCACATTGATTGTAAAAATTATTTTGCAACACCCCTCATTTGGTGTCTTGCGACCCCCTAGAGGAATCCCGAACCACATATTAGAAACTCTACCCCTATCGTATGTTAGTTGCAATCAATGAACTGCAACCTAATTTTTTTTATTTAAAAAAAGCATCTGTATGCTTCCATAATGTTGTCCAACCAAGCAGTAATTTGCTGCTCGACATCTTGTGAAAGATGATTTTCAAGTTGCTTATTTTTTCTAGTTAGCTGTGGATCTCTGCAGCTCCTCAGGCGTTTCCCCAAAGCTCACGGCTTTTTCCTTCTCTCTGTACCCGGACTGTAATTTCAGGTTTGGTAGCTTTGCAGTTTCCACTTTAGGTCATTGGATTGAACAGGCTCTATGAGATGCTTTCTTTCTCACCTGTCTGATGTGTTTCTGGTATCTATTATGTTTTTTTTTTTTCCACTAAGATTCTCTATCAAACCTCTGAGGCCTTTAGGGTACAACTGAATAGTTATATTTTTGTATTAGATATGTTTTATTTTTTGATAAGACAAAATGTAGAAAGATTTAAAGGTAATAGTAGTGCAAAGCATTGCACAGGAAAAAAAAACATCATATTATTTAAAAATATTTAATAATTTGCTAAAATCCTTTCATAGCTGATTTACTTTAAAGGATTAAAGAAAAGGAGCAACACCTCTAAACTCCGTAAACACCAAAGTAAAATGAATGGAAAGAATAACAACTGTGTTGTTGACTTTAGATGGTGGCATGTTACATTTGCAGTGCTATGGTATGCTGTTGGGTGAAAAATGCTGCCCTGAACTTTGTGATCAGGCACCTTTTCTTTACAGAGTGTTTTGCATTATGATTGGAACCAGCGTGTCAAGCTGTCTGAGCACCAGGAACAGAAAGCTGAAAGTATGCTGCCCTGCATGTAAGACCTGATGGGTTAGTTACCGCTCCACACCACACCTCTCTCCCAACAAAGCCAGGAGGGGAGCCTCATGTATTTTTAGGATGCCATTTTCATCCCCTTACATACATTACAGTACTTTCAAAAACTGTTTGCGTGCGTCAGACAGTCTGTGTTTAGTTTTCAATTACGTATGATCCTCTTAGAGTAAAAAAAGTCTCTTTTTTTTTGTGCTTGACAAAAGTCATAAGTCCTTTCTAATGTATTTCCCATACAGTTTTAAAGTAGTGGTTTTATATTACAACCTATTTAACTTTATTCTATAATTCAGCTGGGTGTCTAAATTTTTTTAGCAGTAATGTCTTTACTAATGAAAAAATAAGCAAAGTACTGATTTTAAATGGGGGGTTATTACATTTCCAAATGAGGTAACCTTCGTGGAAACTTTTTGTTTATTTTACTTAAAACTACAATTTTCTTTATTATTTAAGCACACACAGAACAATGTTCTGTTGGGTCTGGGCTGAGTATAAAGAAACAAAGCCGTAAAACCAACGACATTCTTAGAGGTACAAAAATAACAAAGCACATGTCACTAAGACTAGTTAACATGAAGGTAAAAGTTGGTGAAAGTGAAATATAAAAAAAATTATGTAAGCATTTAACTTTTGTACCATGCACTATTAAAGAAATAAGAAAGTCAAGTGTTTGCAAAGATTTTGTAAGAACTAACCCATGTGTGACTTCCTAGGTTTAAACTGTTGTCATGTTGACAGACATTTTAAAGATGAATAAAAGATTAATTTGATTTTTGCTGTTGATATCTATTTCACTTTCCCTCCTGACATTCTTCCTGCAAACATATGTATAAAAGGCTAGAAAGTTTTCACCAACCCTGATTTTAAAAATCCAAAATGGCTGCCGCATATTCCAAATAGCGTGATAGGTATGATGATAAACTACTTATTTTAAGTGGATTTCTTTCACAATCTCTTTAACAGTTTCCCTATGATTTGAATAGAACAAAGTTCTGCTTAGATGCAATAGGATATTATCTTAAGCTTTATAAGTGTACATAACATTTATCTCATCTGTCTTGGGGCTTTTTCCAGATTAAAGTTCTGGGGTAAATAAGAGGCAACAGAAGTTTGTTTTTGCTTCAGTGATAACTAGTTTAAACATTCTCTAATTCCCTATATTCATGGGAATCTTAAGTTTGAAGCAAAGTATTTATTTAAAGTAGATAATTCTTCTCACTTTTACTTAATTGGTGTTAGTTAATAAACAGATCCTGATAGAAACTATAATTTCCTCTAAGCTTTACTAAAGGTAATTGAAGTACCACAGTTTGAGAATAATGTATCTAATTACAAATTGATAACTGAGCA
Source organism: Cyprinodon variegatus (assembly GCF_000732505.1). Classification (NCBI taxonomy): domain Eukaryota; kingdom Metazoa; phylum Chordata; class Actinopteri; order Cyprinodontiformes; family Cyprinodontidae; genus Cyprinodon; species Cyprinodon variegatus. Next base: position 1,973,396 of record NW_015150484.1, on the reverse strand, counting down.
TTTTGGGATGATATGCTTGTCTGATTATTTGAGAACTCAAAACAGATGAGAGCATGAAGTCTGCTTTATGCTGTGAAAAGAAAATCAGAAGCAGTTGCCAGAAGCTAAATTAACTTAGCTCTGCATCAAGATGGCAGACATCTGGCTAAGTCTAAAGATGACAATGGGATGATTTTATTTATATAACATTTGCACAGTGAGTGGTTGAAAAAAACTGTGAAGGTTTTAGAGCATACCTTGAAAAGGTGTGTGTCTTTATAAAAGAAGAGTATATCTTAATACAAAGAAATGCAAAATAGGTTTAACAGATACTAGGTGTTACTTTCAGGCTATGTGCAAATGTGGTCTTTCAAACATCACTGAATACTTGTAAGGTAGTAACCGGTTTTAAAGATCACACTTAAAAGTTAAGTGGCATGCTTGAGCAAAGCTGGACTGACAAGTGTTTGAGATAGAAACAAAATTGGAACGATGGCCCATAAGATAAGGCTCTTCATGCTTCACCCGGAAAAATTCACACCTCTATGAAAACAATGACTATAAAAAATTTGATGGGAAATAGACCGGAATAAGGGCCAGTTTCTATCGTCCAACTGCATTTTACGTGGGCAAAACAAATGCTAAGCTGATAAAACTATTTAAAAGACTTTACATCCTGATTTTTTTTTTTTATTTAAATATTCAACTTTATTGCAAAATGAAAGTTTAGGACCTCTGGAAAACTCTCATAAACGTACTGAACATCTTTAAATCTGAGAGCACTAATATCTTAGATCCTGTGCTAATAGAAAACAAATGTCAGGCCATGTCTTAGCTTCATGTTAATTACTTTGGTTTATTTATTTTTTTTAAGGGAACATTTACTGTTTGTTGTTATATTTCTGCAAATGGTAGCACATTTGTAAGGAAACGGCCAGGGAATTTGAATGCAGAGATAGTAAAATTAGTTTCTAGAGTCAGTGGCGATCAAATACCTCCACATCCTCCATGATGTTAAGATTAATCAAAAGCTCCCTTTAAAGTAGCTGAGAAGATATAGGATCAGCTCAGGAGTGCTGTTTATTCCAGAGTGACTAACACAACCATACAGACTAGAATCAAATGTGACCATGCAGTTGACCAGCTGTATTAGTTGTATATGGATCTTCCATTCAAGGCTTAAACTTCTGATTCATAGATGAATAAATAGAAAAATTGCTTTCCATCTAATCATCTGGTCACATTATTGACACCAAATGAGAATTGGTTGTATAATCAGCGCCTTTGTTTTTGCAGAGAATATTCCAAGAAGCAACCCACATATTCAACTCTGCTGTTCAACCCACAAATGCATTTTCTTACAAATGTGGCTTTCAGAGAAATAAACCAGTGTTCCAACATTAGATTTATTGCCAAGAAGCAATGTAGCGACAAAGAAAAAACAAAAATCTACCAAAAACAGATTTCCTGAGGAAGTTTATTAGCATACAGTGGATTTGGATTTATGATCAATCCTTTCCCTCCTGTGCTCTCCCATTCACAGCAGGAAAAAAAAAAGGTTCGGAAAATGTCTGACACCTCTTGTGATTTTCTCTTTTTCACCATTCATTCAAAAATAGAACCTTACTGTCTCTGCTTACGCAATACTCATATGAGGATTTCATCAAACATGTTCGCTGTGATGCTGTGAGATCTTGTATAATCTCCCACACATTCTCTATTTTTAAGTCAAAAATTCCCAAAGGTCTACTGAAACACAGAGGCGATGAAATACACAAACAAATACAGAGGATCCCAAACAGATGTACTGATGTGGCTTTTTTACACCTGCCTCATCATGCATGAATATGCAGAACAGAGAAACGTACCTGCTGTAGATTAAACATGGCAAGCTGTTGATCTTCCTGTCCGACTGGTACCTCCTAAAGTCCTCCCAGGCATCCTTCAGGGCCGTCAGACACATTATTACACAGATGGGGATCAGGCCCACCTCTGGCTGGAAAGCATTCACCACTGGAATAAAGTTCAGGATGGCCAAGCCAACAAAGTAGAGGTTTGCCATGCGGTGAAACTGTTCATAAAGGTTCATGGGAAGGAAAAACAGCAGAGAATATTTAGTGGTTTTGATGGCGTTGGATGGGAAGAAGCGATTGGGTTGCTTTGCCTTCTCCAGCCCTTCGTACGGCAGATTGGACACCAAGTTGCGGAGCTCTCTCTCCCTTGCCCTCTGACCTTGCAGAGCATCCCTCATAAGGGCCAGAGGGCTTCTCCACGTCATGGTTCCACCGTTTCTTTTACTTCCTTTCCTCACCAAAGATCCATTTCCACAAAACCTAAAGGACTTCAGGTCTAAGCCGTCATCTCCCTCAGTGATTCTCAGTCATTGTGTCAGGCCTGACTTAAAACAAGTAACAACATACCTCTCCAAAGACCGCCCCTTTGCCTGTGACAGGTGTGTTTGCATTCCTTACTGTGGAGCTATTAGAGGAAAGAGGCAAGATGACTGAGCTGAGGACATCAGTGAGTTCTTAACAGGTTCACCTGATTTCAACAAAAAGAAGGAAGCTGAAAAAAAGTACTTCAGCTTCTCGTTTTCTTCTAAATTTAAGCCAACATTGAAAATACACTGCAAAGTAAGTGTATTTATTTACCCTTAATCTGCATAGATAGCTAAAATATAAATTGTTTTATACCATCAGAAGAGAGTCTCAAATACTTGCTTAATTTAAGAATACATGAAAAAAAATGACTTACTTAGATTGACATTGTTAGAAAATTAAAAACAAACCTAACGTGATACTAATCACCAATAAAACAGCTTTTTTTTTTAACATTATAGTCCTTTTGATAAAGGACAGGTTTCCCCAAAGGATCTCTCTGCAGTGGATCATGAGATTTGAACTGACAAATACGGTGAGTAAACTGCTCTAATACAGACAGGAAGAGAATACCACAAACATTTTCATCCATCAGCTCTAGATTACACAGGATGTATGGTGACTTACAAAAGAGATCTACATTAAGTTGTGTTATAATCCTAAAAGTATTTTAATGGCATCATATAAGCAAGTTTAAGGTGGAGTTAGATTATAAACAAGTATCCAATAACAAAAAAAGGGGAGAATGCGAACCTATCAAGACATGGTCATCAGCAGGAAACCACCTGCTGGAGGTGAAGTTGGCAGAGGTTCATCCTGAACAGCAGCTAGAATGAATCGATTTAGATTGCCAACCATAAGCTACGCCTAAATGTGATGGAGAATTTACTGAAAATAGAATTTGATGGATGCTCTTCATCCCATTTAACCCTTTATAGGGCAACTTACTGTTTTTGTTCCTTTTTGGTTGGGGTCCCCGGTTCCTTCTTTGGGTTTTGGAGGCCCAGGTTTTTTTTCCGGCCTTTCGGCAAGGTTCTTGTTCCTTGGTTGCCCTTTTATTTTGGCGTTTGACCAATTAAATGAGCCCTTGATTGATATATTACCTACTGTAAATTAAGTTGGGGAAAAAAGGTTAAAAAGCTGACTGAAAAGTTAAAGAGTAAAGTTAAACGTTAGTAAGCCTGGTTAAAAATTATATTTAGGATTATAAACTTAAAAATGCCTCTAATGTTAACTCTCAGGGTGTTTTTCATGAATTTCCTATAGAGGCACTTTTTCTATTTTTTTTTATATAATTGGGCAAGTTGGTGTTTCTTGTTATTAGATTGACATTCATTTTTACCATCAAAATATCCATATTTTTTAATGTTACAAAGGTAATATGGTCTTGAAATTTTGATTTTCAAAGTATTTCACAGAGTGCCCTATAAAGGGCTAATAAAGCTTAGGTTATTTCACTCTTAAAGAATTGGGACTAATATCATAGTTTCTAAATTTAGAGTACCGCAAAAGACCAACGGCTGTCACTAAAGCAAATAGTGAATCTGGAAAGTATTCACTCTGAGGTTTAAACTCTAGCAATAATATCATACACAAAATAACTATACAGAATAAACTATACTGATCTAGATCAAAAAAAATTTAGCTTCTCAATTATGATCCTCCTGAAGGAGATGTTAAGGAAGTTTTGATGCTCTTTCACATACAGTAGCAGCCATTAAAAATGTCCCAGTGAAACGCCAGCCGAACGGTGGCAGTCTCCCCTGTGACTCCCAGCAAAATCCCCTCCAACTTCCAGCCACTGGCCTTCTCCTGGGCATGCATATTTTCATGCCCAGGACTCCACCCTTTCCCTGAATTACAGGATCTGACCAGGACGCTTCTCTTTAGATCTAAATAACCACAAATCACAACAGAAAGAATATTTTAATACAAAGATTGATGTTTAAAAAAATTTTGTAGGATCCCAGCCAAGGGCCCATCAAGGAAAGTGGGGAAATTTAAATGCCTACTACTGTAGGAAGCTTTCCGTTTCCTCATGTTGACACAAGTTTCTTTTCCAAACCTGCATGCCAAGCCTGATTTATCCCTGATTTGTGTCGCACCTTTTATTTATTGCTGAAACCTAATTAAAACGAGTCAAATCTGAATGTAGTCAGGAGAAGGCCATCATGGAGTGACGTCCTTTTTTAGGAATTCTAAACATAAACCAACATTTGATTTATTTGTCATCTAAAAACGTCATAATTTGTTTGTGAGGATATGTCACAATAGGTCCCTTCTCCCTAAGCCAGCCTGACTAGTTTTTCCATCACATATGTGCTCGGCTGGGGAGTGGCGTGACGCGACTGTGTCAGACTCACCCTCTCACCCATCCCAGTAAGCGTTGGATGGCTTTGGCTTAGCCGGCTCGCCAACTTCACAGAGCTCAGCTGCAGGCCCTCTCACACACACACACAACGTAAACACACACTCATACACGTGGCTCCATAGTGCAGAGGTCTGTGCATGGCTAATTACGCCAGTGACATGGAAAGAGTACAAAACAGGAAGCATCTGCCTCCCCTCCTATTCTCGCATGTCAACAATGATGCCCCCTTTTGAAAAGAGGAAAAAGGAAGGAAAAGGCCAATTTAGCAAAAACCATCTGCCTACTGAGGTAATACATCTGTTATGTCATTCTTTTTTCTAACCAGTGCATGAAAGAACAAGGTTACACGTCACGAAACATCAGTTTTTACATCCGTTTGCCTCCATAGGTCCATTACACTTAGACATTTTATTCCCAGAGGCGTCTTCCAAACATACAGCCAACATCAGCTGTTTTCTCTCATGCTCATCTCTATATTTAACTTAATTTCCTTGCATTTCTTTTCTTTAAAACTTTACACATTATTGCAGTGTAACCAGATGTATCTTGATGTCATTGTTTTGATTTCAGTAGCTGCACATTATTTCCTGCTTGGACAAAAATCCTTTATAAATATTGAATATTCTGTGTTTTGCACCATCAAATATTCACCAGCATCCATTTATGCGTTCAGACTTTGGCGCAGAGAGCACACTCTTCGAATTGATGTGCTCTTCTCTTTCTTTCTTGTCATCCTCTTTTTTTCTGAGTCCAAAGTGTGTCTCCACAGCCACGGCTCTCTGGGTTGATGTCCCCCGAGGCCAGGTGTTGAGCTCAGGCCTGCTCAGACCCCAGTCTGCCCCTCCGACCACCGCTGCAGCCTCTCGCTCGGCTCCATCCATCCATTATGCAGCCAGTGGCACCCAGCTGCAGCGCTTAACGTTCTCAGCTTACCCCTACCCTCGCTTTCCTTGCTCCATCCTCAATTCGGGTTCAGTTGTTCACTCGCTCATTCAGACGCTCAATCAGCCACAAGCCCGCCAGCGGTCAGCTTCACATTCACGCAGGAAGGACATAGACCCACCACCAGCAGTGCTCCTCTTGTTGAAGTGATAGACTGAACTGAGTTTTAATTGAATTTAGATACATCTTCATAATTGCTGACAGTTATTACACAATATATTTACAGTCATTATGAAATATTACAATTAGAATTTACAGAAACTTTGTACAAAATATGCCTGACTTCAATGCCTGGATAGTAAGGGGAGGGGGGTCTCGGTTATGTCGTTTCAGGAGAGTGAGACATTGACCCAAAAGTCAGTGGTGTCTGGAAGTGCTTTAGTTTCAGCAAGTAGATGCTTTCAGAGTCCATTAAAAAGAAAAGAAAAGAAGAGACAGAGAGAGAGAAAGAGGTAAAAGTCCCAAAAGTATAGTCAGCAAAGTTGTGAATGGTGTTTTAATTCTTCTTACGCTGAGATTTTATTTTTTTCCTTTCTTCTTCTTCTTGACTAAATGAAACAGTTGAGCTGTAATTCAACTGCAGAAAACAACAACAAAGACCCATTTAAATAGAATAAATTCATAGTATTTACACAATAAAGTCAGTATTGATTTATAAAAATGAATCATCTCTTTTTCATTAAATATGTTATCTACAGTATTTTTTTTAATTAAATAATTATTCTCCTTTTCTGGAAACAGAAACCTAATCACGATGAAATGCATCCTACTCCTATCATCCAGTTCCTACTGGTTACGATGATTGTGGATTGCGATATTTATGCAGCGATGAAGCTCGGCCAATGGGGAAACTTGTCTATGCCAGCTTGTGTTAAATCAAAGCTATACTCTGCACAACGGAAGAAAAAAAAAAATTCAGTTAAATGTTTTAAAAGAAAAAAAATCAAACCTCACCGATGAATGGAGGGAATCTGGAAGCGCGGCGAAAAGCAAAATAACCCAAATCAAAAACAGATCTTCTCTTTCTTTGATCGTTAAAGCTCCAGAGGTAAGACTGCCCCCTGCTGTCTGCCTACTGCAATCCAGACACCCTCAAATGTTAAGACAGCCTCCACTAGTACAACTAAAATACTCTCATTCCTCATCACGGTTGAGATGGAAATGAAACCAAACATAAGCATGCTTTTTTTTAAAAGGATGTTTCTGATATACAGTAAATATAGGAAAATAGACTATCAAGGATGACCTCCTCTTAAATCATTTATAAAGCTTTTCCTGGATGCAGACAGCTCGGCTACCAAGTAAATAGATACTAAACAAAAGAAATCCTTAAAGTATATGCAAACACAAGCATAAATATTTTGATCCACAGAGAGATAGTAAGCTACGAATGACAAATATTAGTGATATATTGAAATTCTGGAACAGGCACCGTATCTGTCTTTCTTATTTTTTTTATTTTTTGTTATTCACTCTTCTTTTTATTCGAGTGCTCGTCAGTCACTTGAAGGTGTTTCCCAAATCCTAAAAGAGTCACTGCTGACTGAAGTGGGTGCTGCTGCGAAAAAAGGTCTTTGTGTTCTCCTCACGTCGTCGGAAACAAACCAGCTTTTAAAAAGTCAGCACACTGTTTTCATCTCACATTCTCTCTCGCTCTCACTCATCATTTATCTTTCTTGATTCCTCCACGCCAATTCTTCATTGTCGTCTGGCAGAAAGCCGGTTTCCAGACTCGTCCCCCCCGGGTTTAATGGACATAGTAGAGCCAATAGACCACGTTAAAGAAGGAGAAGACGGTGGGGAAGATCATCCTGGACCACTTATCGATAGAGTTCACGTCGGACAGGTCTGGGATGTTCACCTTGAGCTGTGAGGCCCGTCTTCGTAGGCGGGACTTCTTTTGGGCGTGGCGCTCCAAGGCACTGTGGCCATAGTTCTGCCGGGCCATGGCCGCCCTGCGGTACTGCAGTGTGGAGCTGTCATAGGCCAGCATAGTGTTGCGGGGATCCGTTGGGGCTCCCAGGCCCCGGGACAGATCCCCGGCGCCACCCATCTCATTCTTCATCTCCATGGCACTGAACAGGATGTTGTCGTCGGGGGTCATCTGTGTGAAGGTGCAAAAATAACAGATGAAACCATTAGAGGTTGCTCAGGAAAATCATTTGTCCTCTTAACTCTGCGTTTTGCAAAAAGTATTAACACCCCTTGAACTTTTTCACATTTCATCAAGACGCATCTAAAAACATTGATGTATTAATTGAGATTTCTTTTGTGATTGACCAACACAAAGTATCATATCTTTAGAAATTCAAAGGGAACTTAAGTGGTACTTTTTGGAAACGTTTGTTGGAAATACAAATATCCAGGGCAAAATACTTTTTTATGTAACTTGTTTAAACAGAAAACATTACTTTATCAAGGATTTTATTACATTAAATTTTAACACTACATATTACAAGCTACATTTAAATTGATGTTTCAAGGATAAAAACTAAACTAGTAAAGGCAGCATGTAGTTTCGACACTCCTCACCTCTGAAACAAGCTGCCTGAAAACCTTGAACATGCAGAAACTTTTGGCTCTTTTAAATCAGGAAGGAAAACATGCGGAATGCTCTAGCACACTTTTTAAATGGAAACTTGAAGGAAATAAATGCATCTAACCTTAGCAAAGTCATGCCTTTTGATTATCAACCTGTGGGACATGGTCTAAATTACAGTAGGCATGGGCCGAATACAAGATTAAAGGTATATGCTGCAAAGGTATAGGCTGCCACTCCCATAGCTAGCTAGCTAGCTAGCTAGCTATGGGAGTGTCTATCTATCTATCTATCTATCTATCTATCTATCTATCTATCTATCTATCTATCTATGAAGCAGAATAGAATAGAATAGAAAATCCCTTTATTTCAAAAGTTTATAGCAGAAGCGGTCACACAATATGGACCTTAGAAAGTGTATTAAAACAACAGAATAAGTAACATATATATATATATATATATATATATATATATATATATATATATATATATATATATATATATCCCTTTAAATCTCTTGCACTGCTTTTTGTTGGTCCATCATCTCCAAAACACATCGATTTTTGTAGTTGATACGTCATATCATGTGGGAAAGTTCAAGCGATATGAACACTTTAAGGCACTAACCTTTACAAACTATAGCTTAGAGAAAAGCTGCAATCATCTTTAAGCAATTTAGCGTGTGTAACATACTGATGAGGTGCTAAAATGGATGATGTAAATGAGTAATAAACTTCTACTCACAGCCACCAAAAAAGAAATCATTAAATTCTCTTATCATTTGTCAACGCATAAATGATAATACAAGCACAAAGTTATAAAGTGAAAAAATTCTTGAAGAAGCACTTATTGAAGAAACCTTCATTGTCATCCAAGAATTTCAACCAGAGGACGGTTAAAATTCTGACGTTTCACAAGACAAACTGAAAAGAAAAAGATAAAAATAAAAGAAGAAAAAAGCAAAGATATACAAACGAAAAGTGACAGGAGAAGGTTGAGAGAAATAGCAAGGACTTTGCAAGGATGGAGGAGGCTAGAGGTTCAGGGCAGGTCAGGAGAGGCGTTTTGGGAGGTGAAATCGGATCAACATTTCTTCATCCATAGCCTGACTTCTGAGGAGAAGCATCATCTCTATAATTCAATCCTGTACTTGATGTGTTTTACTGTTTTTTTCTGGGTAACTCACTTTGAAGCATCATTGCAATTCTACATTCTGTCCACTCGTCTTCCTAATTTCTTCACTTGTGTTTAAGAAATTTATCAGTTGCTTCATAGATTATAATTTTTTTTGTTGTATTTTTTTTTTTTGGGGGGGGGCATTTTAGTAAAATTATTTAGTCTTTTTCCATCATTAAAAGTTAAGATTAAATCAGTGCCTGCAGAAATGAAGCTGCTGAGCCATGTTTGTCAGGAAAATGCATGAAGAGCAAACCAAGAGAGGGAAAAAACACAATGGTGGGAGTGATGGTCAAGGTTGCCTTAAAACTCTACAAAAGAAAAAAGAAAAATCAAAGAAATCAACAAAGACTACAGAATTTTCCTCTGATCTGAACTGATTCAGATTGATGACATTAAGTTTTGACTTTCAAAACCTCCAGTACCTTATTTCTTTGATCGCCTAGTCCTAATGCGGCATCGTCCACAAAGATGGGATCCCACATCGAGTCATATGCGTCAATTTCCCTCTGTTTCATTCTGGCATACAGAGCATCATCTCTTTGAACTACATTTCCCACCAGCCACTGCAAGCATACAAAATCAGCACTGTTACTTGAGGGAAATCGTAGCTTGCCACACTCAGAAGGAAAGGATGTCTTGTTTTATTTTTTTATTTAAAATTTTAAACGCTGTTGTTCTTAATGGTACTGAGTAATATTTAAAGAGAAAGCTCTGACGCCGCAGCCAGGGATATTTCAGGCGCCTCATCCTCTGGGAAACACAAAAATGTTGAGATAAAGTATTTAAAATGCAGTCATCGCTCCTGCATTCGACCATTCAGATCCAGGTCTGAGTAAGAACGTTAAAACAGCCGGCAACAGAGGGCTGGAGTTAGAGTAAATAGTGCTGGTAAAGGACATGAAACATTGGTTAATGTGTCACACTGGCCTTAAGAGAAGAACAAGAAGAAGAAGTCCTTTGCTTACACAGAAACAAACATACATATCAAAGGACAGCACAGAGACAATCTGGAAAGGCTCCCAGTGGCACAAACCTTGTTGGGGTCGGGTCTCAGCTTCTCGTTGTTGGCCGTGGCTGCTTTCTCAGCCGCCTTCTTCTGTCGCTGGGGGCCCTGGCCAAAGAAGATGTAGTTGACGAAAGCGTACTCCAGCAAAGCCAGGAAGACGAACACAAAGCAGCCCATCAGATACATGTCGATAGCCTTCACGTAGGGGATCTTGGGGAGCGTCTCTCGCAAGTGAGTGTTGATGGTGGTCATGGTCAGCACCGTGGTGATCCCTGCAGATCAGTGGAGTCACAATTTTTTAAAATGTCTTTAGCTTCACATTTGAGATAGTTTTCTAAAAACTGACTCTTTCCCTCCCACTTTATTGAATTTACTGGTGCGAGTTGTGAGTAAAAGTAATAAAAACAGTCATTAAACTTGGATTCTGGTGCCACTGCTAAACAAATACAGAAATCCAGCTTCAGATAATTATCTGGTCTTAAATTTAATAAAAAATCTTTCTAGTCACTGAAGAATCTCTGTCCAGTCCAAAACAAAGAGTGTTAACCAAAACCCGGTTAATCATCACATGCCTTCTAGATAGGATAGAATAGAAAGCTAACCTTAAGCATATGCTTAAAAGATTCAAAGCCATACTTCATATTAACATTTCTCTCTCATACAGTTGGTGGATACAAAAGGTCTGCAGGACCTTGTTTGAATGACAATACCAGTTTGTATATCCTATAAAATTAAAACTTAAAAACAAAAAACAAAAGCTCTTAAAAGGAATTACTTCATACAGTTAAAAAAGCTGCATTTACATGTTTAAATAGGAATAACCTATCGCAAAGTAAAACTTCTGATTCATTTCCAGCATTTGGTCTCGTTGGGTACCACAAATTAAAACAAATGTGATTATTCAATAAAAAAAATGCAGCTTTCATAGTTGGATTGTCCTTTTTTTTATTTGTATCCTTAATATAAACTTCTTAGTGGCAGAGAGATCACAAAACATCAAAAGGATCTTACTGCACAAAGATATCAGTCAGGAAATGTAAACAAAAAAGAAACCCACCAGAGTATTATTTCATGGCAAAGTAAAGCTAGTCATCAATATTTGGAGAAAATATAATGAAACACACTTATATTAAATATTTTACATAATGTGAGAAAATGTATGTACTTTGCAATTTATTAAAACATTTTTTTTCCTTGTTTAGCCGATACGGCTCTGGGAATAGAAGACCCAGAGGTATCTGATAGCCCAACATCTTTGCTTTCACAAGGAGACCATTATTGGTTTGAATGAATGTTGCCATAAGGTTCCGCTTGGTACTTGTATATATGAAGCTTAGCTTGAATTATTTAGGGAGTAAAATTCTATACAACGGAGACGGAAATGTAAAGCGAGGTGAGAAAGAAAGAGGGGATAAGAACTAAGGGGAGAGAGAAAGAGACAGGAAACAGTGCATGATGACAGAAAATAAAACAAAACAGGAAAAATAGAAAATACAGAAGATATACAGTAACTCCTAGAAGTCTTCCACACCTTTATGACATGAGAGGAACACAAAACAGAGAACATAACAGCAAAACGAAGACGACAGACAAGTAAACATAAAAGCAGCGGATATCCATGAGATATCGATGTGTGTGAAAGGCAACAACTATGGTGATCGCAATATTATTCAGGTTGGTATATATCTGTAGCTGCAGTTTAGTATTTAGTATTAAACTGTATCCGTGAACTCTTGGAACCAAACTTTGGTGATATGTATGTGTGGGCATGCTCGTGTATAAAGGATTTACAAAGCTTCTTCAGAAGAAAAATCAATAGAAGGCGTGAGTGGCCCCAGACTCGACCGACGGGGCATCAGGATCCATAAAGAGACAACGTAAGCCACAGATATCTAGAGGCACCCCAGATCACTGGGACACAAGGTGGGCAGACAGCGGGATGGCCACACCCATCAAATAAGGGTGGACGAGGGCATCCGGATCCCAACCTCAGTGGGGCCAACCCCCAAAGGGGCCCAGTCCCTGAGGTGGCCGACCCCACAGGCCATAGTGCAGAGGACCCACTGGGCCACAACAACAGCCCCATGGCCTCCGCTGGCAGTCGCTCACGCCCAAGGTGGACATAAATGAGATCCCAGGGGTCCGAGGGCGCAGAACCCCATAGTGGGAACCCCACAGGTCCAGGAGACTCAGGCCCGGCCCAGGAGCCAACAGGCATGAGACAGTACCACTGAAGTATCCAATCAGCGCCCCAGCAGACACATACTCATACTTAGGGCCTAGGATGATCAGTAGGTGGGGCGGGGGAGGCAAATACCCAACATGACAAGTAGTCAAAGATAACTTCAAATTCATCCAGTCACAATCACACAATCCCGTACATATACAAGCAATCAACTGAGACGCACACAAGGGCAGACACTAAACATATTTTTACCCTCCTCATATATAGATATTCTCCAGGTTCTGGGGGCTGATCCCTTGAGGGGCAAATGGCAGAGCTAAGGCTGCCATACAATCGGCACCACTGGCCACCACTGGACTCTGTGACTACCAATAGCAGTAAAAATAGGTGAAGTGTCCTACCTAAGGACAAAATGACAAGGAGGGATTTCCCATCAGTTAGAGAACGAGCCTTTACCTGCTGAGCCTGAGAACAGACCCATTAATTGGTGACATGGTTCTGGTTAACCTTGCATCCAAACACAAAAGCAACCTTGGCTTGTGTGAACTCACCTTTTACATTCAAGATTAATGTGAATAAGTGAGTTTAAGGTTTCTTCAAAGAATCAGAGTTAGCGCTGCGAAAGAGACCCTTATTTTGCTTTCAATAAAAATGATTTTGTAATTTTTTTCTCAAACTCGTACTCGTCGTACTCGTAATTTTTCTCTCAAACCTTAATGGTAAAGATATGCAGTAGAGAGCAGCAACACAAATTTCTCTGCAACTTTAAGAGGTGGAAAGTGAGCTCAGAAGATTTAACACTGTTTACTGTCTAACAGCGTTCACATGTTGTTTTCAATTATTTTCAGTAAAAACCAAAAACAACCTATTTAAAAAATAGAATCTTAAAAAAATTGTAAAAATAATATATGAAAAAACTAAATATGAAAAAAAAAATAAAAATGAATATTTTTTTTTATATTTTTTAAACATAAAAGTTACTTTCACAACATTTTCTGATTATTATTTTTTGGATTGCTACATTTTAAGGTTATATTTTCTCAGATTTAAATTCAGAAAACTTGTTCTTTGCTTGGAACAATAGTGGAAGAAATTTCCAAAATTCCATTCCATTCATCCCATAGTCAAAAGAGGAAAGAAAAGGCTGGTAAAATGTAATGCTGTCTAATAGAATCTGTCTAGAACTGATAGATAGATCTTCAAAAAGTACAGTCAGAACAAAAATACAATGTAAACATATACATTGTATATATATATATATATATATATCCAATGTGAAACAAAGTGGTGGCAGCATCATGCCTTGGTATTACTTTTCTTCAGGCTGAAATTAAAAGGATTTTTTAAGGTGGATGAAGTCATGAATAATGTTAAATAGCAGTCAGTTTTTATCTAAAAGCCTCAGCTATCAGCCAGAGGTTGCAGTGATATTTGTACTTTTCAGTATCACTTTACTTTACTTTGCGGGAAGAAAAATTACCATTTTGGAATGGGGGCACAAAAGGCCAAAACTGACCTCAATCAGAGATGGAGAGAGCGCTGTACAGGTACTATATGACAGATATGGGGAACCTTTTACAGACAAGTTGGACAAATATTGGCAAACTAATATATCTCACAATGATAGACTTCTATCAAAAAAGAAAAAGTGAAATAAAATCAAAATGAGCTTTAACAAAAGTATCAATTTGTTTCATACACTTTGCAACCAGGGAATCATAGATTTTTGGTTTATTTTCAATATCTTAATTTCCCCCCGTCCAAAAAAAAAAAATAACTGTAAGTTTGCTTCAAGTTAAATTGTGCAAAATATATCCCTAATAAATTCCTGTTTTTATTTCTTTCCTGTAATGAATCATTACTCATATTGTACAGGAGCCATTTTAATTGTTACTCGGCTTCCCTGCAATAACTGAGATCAGGTGGCAATCTCTAATGGATAAGAATATGTGAGCGTTCATTTATCTTGTAGATTATAAAACATTTAACAACTATGAAGAGACAATACTCAATAGCATGGACACCATATGGTTCACAACATCCATCTAAACCCCTAGAGACTATGATTATGCGTGCTTCATCATGTAATTTCAGGTCGAACAGGTGATAACCATGCATTCATACACATTTAGAACACACTTTTCTAAAAGCATCCCACTGCTGCTGCAAACATCTGTGTTTAGTCACAGCACAATACACCTGCTTATATGACACACACACACATTGTGTTTGATACATTAGTCATCTGCCTGCACAATTTACATTTGGTCAGATTCACACGCATTATAAATAACCCAGCAGCCTGCAGCAGGGCTGTATCACAGAGCGTCGGTTTTCATTGGCTGAGCTCGCTCGCTGCACATTCTCAGGCTGCTGAGAGCATGTGGGCACGTCTTTAAATTGCCTTCCCAGCAGCACTGCGTTAGCCTGTGCTGGTTAGCCTTGTGCTTGTTTGACTTTGGTGGGAAAAACATCCAGGTGCATTTTGGGTGACTGTTTTCATTTCGTTCCTTCTTTTTCAGTGTTACTGTGGATGTAATCTGGGGAGTGAGCAGGTATTTTTGGGCAATGGGGGGGCTTCAACAGACAGACGAGCAGAGGGAAAGACAGCATGCTTCAAGGTCAGGCTGCAGAGCTTCTCGCTCTGCATGAGTCATGCATATAGTCATCTTTGAACAACAGACATTTAGCCAGACAGCCTATCACACACTGCCATCGTTCACACGCTTTGAGACAATTCACAAATTAGTACAATTAAATATGCAGAAAATAAAGATCCAGACTTATTTACACAATACGGCCTTAATGAAGCACAATAGGATAAATGGATCCTTTCATGCAGTTATCATTTTGCTTTTGGCCACTGCTGTGCAGAGGGAAGGCAGTCCTACCCAGGGCCACTCTGGCAGCAGATGCATCATAGTTGATCCAGAAGGAGACCCAGGAGAGGATGGTAATCAGGATGGAAGGCATGTATGTCTGCAGGATGAAGTAACCGATGTTCCTCTTCAGTTTAAAGCTGAGAGACAGGCGGGGGTAGGAACCTGAAGGAGGCACAGAGAGAGAAGCAGAGTCTTCTACAAGATGCCAACTTTGTCCTTCTCAACAGAGTAGAGTCAGACAGAAATCTTCATTTAAATTCCACTTTTATTTTTATTTTATTTTATTT
>NW_015150484.1:1914122-1957033 GCF_000732505.1 Cyprinodon variegatus | reverse complement strand
TCGACTAACATTATGTGTCTGCTTTTAAAAATATATATATTTTAAGGCTTTTAACACGTCTTTTTTTGAAGCATAGGAATAATTTTGAGTATTACTAAAGGGTTCAGGTTTAATATGGCACAAAATTAAAGTTAAAAGCTTAAAAACATGGATCGGTACTCCGTGACTTACCTGTAGAAAAGACAACGTTCTTGGAGATGAGTTTGTAGTCAACAATGGAGAACTGTGGCAGCTCTATCCTGTCAACCCCAGACACGGCATTGTCCCCTCCTCTCCAGTAAAACTCAATGTCATCAGTCGTGTATCCATCTGTAGACGACAGAGGCAGAACCATGATCACCATCAGTCGGTGTAAAACCTCATATTCTGGTTTATGGCAGAGCTGAAGTTTGTTTCTGATGACCCATCTTCTATTAGCACAGCCACAATTTTCTGGAATCGTTCTTGCTTAAAGTAAGTGGAAGCCGGTATTCAAACTTTAAAAAGTTATTGCAGTTTATTGCAGATTTTGATAATCATATGCTAAGATAATATCAGCCCTTTTTAGGTATATTTTCTATTAACAAAGCAACAATTTTGCAGCAACACAAAGATGTAAGATCAAACAAAAGGATCATGTGTTTGCTGGTGATTCCGTGACCTCATAATTGGCTGATTTATAATAAAAGATAATAGGAAATCTTCAGCAAAAGCTCCCTTAATTCAAAGTTTTACCCACAATGACCAAAAAATCAAATCACATATAATGTTTGCTATACATATTTTTGATACCTGAGTATTAACTAGTTACTACATTTACCTGAGTAACTTTTTAATAAATAATGTCTTTTAGGAGTAGATTCATTTACTTTTAACTTTTATTTTGGTAAGATTATAATGAAGTATCATTATTCTTACTTGAGTAAAATCTTCGGCTACTCTACTGACTGTGAGTAACTTTATAAAAAAAAGAAACTCATTTTAACATAAAACGCAGGACCTCATGAGATTTGTACCTAATCTCTGTTGTTTTGGTGTTAATTTCTTATACCTTAAGAAATGCCTTCATGTGTTATATATCCAAAATTTGACTTTAACAAAGTGTTTCTTCTGCTTGGATTTCCAATTCTTATTTAAACCCATTACATTGTTTTTAAAACAAAAGGAATCTGCACATAGCTTTATATTTAATAAACTTCCTCATTTATACCATTTTAAATAGTAAAAAAGACAGTACTGGAGAAGCCTTTTAACTAAGTAGCCTACTTTTTTTTACTCCTACTTAAGTCATTTATTGGACAGCTGCTTTTACTTTTACTAAAGTAGAAGTACCGTATAATGAAGTAG
The DNA here is from genome assembly GCF_000732505.1 of Cyprinodon variegatus. Taxonomy (NCBI): domain Eukaryota; kingdom Metazoa; phylum Chordata; class Actinopteri; order Cyprinodontiformes; family Cyprinodontidae; genus Cyprinodon; species Cyprinodon variegatus. The sequence goes on along the minus strand of NW_015150484.1, from coordinate 1,955,707 downwards.
TGCTACTTTTACTTGAATACATTTTGGTACTCTAAGACCTTCAGTAGTGATTCCTACACTTCTGTTCTGCCCTCTAGCTGAAAATGCAAGTCCTAGATAGCTAAACATACCCTCTAGTTTTTCAGGTAATAAGACGTCATTTAATAAACAAGAGATCAAAATTTGCAAAAAAGTTTTTAAAAAGTTTCTAGTAAAGAGTTTTACCAAAAAAAAAATGAATAAATAAATAAATTCACTGTGCTTTTAAAGCCTCCTTTCGGCCAAGCAAGTATGATTTATAAATGACCATAATTGCCTAATGTGCTAATCATAACAACACAAAATAAAAAAATTAATAAATAAATACAAATATATTGATGATAATCCAAAATTTTTTTTATTTACAGCATCCAGAAAATGAGAAACAATCCTCATGATTTTTGTTGCATAAACAATGCCTGACTCAGACTGAATACTTCCTATTTTCAATTTGTTAAGATTAGTAAAAGGATATTTTTCTTTGCTAAAAACAAATGGTTTTTTGTTTTTTCTCAAAATGTCAGAGGTTTAGATACAATTCCTCTGTTTTAAATAAACGGACTTTGGTCAGATGGGTCGCTTATCCTTGCACAAGTTTTTACTACAGTAGTTTGCAGTAGTTTTTGCAAACCGTGTAAACCTGACAGTGCATCAGTCAAGTTTGAAACTGTGCGACCTCTAACTTCCTGGCTGGTGTTTTGTGACGTTGCTTTATCTTTCTCAAACACACTCTTTCCATCATATCCTCTATTTTATGAAGTGCACCAGTCCCTCCTGCAGCAAAACACCCAAACAAAAATAATGCAACTAATCAGAATGCTGAGAAAAAGTGCACAACAATTAGCCTAAAGATGTTTTTTCTAACATTACCAGCTGTAACCAAAACTTTGAGTAAGAAAGTTCTGCCAGCACAAGAGAAAGAGAGTGCTTGACTCGCCCATTCAAAATACATGCAGATCTGTGACAGACCCAAAACTTTTAGTAATTATTTAACAAAAAACACCTTTACTAAAAAGCTTACTGACTAAAAGGTTCTAATCCATATTATGATTCTATTGTTAGCCATGTGAAATGTATTTTTATCTGTAGCCTGTTTCAATCATATAGTTGGCCCATATGCAAATGTTCAAAGATGAGAGCAAATTAAATATCATTTTCTATTGCCATGCTCTGGTAATATNGTTAGCCATGTAAAATCTATTTTTATCTATAGCCTGTTTCAATCATATAGTTGGCCCATATGCACATGTTCAAAGATGAGAGCAAATTAAATATCATTTTCTATTGCCATGCTCTGGTAATATGTATGGCAACACCAGCATGAGCATCTTACTTCCCTCAATCTATTTATAAAGTGCAAATGTTGCTCTTTGTAATGTTGCTAATTTATAAAATGGAGTTGTCAGAACTCTTACCTATAAGTCTCTGGCCATCACAAGGAGGAAAGCGGCACTGTCTAAAGAGGCGGGATTTCTTGAGAAGTAGCCAATCACAGACAGTTCATCTTTTCAGGTTGGTTTCACCCTCAAAGCGACAAAAATTGACATAAGCTACTGACCAACAGTCAGTGTGTGTGCACTCCTGCTTGGGACATATTAGAGGGCTCATTATTTTGAATGGGCACGCATAAAATTTTCGAAATGCACTTGGTAATTTATGGTAATGTATTTTAAGAATATTGACCCATTTTAAATAAAAAAATCTGATCTTCATATCTCCGTACTTCACAATCCATGGCTGGCAAGTTTTGCTGTTTTAACAGTTGTCAGTAGGTAAGGCAAGTATATTTGTACAGCAAAATTCAGTGCAAGAAAATTCAAAGTGCTTTACATGAATTAAACAATTAAATAGAAGGAAAATAAAAGCAGAACATACAGTAAGCAAGCGGAGATAATACATGAGTAAACCAAATACACACAAATTTGAACTAACGATATGTCAGTGAAGAGTTTAAATTCAACAGTCAAAGCCAGTTCTAAGCAAATGGGTTTTTAACTTTGACTTAAAAATTCAGGATTTTCAGCACTTTTACTGTCTTCTGGGAGTTTGTTCCAGATCAGTGGAGCATAGGAACTATATGCTGCTTCTCAATGTTTGTTTCTAGTTCTGGGTGGACAGAGAAGGCTGGAACTAGAAGATCTGAGTGATCTACACTGACAATGGGTCTGTGATGTATGGAGGTGCTGATCCATTCAGTGATTTGTAGACCAAAAGAAGGATTTTAAAGTCTATTGTCTGAGTTACAGGGAGCCAGTGGGAGGACTTCAGAACCGGACTAATGTGCTCTACTTTTTTAGTTCTAGTGAGACCACAGGCAGCAGCGTTTTGGATCAGCTGCAGCTGTCTGATGGAGTTTTTAGGCAAACCAATGAAGATACTGTTGCAGTAATCAATTCTACTAAAGATAAATGCATGAATGAGTTTCTCTAGATCCTGCTTGAACATCAGTCTTTTAATCATGGAAATGTTCTTCAGGTGATAAAATGCTGACTTAGAAACTGCCTTTGTATTCCACACTCTAAGTTTTAATCTCAGGACATGTCTTCAAAAATTGACATTTCTGATCCTAAGTACAGTTAAACTTGAATTTGTTCTAATTTTTTGCAGTTGCTTCCTCTGTGAGTGGCCTCTCAGCCAATACCAACACAGGACAAGATTTACTGTGGATAATGACTCCCTTACTAGCTATATTGAACTTATATATATTTAAATATCTTTTTTTTTTTGCATTTCATAGAAATAATTGTAAAATGTTCTATATATCAGACGAGGAGGATACAAATGGTAGTTACCTTTTTATGCAGCCCTTTCAAATATCTCCTTTAAACTATGCTTATATTATAGTTTATACCACAAAGTTGTAGTTGCTGTATTGATGGAAGCCAACACAGCTGCAACATAAAAAGCATTGCATCCATCTCCACTCAAAGATCCAGTTTTGTCTTCCTCATGCTTAAAATAGAGGCTGTGACCTATTCAGATGCAATGAATAATTAAACTCTGAGGCTATGATTTTAAAAAATTAACACACATTTCTTTGTTGCAGAGGCACTGACATTCAGAGTTAGTTTACTGATGTTGGGTTGTTGTTGTGGTTCTTTAGGCAGGCAGGTGCTTCAGTCAAAGGCCTTTATATCCACGCCGACATTTGATTTATCATAGCAGAACAAACTCAGGTGTTGCTAATAATTTTGACAATGACTCTCATCTCCAGGAACTTGCACTCACAGAACTTTGACCATTCATTTTATTATTTATTCCCTTCTTTTATTTGCAAGAATATGTCAAAATGAGAGAGATGGAAATGTGCCTTTGAGTCATGTTCGCCTGATTTTGCAACACGGCGGCTGTCAACGCAATGAGGCGCAAAAATACAGTGTCTGTTATGCAAAAGGGAGTTAAGTTTTCTTCCAAACAGCTGGGTCCTTTAGCTTGTGGGCAGTATTACTCAAACAACAGTAAATTATGCATTTATTGAGGTTTGCAGCTGCGCAGAGCATTTTGGTGCTCTGGTGAATATTTCACAGCATAGGCTGCGTATGTGGGATCCAATCAAACAAACCACTGTGTGCATTTGTGAATGCATTCAGGGTAACACAGGAGAGCATTAACAAGTGTAACGGTGTGTTTTTTAGATGTCAGAAGAGATTTTCTTTGCACTTTTCAAATTGTTTTTAGGTTTGGGTCCTTTCCTTTTTTATAATGTGCTTATTGATGGTCGTTTATTGCACAGACTGAAAGTGTTTTATGTTGACAAACTCCCTCTGCTGCCTCATGAGGACTGGAGATTTTTTTGTGACAGAACTAACAAGAGACTGCATAATCTTAAAGTAGAGGAATGATAACAACGACCTTAAAAAACAGAAAATCCAAGTATAAAGATAACAACATTCTGGTGTGAATGAGTTCAGCTCCCAGGAGCAAGTATGTTTCTCTGCATTTACAATTTAAAGTCTTTGGGGAATTTCTGTACCAGTGTGACACATCTAGAGACTGACATTTTTGTCCATTTATGGAGAGAATTACTGTTTCAAGCAAACTGTAAAGAAAACTAGGGGGGAAAAAAACATGTTTTCTATATGGAAACTTGGAAAAGATGCAATTCAGAAATGAAACTTGAAAAAACTCAAAAATAGGTTTCAGAGTTATGTTTTGTGTTTTTCTTATATGATTTTTTTTTCTGTTGTTTTTCATATATTACTTTTTAATAGTTTTTTACACATTTCATATTTTCAAACGTATTTATTCTTTCAAATTTCTCTTTTTCAGATGGAATTTTACAAATTCTAGCCCAATTTTACACCAAGCCCAACACAAACACTCACTTAACCAATAAAAATGTTGTTGCCAACATCCTGCAGACCAATGGAAATACTTTGTTCCTCACTCCAGAGGAAAGCTCGCCTCTAGAAGTGAGGAGAATATGATCTGTGAAAAGCAATTTGAAGATAATGCAATTCATAAATGTCAATCTATGAAAGTGAAATTGAAAAAAAATCTGAAATTAAAAGTATAAAATTTACTAAAAATTAAATATAAACAACAACAAAAAAAGAATCAAATGCGCATCAGAGCTGCACCATAGCATTACTGAGCTAGCGTTATTTGTAACAAATACTCATATCAGAAGTTTTATTTAAAATATATGCATATAAACTATTCTCCAGTTGCATTTTTAATGTTTTATGTGTGCAAATTTAATGCCATGACCCCTCCAATATTTCACGAACATGCCTCCACCCTTGTTGCTTGCAAACTGCCTGTGATTTCCTACTTTTAGGGAAATCTCACCTCTTGAGATGATACTTTTTTCTTCATGGCAGCAGCTAATAACATTAGGCAAGCATCTTTAGGCCAATTACTGTTCTATCAGAGTTAAAAATTAGTTAGGTGAAGTCATCATTGAATCATATAGTTTACCACAGTCATGAATGTGCTGTGACAGCAGTAGCCATAATCTTTAAAATTATTGATGTTAAATTTGGAATTTCCTATGAGCTAAGCTAATGTTAGCCTCACTGTTTATATTCAATTCAATTCAGTTTATTTATATAGCGCCAAATTCACAACACATGACATCTCAAGGCACTTTACAGTTCAACCAGATCATACAGTCAAATTGATACAAAGTTTTCTATCTAAGGAAACCAGTTGATTGCATTGACTCATTGACTCAAATACAAACCCTCACACTAAGCATGCTTGTAGCGACAGTGGAGAGGAAAAACTCCCTTTTAACAGGAAGAAACCTCCAGCAGAACCAGGCTCAGTGTGAGCGGAATATATAGAGGAATTCAAGGCTTGAATGAACTTTGGTTTTTAGTGGACAATTAGTTTAGTTTAGGGCTGAGACAATTCATCGGATTGATCATGATTAATTGATTATTGAAATAATCTTCAACTATTTTAGCTACCAATTAATCATGGAGTATAGAGACTCTAAAACATTCCTTTAGCTGACAGAGCGACCCACTTAGAGCAGTAATTATTTTCAAAATAGTAATGAAATAAAAAAAATTTAACATTTTGCATTTAAGATAAATAAAAAATTTGTCTGTGAATATGTTCAATCCAGAACTTCTCAAGTGGAAACATTTGAGATTCAGCTGGTTTAATTTAGTAAAAAAATCTTCTTTAAGGAACCTTTGCCTATCTGATTATTAATCGATTAATTGAAAAAATAACTGATTAATCGATTTGCTAAATAATCGTTAGTTGCAGACCTAGCTAACAGACAATTACATTTCTAATCATTTTGCAGCTGTTGTTTAGCATTTATTCTTGTATGTCCTGCATTGTGTTTACAAAAACTGCATGATGGTTGCTAAATATGAATCCTGCTTTGCTAATGTTACTGGCCAAGCCATACTGTTAACATGTTCCATACCATCAGCTCATTTGCGCATGCACAACCAGAATACATCTGGGATTTATTAATTTTTTTTAATAAAGACTAACAAAATACTTTTTTACCTCCCTAATTACAAAAATCCAACTAGTGAACAAAATGTGAAAGGTTAAAAATGGCTTCTCAGAGAGAATAAATGCGTTTACATCCTTCTTTTTTATCCTGCTTCTGTCCCGGAAAAGTAATCCTAACCTATTTCTGGCAACTTTTTTTTTTGGCTTTGGATTTGTAAATAATTGTAGAAATTTTGACTTTTATGTTTGCATTTTTTTGTACTTTTATAGTATAAAGTGCATAATCTAAAGAAAGATAAAACTGAAAGGCAGAAAAACATGTCGTAACCATATTTTCTCAGACTGTGCTGAACATGTCCAATGATGAAGTCAGACAAGAAATATAATGGACAGAATGTGAAACATGACCAATTCTCTCAGAAAAGTCTTAAATACCTTTCATACAATTTAGTTTAGCATTTTTTGATGATTTGAGGACAGAAATTAGTACTCTCAGTACTTTTCAGCACACCATTTTTGGCAACCTGGATGAACATCTGGTTATACATGTGCAACCAGAGGATACATCAATAAACCAATTTAAAGTGACAGAAAAAGGAAGCTGACTAGTGGTGCAACCAGAGAATGGAAATAAGCTGAATGGTACGGATCGTGCTTCCAGTACTGATTGGATAGTGGTAGCAGCAAGGAAGGAAACAGTGGAGGTAGGATTTCCTGAGAAGTAGCTGAGCACAGGCAGTTTACCTTCTTAGGTTGGTTACAGCCTGAAAGTCATATTAGTTGACATGAGTGCAAGTAGGAGATAATCTAGAAAAAGCAAAAGTGCAAAGAAGGAGCATGCACTTATGCTTGTGACATACTGTACATATTAGGGGGTTCATGGTATTAAATTTGCACACATTAAAATTTTCAAACTGCTCATTTCAGTATTTATTAGGTACTAGCACTTTTAGCAGAATTAAAAAACTTGTAATTATCACTCATTGCTAAGAACCTGAGCTTCAGTTGCCACCTAGTTTTGCTGTTTCACCACATGCCTACCTGGGATCTAATAAAAGCCACTTAGATCCTTCTAACTTTCTTTGTCAGTCAGTCTGTTTTCTGATGCTTGTGCAACTAGTGTATTGTAAACAGCTGAAAACTTTTAAGTTTTACCAATGAAACTGATCTGCTTTGAATATTTTTTGGAGAAACAAAAAGTTTTTTAGACATATGTTCTGAAGTTTTGAAAGGCACAGTTCAAGGTCAAAGTCCAGTGTGAGCAAATAGAAACACATGTTTAGGTTACAGTGTTTTATAGTTTACATGATTTATAGTTTATGCTCAGTATGTAAGAACAGTGCCCTGAGCTGGAGCAGTGAGCTGCTGATGCATTGGAGGATCCGTAGTTTTTCTGTAATATTGTCTGTTAAAAATGCATCAAGTTTATCAAGGGAAGTGAGAGTTCTCCAGGCTCATTAGTCTGAATAAAATAGCATGCTCTGGCATGAAGAGGTTCCTGCATTAAAACCATTGCCAGTTAATCCATATGAGAGCAGATCCTGCCTGGTGATCAAAACTAGAGCTGTGAGTGTTCATGTGCACGCATAGAGTGTGTGTGTTTTGCAGGGCTGCTTGAGAAAGGAGGAGAGGGGGGGGGAAACACAGCATATGAGTGATGAGAGTAGAGATAAAAAGGCTGAGAGGAGGGGAAAAAAAAGAAGATGAATCTTTACAAAGAAAAGAGATGAGAAAACGGAAAAGAGGGAGCGATGAGAGAGACGGCGGACATAATGGGAGAGGAGCATAGGAGGGGCGTTTCTGACCCGTGCCGTTTTTGTACTGCCTGGTGCTGCTGGCTAGAAAGGGAACAAACCTATAAAGACTGAACCCCTTAGACCACATCCCAGCGCCCTAATCCTTCACTCCGGGGACCCAGATGAAACACGCAGAGGACCTCATCTTTCTATCTCCTGTCCTTCCACACGTTTCCTCCGCTCTATAGCGCTGGATGACGTACAACTACAACCTTGGTGTGAAAAGAGCTCTTTTTGCTGTGCAAACAAGGTGATGCAGGTTTGGGAGAAAGCTGCACATAACATCAACTATCAGCACATCCCTAAAACACTGGACCTAGTCAGGCTCCTCTGCACCTTAGGAAGCCACTGCGGCTGAAGATGAATTAATTAGGCAGGATGTTATCAGTCACTGAGCCATTAGTGATGTTCTTCTCCTTGATGCATATCTCTGGCTATCTCATCAGCCTTCCTCAGCATTTAGCATAGCGTTTTATCAATACACCACTCTACCTTGGTGCTGCAGTGAGGCTGTGAGAGTCTATGTGTGTGTGGGATCTGTTTAATTCTCCATCTGCATGTGGGTGTGAGAGCTGGTTGTCAGGGAGAACAGTACTTACAGCTTTCTATCTCCAGAGTGCAGTTTTGCTCATCCAGAGGGTACCGGCGCAGGTCCATCATGCAGGCAGCAGTTGTGGTGATGCTACGGACAACGAGGGGACATAAAAACACGGGATTCATCAAAGAGAGGCTCCAGACTGCTTGTTTTATTTTTACCTTCAGCATCAGGCGAATACATCAACACATCATAGCAGTCTGTGCAGCACATGAGGCAGTTCACAAGATGCAGATGGAAAAAGGTCCTTAATGAGGATTTTTCTGAGGGAAGAGCTTTCACACACTGCAGATAGATGTTTTTTTATTACAAAATGTTTTTCATTGAAATGTTTCATTTTTAATCTTTTCTGTTTGAATACACAAAAAAATGTATTTTATTTGAAAAAAAATAATATTATAATTACTGTTACTTACATGTTTATATAGTAGTAAATCAGATGAACCTACCGTATATATTAAGATTATTTATTTTGCTAACCTAATGTCCCCAATGCCTGCACACAATCACATGTAAACACACAGGTTTTTATTTTATTTATACTAATATCTCTGGTTTCCAGTGTTATCTGTTGCTTTTTTCAACTCACCTTGTTTGTCAGAATAAAAGTACAGTTTAAAATAACCTCTAAGCAGGAGAATTTTTATGTTGAAATTGTGTCTTCAGTCCAAGTTAATAGAAATGTGACTTTTAAGAATAGAATATTATGCCAATCAATAAATTAAACACTTATTGAAAAGTATTTCATTTATCTAATAAATCACATATCATAGATTAATTACATACAGACTGTTTTGGTTGCATTATTTCTGCTAATGATTGTAATACACAAAATTAATGACAAAATGACATTTAAGGGAAAAATATTACAACAGAAAAATGAAAAAAGTATTACTGCAGAAATGTGGAATTACAGAAAGAAAAGTTTGATTAATTCCTTCTTAATGCTTGCAGGGAGAGGGGGCAGACCAAGACTAAACCTGACAAAGAAAACCCAGCACATACATTTGCATCCATAAAGTCCCACCCTCAAGTGTTCACAAACAGACTTTAACACAGAGGAATGAACGCCTTTCACACACTCCAACTCCCCATACATGATCTATTCTATACCAAGTTCCCAACCATTTCACCCTATGATCCCACAAATAACATTGCAACGGACTGGAGACGAAATTTAAAAATACACATAATTACTCCACTCTATCCTTATGTGTATATGTAAACTTAAATAGATGTATTTGTTTTTAATCAATGTTTTTGAAATTAAATTTAAACACTTAACTTAATTAAACTACTTAAAGGGAAATTAAAATGTGCATTTGACCATTTTATTGTATATTTATTATTTAAATCACGTATTAGAAAAATGCTAACTGTACCTTTCATGATGAATCTATTTATTTCATTCACTTTCTTTCATTATATTTTGGTTCCCCATGTACTTCAGGGATTATATCACAATGATTATAAAAACCATCTGCTGACCCACTGCTTGCTCTCTTGTGACCCTCTGGGTGGGGGGTTCCTGACACCCACTTTGGAAACCCCTGCTCTATACTCCCAGGTCCAAATACCACTACCCCTGTTGTAATATGGAGAAAGCCCGATGGCCAAGCCTAACAGTCCAGGATAAAATCGGGATCCAAACTTAAATGACCCTGGTTCAGACCCAGATCCCGTCCCACAACAAAACCCACTTCCATCTACAGGTAGAAGTAAAAATAAGGAGAAGCTGAAATAGGATAGACTACAAGGGCCTTCCCAGTATTTCCCAAACCCACAATGAGTTGATACCTAAGCCCCATAAATCACTGACCACCCCATGAACCCTGGCATGAAGCCCCTTACAGGGCCATAGCTGTGATACAAACCTGCCATGAGTCAAATCCCTGAGAAGCCGATGACATTCACACAGCAGGAGCCCCTCAGTCAACCCCCCACTTAACACGGTCACAAAACACAACACACTGGAAGGTTGTAACTCTAAGTGTCCAACCCAGGCATGACTGAGCAGACACCATTGAGCCCTGGACCCCACAGGACCCCCATATACCAACAACGGGTCAATTCACCTGTGCTCAGTCACCCTTAGGGCCGATTGCCCCCACCACATCTTCCCAAACATACAGCATCATTGGTAACCCAATGCCAGTTGAAGGTGAAATCACCAACCAACCCAGCTCCACTGCCATTGTACAACCAGTCCAAATACTATCAAATTCTTGGTTTAAAGGTTTTCTGTCTAAGGAAAGCCAGCAGGTTGCATGAAGTCAGACTTGGCAGAATTCACTCCTCCTACATATATAGAGACAATGCACAGTCGGAAAACTACTCTTAACAAGAAGAAACCTCAAGCTCAGTATAATCTGCCGTGAAGAAAATGAGAAATGAGAAAATAGGTAAAGCAGTAGTTGCTCCCTTAGTGGCCTTATCCTAGGGAGAAACAAAGCCAAGCACAGGAGCTCTGAGGCAGTTTTCATAGCTATGAGATGAAAATTTCAGGATCATTGTGTTGCTGTATATGTGTCTGCTCACATCCATGATGATGCTCTGTTGGAATCAACATCTGGTGAACATATAGGCCACTGCAGTACAGAGAATATGTTAACATGTTCAAGAAACCAGTTTGAGATGATTTAAGCTCTGGGACATCAGGACCTCAGGGAGCGCTTCACTCTCCTTATGCAACTTTTTACCTTTCCCTATACAACTCTTTTATTCTCATATTGCAGCTTTGTTTGTTGACTAATACCAAATTGCTTCGAATACGATATCAGCTCAAATCCTACATAAATGTTTGACTTATTTTGCAGAGTGGCATATTAAAAAAGGCTTGATCAAGTGATATTACTCAACCAAAGATTTGTCAAGAATATTAGGTTTGAGAACAACTTAACAATTTATTACTATCAAATGGGTTACATATACTTTAAACTAAAGATGATAATATCTTTAATCTTGATTATGTTGGAGATTTTAGATATTTGTATTCTGGCTGATATAGGACCGATTTCCAAAATCAAAGTGGATTTTAAGTGTTCACAATCACATTCTCAAAGGTGAGCAAACCATATACTATTAATTGATGAGATTCAAAGAGATAAAGATTTTGTGGGTCCTGCTTTAAGGCATGCTCTGAGATTATAACATATCCATTCTCATTTCGTTTGTCCAATGTAATATATTCACTGTTACCAAATCTCTTTTAGGACTAATTTAGTTTTTAAGTCCTCAATCATATAGATTCTGTTGTCAACATTAACATCATTTGGTATTTTGCAAATTCATTTTATTTTCTTTCTTTAGTGAAAAAAACATCTGCTGCTGGAATGATTTGCGGTTAGCATCGCTCATAATAGATTTTACAATCATAGCAATAGATTTTAATGGCCCTGCTAGCTGCTCCAGCTGGAATGCTATTTGTGTGTGGTGTGTAGAAACAGCTCACCAGAGCATGAAACAGTATAGGTTGTTTAAGCACCGGTGTTTAACCCTCTATGATCAAAACTTTATGTGCTGGACATTTATTATTCAGTTAAATTAAATACACAGTCTGCTTCTCCTGACGGCTAACTGACATCAGGAAAAAGCTTTTGATGAAGCTAGTTGATAGCTAGCTTGTTTGTAAGCTGTAAGGCACAACACAACTTTAAAAATAAATAAAGACATACTACCAACTTTCAAGCTAAGTATTTTAAAATAAATATTGTTACACACATGTGAAAAGCTATTTAAAAGATTTAATAAGATTCATGCATCCATTTTCATTCTTATTCCTGTTCGTGGCAATAGCAAAATTTTGTTAGCCATGAGTCAAATCATGGCTAATAGCAATATTTTGTTAGCCCCATTTTATTTCCCCGTAATCAAGTTTAATCCTTCCTACATTCACTTCACTTCTATAAATTAGCTATTTCATAATCAGGTATTTTAAACGTGCACCTAAGTTAATTAATCATATTTATTAGGAAATCTTAATAATACATTATCATGTGAGTTTTCCAAAATGACTTGAAATATAGCTTTGTACACAGTTATTATTTGCAAACAATCTATTTTCTATGAGACTCTTGTTAATTCTTATGATATATGAAACAATATCCCCCTGATAAAACCAAAAATTTCACTGTGGACAAGGCAGCAAACAAGCCCCCACCCCCCCACCCCCGAGTTCAATCAGTTGTATTAAGAGGAATGGGCCAAAATTCTGACAAATAATTTTGTGAAGCTTGTGAAAAGATAATCAACATGTCAAATATTTAATAACCAAAACTGCAAAAGAACTAATTACTGAATGGGTGAAGTGTCAACTACCCCATTATGGATTATCCCCCACCAGGATCTCATGCACACCTCTTGATACCTTACCACCATAAAATGTGCAACATTATTGTCAGCTGTCAGCTGTATAAACAAAATTTCATTTTGTGAAACACTGTGTAAACTAAATCACAATTAAGTTTTTTAAGTCTAAGTAATTTTGCTTTCATTCATAATTCATATATACCTAAAACATGAAGTCCAGCTAGAAGAAACATATCACAACTGTTTGGCTTTCCTTAAAGCATAGAATAGGCTAAAGGATTCAGTCCTCAAACATGCTTTTAGTCTGAATGTTCTTCACACTACATCATCATAATTTCCGCATGCAACAACTGTTTTTGTTGTTAGTTTGTGTTGTCTGTGTTCTTCTTGTCAGTGTTTTTTGTGCCCCAAATATTAATGCAAAGATTTAGGTAAATATATATCAGCAAATCTATGGTGTAGTGTGTATATTGTTTTCACAGTTTACTAGAAGGTAAGGTCTACCTTTCATTCTAATCTCTAAGGGCTCCTCTTGTTCAATTAAATACCCTATAAAAGATGCATTTAGTATTGAGAGGGGCAACCATATGGGCTTTACTATCCTTCATAAAAAAATGAAAACAAAGCAGGGTTCACTCAATGGTCAAGCAGCCCATACTTGAGAGCCGCCACATCCGACAGGTTTGCTTGGAGTGAAGCGCTTCTTATAAAGCATGAAGATGGCCAGAGCCACGATGGGCTGGCATCTGGCTGTGCCAAGCCCCGGAGGATGTCTGAAAGACCGGACACACAGTTTAACTACAGGAACTAAATATAGCGCAGCCCGCTAAGACTGGTAAGGCAAACCAACACACTCGGACATAAACAACGTCACCCACTAACAGATGGATATAAAACATGATAGCATCGCTCAACCAGCAATAATACTTCCAGCCTGAAGGAGCAGTTTCCATTCCATGTGGATGAATTGAAATGGGCATTGTTAAAGTAGGTTTGCAGTCTCATAGAGGGTCTCTTAATTAGCTCACTTCATGTATGAGAGAAAAAGGAGCGGGAAAGAAAAATGGATCAATTACAAGTCAATGTTTTGAGAGATTACAGTGAGAGGGGGTTCATTTATAAAAAAAAACAGAAAAAAAAGATTTAGCGCTGCTAGTGGCCTTTATCAGTCGCTTGAACGGGAGAAGGGCAGAACTGGAGAGGGGGAAGACATGCAGCAAATGTCCAGAGTCTAACCAGTCATAACTGCATCAAAAATACAGGTTTTATGTAGAGTGCAGGTCTACCAACAATCCAAATGGTGCAAAACAGGGTATATACACTATATGAATATCCTGAAACTTAACAATATTGTCTTAATAAATATCTAAAAGTTGCCTAACTTGTAATATTTATCCCTTTTGATATGGATATACGACCATTTCCAGAATACAAATATCATGCAGCTCAAAATACAGATTTTCTTTAAATGACAAAAGGTAAGACTATCTTGAGTAAATAGTTTTCTGTCATGAAGCACATATAAATAAAGTACTCCATTCATCCATCTATTGCCTAGACTCTAAACCCGCTTTTCTCTTGCAGGGACTCGCTTGATAAAATATGATTTGCAAGACCGTGATGTCATGGTGCTGCATTATCCATAACAAGAAAAACCAATGAGAAAAGTTTACGCATTTTTATTCAGTTTTGTTTGACCTACTTAAGAAAATGCATCAATACAATGCACGTAAAATTTAAGGAATAATTTTTCATTTTATAAAAGGCTGGTTATAGAAAAAAAGGTTCCATTAGAGAAGATTGCATTTGCTTTAAATACAATTTACAAAACGTTTCTGATGTCAGGATGTCTTCTGTAGATGAATTATACTGCCCCTCTGTCTATGTAGAAATATAATTTCATTAATTTTATTCTGCATAAAAAGGGATGACTTAGACATTCAAAATTAAACATCTTTAAAAAAAAGAACAGTGTTGTTTATTTAAATTTGAAATACAGAATCCTTTAGATGTAGGTTTAATTTAAAACTATACTTTTTTAAAGTGCCTTTGAATTTTATTTTGAACTCAACATTGACTTTTACAGTTTTACCTGAGAATATCTGTAGAGGAGAAGGAAAAAAGGCATTGCTGAAAAACTTTATTTATTTTAGTATTTAATTAAAAACACCATAGATGAATAAAAAAATGTACTTAAACTGGGGAAAAATATACTCAGGCAAAGATAACACTTGGTTTCTGTTTAGCAAGAAAAAAAATGGTCTTGATAGAGCTGTTTCTTAAGAGTACCATACCATACCAACTTTATTTATGCACTTTATGCAGCAAACAGGACCAAAATTATAAAATAAAAAAAAAGACAAGTGTAAAAAAAAGAGTAGTTTCCTCAGTTTGAAGTTAGCCTAAGATACTTTAAAAATCACTTCTTATAGCATCTGCAAGAGTCCTGCTATATCAGAACCTCATCAGCAAAGCATAGATGATCAGAGAAATCAGAACTAATATGACAGAGAAAACAAAGCGAAGGAATGATCCAAATAAACCAGTAAGGACAGTTAAGGCATAGCAGTAACACATCAGTGGTCAGCATAATTACTGTAATAGTGCTGGCAGTAAGGAAGGAGCCACAAAGGGGAAACAGGATGCTTCCTAGCAGCAGTTCATTTAGCGCCAGGACCTCCTAACGCTCCTAACCACCGCCAGGAGCAATTTGGTTGCCCAAAATCCTTTGTGTGACAGGAGGCTTAGGCACAGCCCACTTTATGGAGTTAAATAAAAATATAATATTCTTTACTATGCGTAAAAGAGGCTATTGTAAAAACCTTCATATGTTTTTTTTTTTTTTGGGTGGAGAGCTGCAAGCGTTTACAACATAATTGTAATTATTTTTTTTTTTGTAGTTAATTTCCCAGATGGCTGTAGTCCCAACTTGACCAGCCTCATCTATTTGCATGTCATGTAACAACAGGGTGAAGGCTGTCTAGATTAAATACAGCTATCTGGAACTCCTTTGCTACCCTGGATAGTAAACTTACAGTTCACCCCAGTAGGAGTAGCTTTTACTAAAGCTCCTTCCTCGATATTGATTGCTTTGAAAATTTGCTCATACTCTTACTAAAAATATCACTCTCTCAACTCACAGTTGAGCAAAAACAGGTAATTTTTAAGAAGAATGGTGTTAAATTTTGATAAACTACTAAACTATTTGAATACCCTTCATTGATTGATTATCTCAGTAAGCCATTTAGAGAGGTCAGGTCTCAAAAGTTTTAGATTTAGTGTATGTACTGAACATTTATCAAAGGCTATGGACAGTATTTTTTGTTGATCTGTTGCTTATTATTTTCTCAATGTTATCTTTAAGACCAAACTCTCATGTGTTTGTATAGTCTGTGATGTAAAACAACTGCATTTAAATGCCTTGAACTTGGTTTAAATTCAGCTTTCACTTAGCATTGAGACACATGCCGTGGAAAAGCCTGCACTGTGCTCTGGTCGAAGTTGCAGTTGATGTTTAATTAATTAGTGTTTATTGTTTTTGTTGATTGTTTATTGCTGTAGCCAACAGGCCAAAGATATCTACCAAAGGGACCCAATGTAATCTTGCCTTTTTCTTATGTCTAGGTTTAGCTCAGGAGATAATGTTAGCATCATTACAGATGAAAACAAACAGGGCTTCAATTGGAGTCTTCATACAGGTTTTCTGGAACGTTTCGACGCCTATCCGGGAGTTTATTCTGTCACCTCGCACTAGAAATCTGTAGAAAGAGCATTGATGTTTTTAGGCACCTGGAGGATTCCCCTGAGCACATTCCAAGTCAGTTGCGAGTCTATGACCCAACAGGTGCTCTCCTTGGTTGTAGGAGTCTGTTGTTTTGTGTGATTTTTGAGTTTGGTTATTTGAATCGTGATAAGACTGATTGTATGATGTCTTTGGAATAAGTTCCAGGACACAGCTATGTATGACCTGGAGCTGGAACTCTAATTCTATTAGAAATGGCTTCCTGAACCACTCTTACAAACCATCAAGATCTGAGCATTGTGGTCTTTTGGAGGTGTGTCCTCCAAAGAGTTCAACAGACTTTTGCCAGATCTGTTGTCTCTCCTGTTCCAAAACATCAGCTCTGCAGATTGCTCTCATGTGAGCCGTCAGAGATGGCAAAGACTCCTGGATAGGCATAAAAAGGTTTTTAGAAAAACTGAGCAAAAATGAAGTTGCCTCAGGGTAATGGTTGTGGTTGCCATGACCTAGATTATAGAGAAGTTGCACAGTACTTGTACTTGAGCATAGGTGTGTATCAAATTCTTCAATGCTGAAATTTTATAAAATGGAAAACGTCAGTTTGGAGGTGTGCAAAGTTTAGGGTACCGCAATATTTAAAAACTCCAAAGGGCCAAGCCCTACGAGTTTGGCATTTTAGTCTTGGGGAAAATCAAACTAACAGTCTTTCTCTTATACTCTTGGACTCTCTGTCATTCTTCCTTTTTTCCTGCTCTCTGCACTCTTACATAAGAGCCAGTTAGCAGGGCTATATGGTGCACTGGGGGATTAACAGGACTCCAATTTCTGTCCTGGTTTTTTCGTCTTTATGGGCTATACCTTAATATGGTGAAAACTAGGAACACATTGATTAGTTACCATGTTAACCATCACTACCACTATGAGAATCTTCACAGGGAAAACACCGGGGAGAAACAGAAATGAGGCCAAAGTGGCAGGGGTAAAAATAACGGCCTATTTATAGCCCACCTACATCATCAGCGCTGGTCTCGAAGCCTTTTCGTCTAAGGCTACTTCTGCCTCTAATGGCCGAACTGGAGCCTCCAAACATGCTAACAAATAATGAAACACTGATAACGAGCGAGGAGAAGAAGCAGGAGAGGGTTTCTCTGCAGGATTCCCTCGCTGCCTTTGCTTCTCCTCCTCCTCCTCCTGTTTGTCATCTCCACTGCAGCAAAAAAAAAAAAAAGTCTACGCTGATCATGAAGCGCAGGCTCGTTTGCTCTTCGTCAACATCAGGGCCGGTGCCTTTCCCTCTCATCCCGACCTGCCGGCGGAGAGGAGAGGCCTTGTTCTCACGGATCACGCAGTTCAAACACGCTACATTTGCTCTGCGTCGGAGCTCATAGGGCACAGAGTTCTAAAAATGGCTGTTTTATTTTTTTCTTTGTGCATGTCCTCTAACGTTTCCGTCCAAGCCCTTTTTTTCTCAGTGTGCATGCATGTGTGTGTGCGCTTGCATGTGTGGACCCCGCCTAAGGCAGCCTGTGCACCTTTATTCCAAATGACCTTGTTTACGGACACAACACAACTACCATGAATTCCCAGACAGAATCTCATTTCGAGGGAGCAAAATTTTTGTAGGGTGCAAACCTGTGCAGCCTTAACTAAACTGACCTTTTTGCAACCAAAGAAGTGGAATAAAATAATATGTGCAGAAAGGTTGAATTGGGACAGAGAGGTTTCCTCCATTTTGGATCAGGAGCCCATGTTGAGGTTGAAGTGATGCATGCTGGACAACCATTCTTGTCTGAGGTAAGGTTTGCAAGGTTTTTCTAAATAAAAGCATGTTTTATTGTAAGAAATTATATTTGGCTTTGTTTGATTCTTATTTTAAGATAAATAAAAGATATATATTAAAAGAGAGACTGATAATTTTGAAGGTGAACCTAATGGTGACCTCAAACGAAAGAGGGGGTTCTTGTTTCCTGGCCGTGAGATGAGATCCCGTAAGCTGCAGAGTTGCAAACCTGCAAGGAACCATCCACTCATAAAAAAAGCAATAATATTCACAGAGATGGGAGAGAGGGGAAGAAGGAGAATCCTAATAAATTTCTTCATCTTGAATGAAGTCTGACCTTCATGTCTCTGTCTTTCTCTTCAGCCCTCTCTCTTTATTTCCACTCATCCCTCTTGTCTGTGTAAATCTGAAGCCTTGTGCAGTTACATTCCTCCGTCTCCCTCCTGGTATTAAATAAAAACGCTAAGAGGAGTTTGTGTTTTTTTTGATGCATGCTTGTGAGTGTGTGTCTTCTCGCAGGCTGGGCGGTATCTGTGTTATTGGCTTAGCCTTTTCAGGGACTGGGTAATTAGATCAGCCTGCCTCTCCCTGAGACTCGAACCGAGCTCTAAAGTGACAGTTGGGAGCGTGGTTGTAATTTTCTGCTCCTCCCGGTAATTGAAGACCAGGATTTGGCAGGATTGGGATGCACTACATATCCAGAGAATATGAAGTAAACAACACCTTCACCCTTCCTCCTCCGCACGCTCCCCAAAAATAACACTCGCCCACTCCCAGACACCCACCCGCAGACATGCATAGCTCCTGCACACACACATCCAATATCCAATGCCTCCTGCTAACTAACAACCGTCTAATCTACTTGTGTTCCCCAGGTGGGGTGTAACAATTAGTTCAGTTGGTTCAGCACAAATCCACCTTCGCCTTTGAGGGCAATAACAATACTTTTGCCTCTTATTATGCCAGGGTTTAGTAAGCATTCACAGCATGACATCTTTACTAAAGATTTACAAATTGGGGAGAATGGATTTTACACCAGCTATGGTGTATACCTGCTCTATAATAAGTCTTTTGCAGGAATGTAATGTCGCACCTTAATAAAGTTTATGAACTTTGCAGATACAGACTTCATAATGACTCATAAACTGCAACAGAGGCAAATATATCTGTAAGCATTAGCTTCTGCATGCAGTGCAGCTCAGTATAGTCATCATTTTACTCTACATGATTTCCCTTGATATAATTATACAGTTATCAAGCTGAACATGGATTAACTATTATGAGATAACAATGACATTGTAGAGGTCTCTTTATTGAGGTCATTCTCCTTAAATACACTTAAAACTTTGCTATAAGATAAATTAAAGTTGCCTTTTTCATTGCAGTTAACACAACATGCTACCAACAGGTTTTTTTAAAGTCTTTATTTATTTAGATATCATTTTCCCATAATGAAAAAAAAAAAATCTACATTCTGCATAAGTTACAAAAGAATATGGCTTTCTCTGCACTTTTATGAAAGCTTTGTATATATATATTTTTTTTTAATCCTGCAGGGGAAAATTAAGATTTTAATATTTTGTTATATTTTATTTAATTTATAAAATTATTAGCTTCAAAATCCATTGAAATTTGTGCGACTTCAATGGAATTTAATTTCTGAAAATGAATTAATCAAATTGTGACTGGGTGAAATTAACCCAGATTTTGATATGTAAAAGACTTCAGAAATTAAAAACTCAACGTACTTTTCATTCCATATGTTCACTTAACCAGAGGATCAGGCTTAATCGGTTAACATATAAGTAAGGACTATTAGTCCCAATAACTTTGAATATCTTCAGTTGTTACATGACAAAGTGTGCAAAACTTCAAAGAAATTAAAATATTTCAAATAAACCATTTTTGCCAATTGCAAGGATTCTATTAACAAAGAAAACTCACAAAAAAACACATAGTAAAACAGTATTCATCTGTCATTTGAAACCTAAAAAAGTTCTATATTGCTTTTTTGCATATGCAGGGATCCATGTTTGCAACTTAGCTTGAAGAGATCATTCTTTTTCTTTCTATCTGTCGCACTGAAGGCGCTCACATACATGGGCGTACATCACTCCCCGGACAACAATCCTGAGGCAGACTCGAAGCAGACGTCCACTGAACTGGTCAGGGCAAAGATTTTACAACTGCTTACGTTGAGTCACACAATAAACTTACAAACGAGAAACAGTGGTCACATCGAACCATTCTGTATTTGACACCAAGCAGATAGGCTGAGAATCGGTACCATTTTGTTGTCAAAATGGATTCAAAATTAGAAGAGCGTCTTGCGACAGATTTTAGAAAACAAAAATGTCAATGATGAAACATATACTTATATTCCAGCTTTTAAAAACCTACAATGCAGCAATTTAGTTCTTCCCTTCCCGTCACCATTGCAGCCCCACCCCCTGTACAGAAGAGTGGAAGACCTCGTCTTTTCAGCCAGGCCAAAAATTCCCTTTAACGACCCCCTCTTTCAGACACTTAGATGAGTATGGGCATTGCAGGCTAACCAAAGAAGCCAAACGACCCCCATTCCAAAGGGGTGGACCCCTTCGTCCGTTCTAATTTGCATTTTTTGAAAACAAAAACAAGGGTTTGTTGGGCTACTGTATAAAACCTCAAATTCAACTCTATTCCTGACATTTTGAATTGAAAAAGCTTCCTGGATGGGAAGCGAAACATCTTCAAACTTCAAACAAATCCAGTGGGTTGTTTTTAATTTCCTTTTTTTGAATAACTATGACCTGGATGACTGAGAACCTTCACAAGAATATAATTATATATTTCCCTTCTTCATTCCTGGTCTGGTTAAATGACCTAATGTACCACCTTCTTTTCTTTTGATTTTTTAAAGCTAAAAGACAGAAATTGAAACTCTCGAGTACGAAGTCTCAACCATCCGCAGACAGTGAGTGCGGACTCTGCACAGCTCCTTGTATGCCTAAAGTTTGTAACCTGACTCCGCCAGATGGATTTGCTACACATATCCATCTGGAAACCTTCTGTTGAAGTAATTTTGGGAAGGGGCGAAAATACTGGTTAGCTGATTGGCCTATGTTGGTGATAGACGGGCCAAATAAACCAATCAGATCAACGAAGCATATGACGTACTAACAGAGCGACGACAAAAACACAACCACAAGCCAGGCACAAGCCAATTGATAGATCAAACTCTTGCCGAAACCAGACGGGAGAAGAGAAAAAACATCTTTTCCTCTGAGAAAAGCCTCCAAAGCAGTGTTTTGCTCTTCTTTCAGTGAAGAAATACTCTGTAATTCCGATAAAACTTGCTCGATAGCCCCGCTAACGCTAGTTTCATCGGCTGAAGCCGCCGTGTTGTTTAGACTGAACTGTCGCGCTTCTCGTTGCGTCACACCTCAACCCGCCTCAAAGCCAACGCCGATTGGACGTTCGTTTGGTGAACTGCTCCAAATTTTCTTTAACGGAGAGTCTCCAGACTGATCTGCGAGTGAAACCTTGAAAGCTCGCGAGATCAGGATGGTCTCACAAGGTTATAAAGTTCGCCCAAGTAAGTGGGGGCCTTTAGCTCTAGTTGAGTGAGTTGTAAGCTACGCTGCAAATATCTAAGCGTCATAGGTATGCAAACCCAAGAAATTTTTAAAAGGTTGTGTTTTTTAACAATGGGTTAAAGTAGGGGTTGGGGCCAAAGAAGAAGATATTACAAAAGGATATTGATTTTTTATTTTTTTTTTGTAAGGCATATTTACTTTTTAGCCCTGTTATTACTATCAGGTGGCTGTCTCTTCAGGATTGAGTTATGGGGTTCATAGGAAATCGGTATTGTAAAAATAGTGCAAACGTATAATAAATACTCATACAAGCATCTTTTTTTTTTTATGAAGAAAACATTGGAGGTATTTCCTGAAAAGTAGCCAATCACAGGCAGATGACTTATTTGGGTTGGTTTCACCTTCAAAGTGACAAAGGTTGACATGAAAGCATCTAAAGGCAAAATACAAAAAAGTGAGAGAGTGCAGAGAAGGAGGATGCACTCATGCTTTTGACATGTTGGGGGCCTTGTGGTATTAAATCTGCACACATTAAACGTTCAAAATGTGCATGGAGACTAGTTTAAATGCATGTATTTTAAATAAAACTGCTCGAACGAGACACTGTTGACAGAATTCTGACTTCATATATTTAGAGGATGCAGACTGACTGTCTGGTCTTGCAACATAACACCTGGACCAAACCTACAAATTGGACATGAAGAGGCAACGATGAGGACAAGGAATCAGAGGTAGCAACCACATCTCTCTGCAGCACAAATGTCCTTCTGTTTCACAAAGCATTTACAACTCTCAGAGGCTACACCACATTTCAGTAGATATGCAGAACTACGTGCTAGGATTACATAACTGAGGAAGAGTGTTATAAATTGCATTTTTCAATTGCTAGAACAAATCTAGCAAAGAATAATCTGCTGCAGTGCAGATGCTTAAATTTTTTAAGCAATCTTTTGCATGAGAAAAGCCTCCGAGTCTAAAAGAGAATGAGTGAAGGGTGCGATCCTGAATTAGCAACAATAACTTCTAAGACACACATACATGCATAAAGCTGGTGACAGATCAGAGAAGACAGCGGCATACTGATGGATGGGTTGTTTTTGGCTGTGCAGGCATTTGCTACAAATAAACACTGTGTGTTTGTCTTGAACTGCTACATTATTGATTGCAAATGATCAATTATGGATTAGAGCCTCCGCATAGGCATCAAAGTCCAGCATCCAGCACCAATAAAGAGAAATTGTGCGGGCGGGTCCAACCACTGCACACAATCATGCTCACGCTCATCATGAATCACAACTAATCAATTATTGAAATCGATGTTGATCAATATAAAAGTCTGCAAACCAATGTACCTGCCGAGGCTTTGTTAATAAACACGCAAACCATGATTGCTTTGCAAACTATTTTTTGATCAACAGGACATAAACAAGAGGGATGACACAACAATCACTAGAAAAATTAGATAAGAAAAACAACACTGAAATATTTTAGCACGTATAATACCACTGCTGTTTTAACTGAACAAATTCATTCATGAATGGAAAACAGAAGGAAAAATTGTGATGCTAGAGTTGTTTAAATGTATATTTAAAGTCTGACAGTTTCACCTTCAAAGATTATCATAAATCAAAATCAAAACTTATCTACAAGCACTGGCAGCTTTCTTTTACAGGATAGCTTCTTGTATTTCCTAAACAGGATTCTTAACTAATCAAAGTTGTGATCAAATGCATAATGCCACATGTTAGGATCAAATATCGTCATTAGGAGACATCAAACTCAGAATGCAACACAGAAAGAACTTAATAAATACACATCCTTTAAAATGCATACCATAACGTCGCCCAGGAGGAAATAAAAGATATAAAAAAATTAATGATTCACTTTCACTTGTGAAATGTTTATTAAATATTATCTTATCTAAGTTGTGATGCTCTGCCATACTATCTCCCTGCCTGGGACTACAGGTTTGACATATTGTTAACGCTGGACACTTATAAAATGGGCTGAAGTAGTCATATTGCAGGGTTGTTTTTTCTTTTCTTAATTAAAAAGACAAAAATATTCCAAACAGACCAAATGCCCCATATTATGGGGATTCCACATAATCTTATACACCAGAGATAGAAATTTGTGATTAAATTCCCAATATTTTTATTTTTTATTTTTATATATATATATTTTAATAATCCCAGAGGGAAATTACTTCTCTGCATTTAACCCATCCCCTTGGGGAGCAGTGGGCTGCCATTGTGCGACGCCCGGGGAGCAGTGTGGAATTAAGGGTCCCAGAACCTCAGGATTCCAAGCTCTTTGCCCTGTTGTTCTAGCCTCGTGAGACCATCCTGATCTCCCGAGCTTTCAAGGTTTCACTCGCAGATCAGTCTGGCTACTTTCTGTTAAAGAAAATTTGGAGCCGTTCACCAAACGAACGTCCAATCAGCGTTGGCTTTGAGGCGGGTTGAGGTGTGACGCAACGAGAAGCGCGACAGTTCAGTCTAAAGAACATGGCGGCTTCAGCCGATGAAACTAGCGTTAGCGTAGCTATCGAGCAAGTTTTATCGGAATTACAGAGTATTTCTTCACTGAAAGAAGAGCAAAACACTGCTCTGGAGGCTCTTCTCAGAGGAAAAGATGTTTTTGCTCTTCTCCCGACTGGTTTCGGCAAGAGTTTGATCTATCAATTGGCTTGTGCCTGGCTTGTGGTTGGGTTTTTGTCGTCGCTCTGTTAGTACGTCATATGCTTCGTTGATCTGATTGGTGTATTTGGCCCGTCTATCACCAACATAGGCCAATCTGCTAACCAGTATTTTCGCCCCTTCCCAAAATTACTTCAACGGAAGGTTTCCAGACGGATATGAGGAGCAAATCCATCTGACGGAGTCAGGTTACTGTTGTTCTGCTTTGACTCTGAAGTAAAATTTTCTAAAGTTTAAGTCAGAAAGTGTTTTCAGGTTCAATTTATAACCTAGATAGAAAGAGTTCCTCAAGCTGCTTTGAATTTAATATTCTTACTGTGAATATAAAATAGCATAGAGGCTGGAGGAACTAAAATCATTCACTGGTCACTTTACCGTCTGAGCCACCTCAAGCTGACTCCTCACGATGTGGAAGAGAAGTGGCTCTACTCCAAGTTCCTCCTAAATGATCAAGTTCCTTACCCTTTATCTAAGGGAGTGCCCAGCGACAGCTCATTTTTGCTGCTTGTTTCCAGGATCTCGCTCTATCAGTCATGATCCAGATTTCAAGACCATAGGTAAGGTTAGGAACATAGACCGAAGACTAAATTGTTTGCCTCTGCTTGTTTATTGCTTATTTATCTTTTAATTCTTCGCTATTATGTTATTCTTATACATTTTTCTAAGGTCCATATTTGTGTGACCATTTTTTCTATATTTTTGCTGCAGTAAACACCAGAATTTCCCTATTGTTGGACAATAAAGGGATTTTCTATTCTATTCCATTCTATTGTACATGGTATTCTTTTCCAATTGTGTTTTATTGATCACATTTCCTTCAATTCTGGGGGAGGGTTATTCTCTGGAGTGAGGAGCACATGCATTTCTATTGGTCTGCATGAATGTTAGCAACATGTTTATTGGTCCATGTGTGCATTAAGACAAAGCGTTTGTATTAGGCTTGAAGTGAAGAGAATATAATCTGTAAAAATCTATTTAAAAAATAATGCAGTTTGTAAAAAAAAAAATAAAACCAATTTTAAAAATGCTGGAAAACATGTGAATAAAGAATTTGAAAAACAAATAATTTGAAAAAAAAAAAAAAATGAATCAACAAAGATACTCTCAAACCTTTTTTTCGATGAACAGGTTTTCCAAAGATTAATTTCTTGATTCCATTTTTTTTGCTTCAAATTTCTATGTACAAAATATTTTCTCACAGGGAGTCAGAGGGAGTTTAAAAACAACTGGTAACTAACTCACCGGAGTCCATAAAGCACGGTCCCATCAGGGTGGAGACGGATCATCCTGTTCTTAACCGTGACGCCATGTACGAAAGACTTCTTGTCATTAAGGAAGTAGGTGTCAGGGACCCACAGCTGGTCGGCCACCCGGTTGTCCAGCGTCAGGTTGTAGGCGATCTCTGAGTACGAGAGTCGCTTGTCCCGCCATGCTTGTTGAAAGTACATGGTCAAGGTGTAGTCCTGGTAAATCACAAGGGGAAAGGAAGGAGTTTAGTGAACTTAGACAAGAGCTTTAAACTTTATTATCATAAATACAGGTGGTTGTAAATGAATTATAACCATCTGTATTTATAGATTTAAATAAAGGTGGTTATAATACATTTATAATTACCTGTACTCAAATACAGGTAATTATAAAAGAATTATGACATTCTTTATCATAGATTTATTTTAGGTGTTGAACAATATAGCATTTTGCAGCCCTATCTAAATCAACTGGTTGTCAGTTTAAGTCTCTCTGAAAACTGCGGGGTGCTATGGTTCATGGTATGGTCAGCCCATCTTCAACACATTAAATTGATTAATTAGTAATTTTTCTTCAGATTTGCTCTAATCCATATATGCTCAATACATCAGGCTAATGGTGAGATGAGTGGAAGTGAACACTGCAAGAAAACGTTCTGTCATAATTAATCACCAAATAACCTCACTTCTCAAAGAGTCCCACCCCAAAAAAATGGCTTTTATTCAGGAAAGTTTAGATCCAAGAAAATAAAATTGCTTTGGTTATTATTATTTTGCTCTGCGTTGGTCATGTAACGCCTCCTCCACTGCACGGTGCCTGCCCCATCTTTGTGATTAGTCACCACTGTGAGGTAGCGACAGCCTATGGCAATAGCAGGCCGCTCTGACAGCAAATCCCATAGTGCTTTGCGAGGAGAGCTCTCAGCGCAAAGCATTCTGGGATATATCTGCCTCTTCTAAGGCCTTTGTTTTCTTCTCATACGCTTCATAGACACTTTTTTGCTTACGACCCTCAGCCATTTTCAAAGAACCGCAGTGAGAAAGGTGAGCTTCATTGACTGTCGGAAATCGTAGCTCACAACACATATCCGGCTGAGAGTGCGCATGTGCAGAAAAAGATAGCTATCAGGACGAGCACATATGACATCTTTGCGTAAAAATATCACCAGAATGACTGACGATTAGGCGGACAACTTATTTAGAGAATCCACCTGGAAATAAAAGATTGTCTGCTATACCTTTAAGAAGACAACACCCTCACCAATTGAAACATCTAACATCAATTGGGTCCCTTTCCTGTCTGGTTTTGCATAAGCATCAACAATCAGATTTAACCTTAGTAATCATTAAAAAAAACAGTATTCATGCAGTCCAGCTTGGATTCACACATTATCTGAGGTGTGCTATTAAAGTTTACTCCCTCCTCTCCTGACTCTTTAAAACACACACCCACACAGCCACTGTAAAACACAGCACTGCAGTCCGGTATGTTTGGCTACGCTGTGTTGCAGTGCAATCACTGAGTGGGAAAACACGCAAAGAAATACAGTCTGTGAACCAGGGCCCTCGAGCTTTATCTCCATCATCAATACTCATCACTGTGTTTCTATGCTACCTGCCAATTTATGCCTGTCCAAAACAAGCTGGCACGACTAACAGACAATTGCCACTTTCACTCTTAAACTCAAATCTTTGGTTGGATGTAACTTGCACGGCCGAGGCTCTACATAAAAAGGCCATCTAAAAATACACATTTGCTGCCATGTCAATTTTTTGTGCAGGGATAAAAGTCAGCAAAGAATAGATGTATCCTTTTATTTGTTTCTTTTCGGAGGAATCAACACTGACCCATCCTCTCACAGTCGCTCCCTCTGTATCTCATTATTGATTCTGTGATTGGATATCTCTATCACCTTTAGGATCGTTATCTGTTGGCCACGATCCTGAAGCATTGTCCACTGAGGTAGCTTTCACTGAGGTGCAAATTTGCCTTTAAGTATCAATTATTCAGCATAAAATATTAACTGAGTCAACAGTATGTTGTTTTAATAGTGGCACTGCACATCAATGCCTGGTAAAACATGGTATAAAAAGCCTGGAAAGCCATTCATACGTTTTAAGCAGCCTTGAGACAAAACTTTCCACCATATTTTCTGAAATAACGGCTTGAAATGTGGCACATCTAGAGATTGGTTGTCCAAAGTCTTTCCAAACCTGGTCTTGACTCAGTCTGAGTGATTCTCCTAATGGAAGCTCTCGCCCACTCTTAAGAATCCTCAGCCTCAAACAGGTTTTCTTGCCGGGCTGCCCTGCATTTTGCCCCATTCAGGATCTCATCAACTATGACCAGTTTTCCTTTCCCTGTCATGGAAAAGCGTGACAAGAGAAATGATTTTGCCACAGATGTGTACTCCATGGGATTTATGTGTATAGGGTAGCAGCAAGTATTAATTCTCAATGTCCCCTATATGGCTTTTGGCAAACTGCAAGTGGTATGTCTTCTAGCTCTGCTTTATCAATCATCTCCTTCTTGCCCCTCTTCCATACAGTCTGCATTTATGGAGTGCATGACTTATGGGTGTGAATCTCTGCAATTCCCCCTCAGTTATTGTGGGCTTCTAATGCTTCTCTGATAAATGCTCTCTATGGTCATTCATCTATATGTAGGTTTTAACAGTGCTCACTGAGAAGCTATGATTTTATGATGCATTATGGCATCCTGCTCATGTGGGATTTATCATTTTTGTGTTCTGAGCTTTGTTTGTCCTTAATTTGTACATAACTATAGCCTTTTTGTATGTATTTTTCAATGCATAATGTGACCAGAATTACGTCATTGCGCATGCGTATAATTGGTCAACAAGCCGAAGCAATGGAGGTAAGGAAGTGGGTAAGTCCCAGAGTAGTATCAGAAAAAGAAAGTCCAAAATCAACTGAAAAACAGCACAATATGATGTTTTAATCCAAGAGGAATAAAAACTGAGTTGTGCTAAGTAAACAGAAGGACCGATGGTGTGCACTAAAGCTCAGGAGATATTATGATCTTACTGTGAATTTGATAAGTACAGGAGTACATGTTCTTGCTAATAGCACCACTGGTGTTAGCAATGCTTTTAGGCCCTATCCTCCAAGCTGTCAGTTTTTCATGAGGCATTTCAGCACTGACGGCTCGGTCGGGACTCATTTAGTAGCTGCATCAAAATAGCCTGGCCAGCCAGACTAATCAACATTGTGTATAGAGCATATTAGTCTGGAAAGCAGCGGGTACAGTAGAGCTCAATTACATAGGTGGGACTGACAGAGTGAGTGAAAAGTGTTTAGAACCAATCAGATAATTCAATTTAATTTAATCCTGTTTATTTATATAATGTTGATTCACAACACATGCAATTTCAAGGCACTTTACATAGAGAATAAAGTCAGATTGAATATAATTTTCTATCAAGGAAAACAGCTGATATTCAAATCCAGGATCGAGTCATAGTCAAACAGGACCAGACCAGATGAAGCTTCCATGACAAGAAAAACCAGAGAGAACATCAAGTTATGGGTGGAACTAACAAATACCACAAAATGGAAAAAAAGAGATGAAAGAGAATGTTGACCCTATGCCCTCCAGCACCACAAATGTATAGCAGCATAAATAAAGAAAAATAGCTCAAGATAACCCAACTGTTTTGGATGAGTTATGAGAAAGGTAGACCTACGGTTAAATCTCTGTCTGGACTGAATTCTCCCCCACTGTATCCAGCTGTTGACTCTACCTCCTCCTACTTCTGTACTCACCCAGCGACTAAGCAAACATCACAGTCTGCCGTCTCAGCTGCAACACTGGGTAGTAAAGAACAAGGAATACAGAGAGAAAAACCACCACTACAGATTCTCTAAGCAAAACTTTTTTTCTGCTGCCCTGTAATTGCTTTAAAAAGAAAAACTCAAACTCCTAAGAAAAAACTGTGGTCAAAGATAATTATTTAAACTGACAGGTTCAAATTTTAATTGGGAATGTTTGTTTGTTTTCAAATGTTTTAGTTTAACTCTCTTGTGTACATGTTTAAACCAAAGACAAATTACAGTTTAAAAACTGCATGACAAGTAATTTTGACCACTTTGATAGTAACAAAGAATGCTTAAACTGTTTAATATGCAATGCTAAGCAGGGGTCTAATGGAGAAAATAAACTAACTGATAATAATTAAAAACTATGAAAATGAACAAATGAAATTTAGGCATTGCTTTCCCCTTGATATTCTTGAGGTTTAATTGAACCCTGCAGAGATTTACGAGACCCTGTGCCAGATGAAGCAAAGTTGCCCCAGAGCATAACAGAGCCTCATCCATGTTTCACAGTAGAGGCTGTGTACTTTTCATGACATGCTCATTTTTGCATATGTGAACATACAGCTGATGTACTTTGAGAAAAAAAAAATTTAATTTGTCTAAGCTGTCCATAGGACTTTGTGGCTTGTCCACATGTAGATTGGAAAATTCCAGTCATGCTTTTTTATTATTTGTTTTCAACAATGGTGTCGTCCTTAAGGCCCATTCATACCTCACGTTTGGCCTGCACGTCCGTACGTTCTATCCGTTGACTCCTTCATACCTCCGTCCGTTGAGGTGCGCAATAACCCGTATTTCCTCTAGGTGGCAGTGCTGGGCGCTAATGATTCGTCATTGATCAAAACATGGCGATGGTCCAAGACCTGATTTTGTTGACATTTTGTACTAAAAACTCAATAGCGCCCCCACCGTTTCCGGTAGTATTGCTCCGTATTGATCCGTTTCGTCCGTAAGCGTAAGCTCCCAATTTTCGTGTCAAAGTACGGACGAAATCGACGGTTAGAACGTATGAAACACTCCACACGTATCCGTATCCGTCTTTTACGTGAGGTATGAATGGGCCTTTAGTCGTCTCCCATTAAGTCCATTTTGGCTAAAACAACAACAGATGATGACACTGATGTTCCTCAAGCTTTAAGATCGCCTTTAATCTGTTTAAAAAGTTTTCTGGGCTCTTTAGTTACTGTTTATATTATCCGTCTCTTTGATTTGCCATCAATTTCCCTCCTGTGGCCACATCCAGAGAGGTTTGGTCCAATCCCTTGGATCTTACATTTCTGAATTATATGTTAAACTGTAGTCACAGAAACATCAAGGTGCTTTGAGATTTACCTTGAACGTGCTTGTCTACAATTTTTGTCTATAATATCCTGAGGCAACACTTTCCTTCCCTTCCATGTTGAGTGTGGTACACACCATCTCCCAAACAACTCAGTGACTACACGCAGCGCCATGTATAGGACCACTGATTGATTACAAAATTGTAGACACCTGGGATGCTAATTAGTGAACACATCTTGATATAACATGTTCCTTTGGTCACATTATTTTCAGTCAGTTTTGATAGATTTTCTCAAAATGACTTTTGTTTGACAGGATATGAGGGTTGTTTTTTGTTTTTTTGTCATTCCAGTCCACACTCTAAATCTGTGGTGCTGGTATTGCACACCTATAATTGTTTACCACCCTCCAATTAACTCTAAAAAGAAGTATTTGCAGTCGTTTCTAGGTGTAACATCATTTTTGTCCAAGCGTGTTTCATGATTTAATTTGATTTTTTACATATTTCTGTTGAAGCACGGTTAAAAAGCAATATCTGAATTTATTTTTTTTTTATTTCATAGACTTTTCACTTATCATTATTTTGTTAGCTTCAAGTTATTTCTGTGACCATTGTTGGTTTTTCTTTCTTAAAAAAGGAGGTACCAACCATTTTGTCAATGTTTGTATTTCATACAGGTTAATGCCTACAGATCACTGTGGACAGCTGTCCCCTGACTCAGAATCTGATGAAGTTAGAAAAACATAAAACAAAAACAAAAAACCGTGTTGCTTCCTGTCACGAAACTGCATTTTATAAAGCTAAATTTTAGCATTTCACTCTAACTGAAATAGTTTTAAGACATAGTACTATGAGTATAGTCTTTAAACTCTGCCTGTCACCTCCTCTTGCTTTATCTGCAGCTAAAGCTGTACAAGAAATTGTTAAGTCGGATGAGTTCAGTGATCAGAGAGGTTTGTCTGATGAACTGGTAACCAGCCTGCCATATTGACAAGCTGCAGTGAAATCAAGGTTCTGCTTACAGACCCAACAGAAATTTGTTTTTTGTCATGAGTTTCAGCAAAGCAGACGAACCGAGACCCAAATCCTTCAAGCCTTCCAAATAAAAGCCTCTAAAAGCAAATAAATTGAATTAGAATAGCTTTCAAGATAGTTTGTGCTTGTTAGACACTGCAGTGTTGATGCTGGTTGTGTTTTTCTGCTGCAGACTCATCCACTAACATATTTGTTGATTTCATATACAGGATTAGAGCTTTAGTCTTGGTGCTGCTTGTCAAATAAGCTAAAAACAACATGCTGCACATGAGACAGAAAGACGGTTATATTTGTTGGTTAAATGTGAAGAAGATGTTAGAGACCTTTGAGGGGTTTTTAAACGTGTTCTCTTCATGTTAAACATGTTCTATTCTTTGTCCCACATGTCTCATTGTGTTTCTGTGTGACAGAGTGGAGACAAGTCCAGAGTTTACCCTGCCTCTAACCCATTTACTCCTAGACCCAGGCACCATCTCCCCACTTTAAACTCCCCTGTGAGGTTTAATGGAGGGGAATAGAACATGGAAAATACGGTTAACACATCAGGCTCTGCATAGACGTCTCTTGTGGTGCTGTTTCACAATGGAAGTAATGCTACTGTCTGTCAAAACCCCCAAAACTTGCAGATAGAAAAGTTATTCAACTTTAGATCTTATTCTTGGTAGATCTCTTTTAAAGTAACACATAAAGCAAAGCGGAAGATATCCTGTGTTTGTTGGTGAGTACAGTGGGGTGATTTAAAGAAAAAAAAAATTTGAATGTTATGGCTTTTAAGAAAACGACGAAAAAATTAAGCAACCATGTTTGTACTTTAATTCCCTTAGTGTACTGGATATTCTATACTCACTTTCACAGAAACATAATACGGATAACCTCTATCAACCCATAGATAACAATAAACATTTGACTCTAATCTTAATTTTCATAAATGTGCAACAGAGGTGCATCAACTTGAAAGTAATAGCTGCATCAGTGCATGGAGTGTCTGCTATCTCTTCCCTGTTTTAATTTGCTCACATTATAACAGAAACCCCCCAGAAGAGACGCTAGGCTTGATTTAAAGCTTCCTTGTAATTTCAGTAGACCTGTAATTCCAGCCAATCTTGGGGTAAAACTGCTGCTTTATCAGGGTGAACATGTGGTTTTTAAAGAGAGCAGCAAAACAGTTTCTGTGCACAAAATTCCAGTTCTGATGGTTTTGGGAAACCAATTAGCCTCTGCACTGATACCCTTACCTGCTTTTACAAAGTGTGACAGAATCTTTAAGACTCTGGTTCTGGTGTCCTTTTGTGCTCCTGTTTTCCAGTTTTTTACTGTTTAATGTATTCTGTTATTTCTATTAGTTTGCTATATCAGTTAATATCATTGTTTTTATTGTTTGACATTTCTAGTTATTATTATCATTCTCATTCTTATTATTTGAGATCCATTTAAATGTTTAAATATTGCTTAAGTTTCCCTCCCTGTTTCCACTCAGTCCTTTTTTAGTTCAGTATTCTCCTTTTCTCTTTAATTAATGACTGCAATCTTCCTCAGCTTTTTTTTTCGATTCTCCTCTGATTTCCCCACCTGCTTCCTTTGTTCTCGTGTCTTGCTCTCCTAGTTTCTCTGAAATCATCCTTCATAAATAGGGTAGTCAACAGTCTCTTAAAAATAAAGGAACTGTCCCATATTAAGAAACAAAATGAAGGGTGTAATTCAATCCAGCCTGGATTTACTTTTTTACTAACTCAATTCACACTATTAATAAAAGGCAAAAATAAATGTAAAATGTCAGTAGGTTTGTCACTGGTTGCTTTTATTAAAAGTTTTGTTTGTTCCAGAGAGCTATATATATATATATATATAAATGAAATAATCTAATCAGTTGGAAAACAGTTCCTGTGTGATATGGGTTTTCACAATACGTTTTCACAATACAGGACAGCAAATCATTTTTGGGTTTAAGAAAGAATTTGTCCAATACTTTCTTAATATTTGTCAATTTTCTTAATATTATGCTCATAAGACTGATTAATTACGTTGTAGCTTGGTGATTAATTTTCATTCACATGACTAATTGGTTCAGGGCCTGCTGCTTTCCAATCTGATAGTCTGATCCACACCAGGATCAGAAGCCCAGGTGTTATTAATACCTTCAGTGGAGCTTAGTCAGCTGTTCTGTGACCACATGACAGGAAACTAGGCAGCTAATTACTCAAATGCTTCAGTTATGTTTTAGTAGGGGTTCATATGTGTATAGAGGGAACCTGAATTTAAACATCGCCCCTTGTCTGTGTGATAATTTGGAAACGTGACATCACATTTTTTTTTCCTTTAAAGATTTTGGTGGCACTAGTGGCCTTTTTTTGCCAGTGTTCAGACAGGTAATAAGTAAAGAAATAAGGTGGGAAGATCTACAGCAAAGTACTTCAAGATAAGCATTGAGAATAAATAGTCTCCTAATAGGACCTGCATGATATACCTCAGCACCAAGCACCACCCCTTTAATTCACATGCACACAGGATTCTCCTATCATATACAATAATGTTGTGAAAAAAAAAAAATGATACTCTAAAAAGTAACACTAAAAGTCTGCATCCTGGTACAATACTTATTTGGTATTGGCAATGATAAAAATGAAAAGTTCACCAATTCTTTTATTGTTAATTTCAGATTTTGGGATTATTTGCACATTTAAAAAATAAGTCCTCAAAGATTGTTTTAAACATTGTTAAATTCTGTTATATTTGAGTTATTTTGCATATCTTGCAAACTTATGTAACTAGTTTATTCAAATTTTATTCACACACACACATTTTCAGTACATCTTCTTATAAGACTAAAGTCATGTGTGAATCAGGATTCCTAAGAAGCTATTAATAGGAAGGAGCCTGTGGATACAGGGAAAAGTACCAGGAAAAAAGAGGAAGAAACAAAGGTAAGAAAATGAAATATGGCACATTAGCTACATTCACATACAGCACATACATATTAGGGTTGTCAAAAGTATCGAGACTCAAAAAAGTATCGATACCAAAATGTTGTATCCGGATACAATATTCGTTTTTAAAAGTATCGATACAGTGCTACAGTGCTTTGTTTCTTAACCAGTTTGGCTAGTGTCATTGTTATGTGTGCAAAGCATAGCCAAGGAAGGAACACTTATTTTATTTTATAAGTTTTTTATCAAGCTTGCTTAATATTGTGCACAGCAAACAACCTCAAAATATTGTTCTTATTGTTTATTGTATTTATTTATTGTATTTTATTTATTAATGAAAATATTTCTGTAGAATTTTGGAGTCTTTGTTTTTATCCTTGTGGTATCGAAAATGGTATCGAGTATCGAGTATTTTCCTTAGTATCGGTATCGAGTTGAAAAGTTTAGTATCATGACAACCCTAATACATATACATGTTTCAATGTACATATCAATTTAGGAGTTTTGTCTTTGACACATTTTCAGTATAAAAAAAAACTTGTTCCTTGTTGAAACTGAAAAAGGTAAATTTTTTATTCTAAATATATTTACATGCCTTCATTTATTGCCTTTTTAAAAATCCCCCATGGTATCAAAACTGGTATTGAGTATGAAATATTTTCCTGGTAACCTAGTGGCAATCCAAAGTGAGGTTTGTTTCCTGCATGTATGTTTTCTGCAGCAGCAAGACTAATAAGGTCATTAGTCTTGCTAACTAGACTTTGGGCTACATAAAATAAAGTGTATTCCTCCTTAATTGAAGTTTCATCTATGGCGCAACTGAATTTGAATTCTTAATACCTACGGATAAAAAAAAATAATTATGTTACTCTTGGATGTTATGTTTTTAAATTACCTCAACATTTTATACTTAATTCCTCTTAAATTCAGAAGTGTCTAAATGTCCATGGAAAGGTCTATTTTTTAACGCTAAACAGAAAGCAAATAGTTTACTGAAAGTTTAAGGGGAAAAGATGAAAACTGTTTTGAGTTCTGCTAAAACAAACGAAATATTAATTTATGTGTTTTTTTTTAAATGTATATAATAATGTTTTACCATTAGTCATCAACTAATTTCCCATGTTTGTCATGGTTTTGGTTCTGTCAAAGTTTTATCTTTGAGTTTTCATTGGTTTTATTTACATTTTGTGTTATTGTTGTTATTTTTGATTGTATTTGAGTTTGTAAGTATTTCTTGTTTGCCCTCTTGTGTCAGTCTTCTTTTCCCTAGCTCCTTTCTAGCCCCCTTTGTTCACACCTGCCCCCAATCTGCTGATTAGCCTGGTCTTTGTTTCTCTCTCCCATATATGCACTTCTTCTCAGTCACTGTTGCTGGTTTGTCATTATTTCTTTGCCCCCTTGTTGTGAGTATTGCTGGTTTTCAGTGTTTTTGTATTTTGTGGATTTATGTTTTTGGATTTTTGCTTCTGTTACCCTATTTGTTATTAAATCTGCAAGTAACCACCTTCAGCTTCAGGGTCTGCAGTTGGGTCCTGTCAAACCTTCACCCAACTTGACATGTTCAATAAAAAAGTCGAGAGAAAAAAGAAAAAAAAGTAAAAGACAAAAATCTTTCATCAAACACAAAAATCTGAATAGAGAACTCGCGAGGATTTTACAGAACTGAAAAAAGATCCAGAAGAAAAAGAAAAATCTAGGAGATCCCAAGAAGAATTTGTATATTGATCGAATTAGGAAACAAAAAACAAACTTTCCATTGATACCACACAGACGGAGGTTTTTAGCTTCAGAAAGGACGTCAACATTTGAAAAAACAGAAACTCATGACAGAACTGAAGATGTAATATTCACACAAGGTCAAACTAATGTAAAAAAAAAAAACATCAGGGTCGTGTGTTCGGTGACAGAGAGTCATTGCTGAAATGTTTTGGGGCTCCGAAATCTCCCATTAAAAGCCTGGCAGAGTGACAGGGAGTACATTTATGCTCCCCAGTGTGATCCGTCATAGCTGGGTGGTGATAGTCCTCCATTACAGCTA
This sequence comes from Cyprinodon variegatus, assembly GCF_000732505.1. Taxonomy (NCBI): domain Eukaryota; kingdom Metazoa; phylum Chordata; class Actinopteri; order Cyprinodontiformes; family Cyprinodontidae; genus Cyprinodon; species Cyprinodon variegatus. Next base: position 1,918,906 of record NW_015150484.1, on the reverse strand, counting down.
CATCAGCTGTCACAACCAATACAGGATGGACAAAATAGTTTGTAAAATTCTGATCTGGAAAATTTGATACCAGGCATCAATGCTGCATGTGAATCTGTCAAGGAAATCCATGAGAAGCATTACGGTAAAACTCTGCAGCTTCCCTAACAGCCGGCAAATGTATGTTGACTTTCCAGATGTACCAAAGAAAAAATGTGCAAATCATGATTAACGACTGTATTTGTACTTCACTATCCTAGCTAGAGCCCTTTTTTTTTTTTTTTATTATTCATTTTGCAAATTCTAGCTATAACTGAAAGAGTCCGCATTTTATTCTCCTTCTTCAGGGGGTCTGGAAACATCACCTACCCTATTTCGAAAAGTCTGCTACTTTAAGTTATCCAAATAAATGGTGGAAGATTTTGCAAAGAATTTATTCTGGTCAACGAGATGTAAAGAGAACCATTTTCTTTTCTTCCAGAAGATATCATGTTTCCTAGGGTGGTTGAAGGAGAGTATGGAACGAACAGACACCTTGACATTTTAATGCAAATAAGTAAAGAGAGAAGGTCCAAAACTGGCTGTTCAGTTTGGCTGGATGAGAATCTAACAGATTGATCAAATAAATATTAAAAACTAGTAAAACTTTGAAAAAGTGTTTGTTATAAACGCACAGCTTTTTTATGCTTTGAAACTATGATAAACTCAGTGTACCTGAAAATGCTTAAACGAATAATGAAAGCTTGAAGTCTGCTGTATTAAAACACATTAGAAGTAACTACCATCAGAAAGCTCAAATTCTTTTAGTCTGTCTAATCAGTAGCCTCAACATTTATTGATCCTCCTGGTAAACATGCATAAGAAGTTTGGGAAAATGTGTTTTTTTTTTGTTTTTTGTTTTTTTATTAATATAATATTTGTTAAAGAAAATTGAAAATCTTGAATTTGAAAAAAGAAAATCAAATCTGAGAAAACCTTAAACTTACCCGCAAAATCTTTTGTGATTGAAACACATTGCAACACATGCTGTGTTGTTTCAATTCATAAAATGTGTTTTTTTTTTTATACATACAATTTCTGATATATGCTTCCTTGCAACACTAATGAAACAAAATTTCCCTAATCTTACTCCATATCTCTGCTCAGTTTCTCTATTCTTTCAGACTCAAAGGTTATTATGTTCTAAATATTCTCTTCCCTTCAGATAACCCAAAATGTTTTGAATATGATTTAGATCCAGGTGCTAAAATCCAGCTATGGTCCAATGAATCCCATGAAAAACTGTTTTCAGTTCCCTGGCTGGTGAGCTTCACAATATGCTTATCATTTGTCTCAAACCAGACCCACTCAAATTGTTTCCTGTTAAAAGTCAGGTGTACTTGTATCTGTGATATTTTAGTGTGTAATTTCTTCTGTTGTGCCTTGTGTACAGTAACTGTGTTTTGAGTAATAGCCTAACTGGGGACAAGCATTGAGAATTAGCCTGAAACATACTTGTCCCTATCAAATAAACGAATAAATAAAATAAAAATACTTGTCGCTACTTTGTGTACTTTAGTAATGTGTACAGTCCCTGGAGATTTAAAAATTCACAGACAAGTATACCAATTACCTACATTATTCAGGTTGTGTCTCATAAAAAGCGGATTGATGTGAAGAGTATGAGTACATAGAGGTAAAAATGCAACGGACGTTCGCAATGAGTACCCATGAATAAGCGGAGAGTCAAGCACGCCTGACTCTGCGGAAGTAGAAGCACTTTAGTATGATCTCATGAAAGCAAAGACCACCAATTAAACTCTCAGAGTTTAATTGTACACATGTACATTTGGGGTTTGGGACAGAAAATGCTTTCTCCAAACATAACTCCCCATCCATCGATCGGCATGTAGTCGGTGCCTAACAGTCCAAATGGAGAATTGCACACCACAGGTTGCCAACCTTGACTGCTACTATTTAACAATTGGCTTAGGGGGATTTTAATTACCTTGCATAGCCTGTTACTCACCGAATGTCCTAAAATGTAGCACCTAATCTTTCCTTGTCAGTCATAGCTCCAGTTATTAACTTTTTTATCATCATTCTCTCTACTGGAGAGTTTAAATAAATAGCTGTTAAAAAAGTAAAATATTTCTTTGCATTTAACTAAAAGGCTTTGAATATTTGTGCCTTTTTTAACTACTACTTGGTCATGAAAGGTCATTCTTATTTTCTTGGACCTGTTACACTCTAAAAACCAGGAGGGCAATAAGTGTGGATCCCACTGTCTTTTTAGCACAATAGCAATTAACATTGAAAAACAGTAACCGTTATGTTTTTGTTATTCTTTAACAATACTTTTCTCATAACTGTTTTGTACGCATGCATTTTTCTAAGCTTTAACTTTAGTCTAACACTATGTTCATTAACAAAAAAATCAGCAAAGGACTGGGGATGCATGGAAAAGCTGAAGGATTAACAGCTCTTCTTATGTTCTTATTATACTACAAACCATATAAATCTTCTGCTATGCAGGTCCATTCAGCATAACTAATAACACTGTTCCAGACAGACTGTATTCTACTTTTAAGCTTTCTTGAAAGCTCCATGGAGCAAACAGAGAAGAACCGAGTCCGAGCTGCAACAGAGAAACAGGCACTAATCTTCCTTCTGTCTTTAAATTATTGAAAGAAACCATGTATGCAGTTTAAAGTTTGGAACAAGAAAACTTTAATTCAGTTCTATTCAACTAGCCCCTCTCAAACACAGGTCAAATGCAAAGGGTTATCAATCATAATTAAGCAAAATAACAAAATTATACCATAATAAAACAATTTAAAAGAGGAGTCATTTAGATCTACAAGAATATATAATGAAATATGTTAAATGAATCACACTAAAAGAAAATTATAGCAGCTGTTCAATTAGAACTGTAGTAATTAGAAACTAATCTCCTTGAAATGGGAAAGTTTTGCACCTAAAGAGGAAACTAAGTCTGGAGCAGACTGGAAATAGAGTCTCTGCCTCCTGCTGCAGTTCTGGGAATGACGAGCAAACCTGCACTTTGAGAGCAGTGTGTTCTGTTCCTGTGAGGCAGTAAACATTAGGTTTTTGAGGCCATTGAGGGTGATAAGAGGTGTTAAAAAGGATTTTGCTTTGAATTAAGAATTTTTAAGGAAGGCTTACATAAGCCAGTAATGAGGAAATATGCTCCATTTTCCTGTACCTAATAAGAGCCTCAATAATGTGCGGCATTTTGAGTATTTTTACAGCGTATTTTAGATAGGGGTTTATGTTTAGATAGAGAAAAAAAAACACTTTCTTAATGCATTTCAAACATGTAGGATTTTTGTTTTCTTCGAATTTGCTCCCAAGACAGTCAATGAAGTTGATATGAATTGCTAGAGATCTTGATTTAAGCTTAATTCTTGTAAACATACTTTTATTCAACTTATTAAAGTAGTTATACCCCAATAACTTTAGGGGGGGTTCATGTTAAATCCACAGTCTTTAAATCGTTCTATTGCAATTTTATGGCTCACATTAACAACACAAAATGGAGCATTGTTGTGAAGCAAAAGTAAAACTATAGTCATTTTTTAAGAGATTTTAAAAATAATAACATAAAAAGTTAAGTTGATATTTTTACTGCCTAAATAAAATTTCACTGTAACAACTGCCTTCAAAAGTTATCTAAAGGGTAAATTTTACCAATCTGGCTTTTCGATCTGATTGAATTGTCTCTGTAAAATGCCTTAAGATAACATGTGTTGTGAATTGGTGCTGTATAAATAAGCAGAATTGAATGAAATCACATCTGTAGATGTTTTTGTCTGATATCAGTATCAGACAAAATGCCCCCCCCCCCCCCTTTTTTAACAGATAAAGAAAGAAAAGACAACTGCAGTAAATATTGCAATTAAATAAAGTATAATTCCATTTAAATAACAAAATTCCCACATCTAAAGTGTCTTTATTTTCATATTAACTGTTTATGTTACTGCTTAAAAGAATTTAGACATTGCTACCAATGCATTTAATAAGAGAAAACAATTTAAATCTACCAGCATTATATCAGTCGTTATTGTGTCATTTTCATTATGTAAATGGAGGAAACAAAAAGTAAAATCGCCTTTTAAACCAGCCTCAAAAATTGATTAGACTCATGTAAAAAAAAAAAATCAGCATCGGCCTAAAATATCAGTCTATTTCCAGTAAACATATCCAGTCTGTGTATGATTTAACCTTAAAACAAATACCCCGTTCTATGAAGACCTCTGAGACTTTATCAGAGAAATATACACAAAAAACTGCATCATGAAGACAGAAGAATACAGCAGACAGTTCAGAGAAAGTTGTGAAGTGGAGACTTTTACAGTTGGTTATAAATTAATGTCTTCAAGCACAGCTCTCCAAGAGTAAGCTACTGTTAAACTGTAACCTACCAACCGATACATGGCTATACACCAACAGGACAGCATTAATCAGAGCAGCCAAGAGATCGAAAGTAACTCTGAAATTATAATGTTGGTATCAGTTTGCTATGAGGTTTGTAGGGGACATGGCGAAAGTAATACACTATATTGCCAAAAGTATTTGCTCACCCATCCAAATTATTGGAATCAGGTGTTCCAATCACTTCCATGGCCACAGGTGTATAAATTTAAGCGCTTAGGCATGCAGACTGTTTTTACAAACATTTGTGAAAGAATGGGTCGCTCTCAGGAGCTCAGTGAATTCCAGCGTGGAACTGTGATAGGATGCCACCTGTGCAACAAATCCAGTCTTAAAATTCCCGCCCTCCAAAATATTCCACAGTCAACTGT